>NC_043756.1:10190506-10523470 GCF_902148845.1 Salarias fasciatus
AAGTCGAATCAAATTAACTATAATTAGTCAAACTGAGAAGTGAGCTGAGGCAGAGGTATGTTACATGGCAGACGACGACGGAGGCAAATAGCACCCCTCCCCATCCCCCCACCCTCACTTCAAAACACACACACACACACACACACAGTTATTTCCCTCTGCCACCTGCCGCCGTGCAGCCAGCGATGCCACCCTCTCCTGAGCGAAGACACCGTTCTCGCTCGCTTCAGCCCCTCCCCACTTCAGGTTGCGTGAGGCAGTCAAACACGCAGACGCACAGACTACTTGTTGTGACACATTTCCCCCCCAAAAAAAACTGCGTGCGAGTCTCACAACGCAGTGCATCCCGACTCGTCGAATCTCGTCAGGCAGACATTAACAGACATCTTATGGGGCGACGCTGTAATGTGTTTAGACAGACAGAACTACACGTGGATCATGAAAGTCGAGCACCGCGGGAGCAGTGAAGAGCGGGGTGGATGGTATGGATCGTCTACACCTGCAGCCTCTGGGGCCCAGAGTAACTTCTCTGTGTGTGTGTTTCAGTGTACAACCCTTTACAGCACACTCTGTTATTGTCTTGATCGCCAGAGTTGAGGAACTCGCCTGAAACTCGAGCGCTAACACCACAGAGCAGTTAGTGACATTTAGTAAAAACCATGCTTCAAAACCTCAAACTCCATGATCCCACTTCCCCCATAATGCATGGTAATCGCACCTTTGGCTCGATCATCCTTCACCTGATCATCGGAAACTCTGACTGCTGTTTGTGCTTATTGCACCAAACGGCACCTCAGAGTACTCGGCCTTCTTGGAATGAATGGGTGACGTCCTGGAAAAGGGCACCGTCAACGGACTCCATAGTCTCCCTGGGTGATTGGGCTGCCTGGAAAGGGTTGACTGGAAGGAACGGTCTGACTCATCTGAATCTGAGCAGTGAGCTGTGGTTGGATTTCTGCTCTCATCATGGACTTTACATAACAGACACCATGTTTGAACACAGAGATGCTCCTGAGTGTACTTGGCACCAGAGATCCTAGAGTTCCAGGTCAATGATCGACCAAACAAAAGACTCTGTCCGAAAGGATTTCAACTGGAGCCTGCTCAAGACCTTCACTGTGGAAAGCAGCTGTGGCCAGGAGATCACTGGTGTCTGTCTTGGAAGCAGTCCGGGGACACATGGTGGACATCAGTAGTCCAGGAAGTGGCCAAGCTGACAAAGGAGGCCTTCAGGGCCTGGCTGGCTGCAGGGATTCTTGACTCTGCAGACCGGCATAATCGGGCTGAAAGTGGCTGTATCAGTAGTGGAAGAAAAGTCTGTGACGGAGAAGGAGCCCAGATAGGTCATAAAAAGGGACTATCGGACTCTGACCGATAGTCGAACCGTCGATACAGGAGGAACAATGTGGATTCTGTCCTGGTCTTGGTACAAGAAATCCGCTCTTCATCGTTTCACAGACTATAGAGGGGTAATGGGAGTTTGTTTGGAGAAAGCTCACGACTGCATCCCCCGAGTTGTCTTCTGGGAAGTGTTTAAGAATTATAGAGCACCAGAGCTGCTACTGCAGGCTATCTGGTCTTTGCACTTCAAAGTTGCATAGGTGGAGGAGTTTAAGTATGCCAGGCTCTTATTTATGAGAGATAAGTGGAGGGATCACGAGATTGGCCACAGATTTGGACAAACGGCTGTGACAATGCCGTCACTGCACTGGACTGTTGTGGTGAAGAGGGAGCTAAGCTCTAGAGGCCTGCACTGACTAAAATTTTAACAATGTTATAATTTCACAACTTGCCACACTGTACGACAGGGATCTAAAAATCTTTGGCCACGATATGAAGTTTTCTCTGTGCAGACTGCACGATGAGTACGCAAGCTGATGGTAACCAAAGCATCAACAGAGCGCCGACATTCACTCCAGTTGGGTTTACTCCCGCGCTGGTTTACTCTCAGTGAGACACAGTAGGGTGGACTGGACACAATTGGACGGAGCCCGTTTAGACACACCCCACCCGTGACCTACAAGTGGCTCCTATTTGGAGCCTCGCGGGCTCAGAGCTCTGGAATATCTTTTGCATCCATCCTGTTAGGTGGACACGGTGAGTTTACCCTTGTGATATTTGTGTGTTTGGAAGGAAATCCCAAAAAAAGGAGGAGAATAGGTACTCAATAAGTGAGGAGGATTTGGGATGCCAATTTTTCCAAAGGGAGCTTGAGGTACGTACTTGTTTGCATCTACTAGCGTTTTATGTTAGCATTGCATGCCATTAGCATTTACCGACAGTCATTTTCCAACAAAACACACAACATGTAAACATAAACAACACAGGACGACAAAGGACCACCGACTTAGAGCCAAGACCAAAGACATCGCCACCATTCTCTGACAATCGTTATCTCCCATCTGGAACGGCCAAAAGTCGTACAGGCCTCAAAACAAAGCTCTATGTTTACTGGTCGCCTATGGCCATGAACTCTGGGCCATGGCCGAAAGAATGAGATCGCAGATACAAGTAGCTGAAACTAGCTTTGTCCACCGAGTTGCAGGCGTCACTCTTTGATATATAAGGAGGCGTACAGCCATCCGATGCAAACTGAAAGCGGAGATGCTGCTCCTAAACCCTGAAAGGAACCAGTTGAGGTGGTTCAGGCATCTGATGAGGATGTTCCCTGGCCATCTTCCATTGGAGGTTTGATTCTGTTTAACATGCCTGGTCAATCAGCATCCTGATTACGTTGACCAGGCATGTTAGACGTCGACCCAGGACTCTCTTGTTTGGTCTGGATCAGCTTAGGGCCGCCCCAATCAACCCTTCGTGTCTTGTCTGTGAGAAACGGTTTACCCACCTGCATGTTCCAGAAGCATTTTGGCAATGTCCATGTGTCCGTTGAGCAGGGCGTCATGTAGCGGACTCACGCCGCCCACCTGGCTGTCAATCACAGGGGCGGGATGGCAACGCAGCAAAGCCGCCACACACTCGGCGCTGCCGTGGTTGCACGCCTCGTGCAGAGGAGTCCAGCCTGCATGGTCTGCATCAACAAAATCAACCATTATTCCATCAGAAGGATCAATACTCTGTACAACAAGTGTTCATAGAAACTTCTATGACTCGGTTAGTTTGTTGAAAGTTTAAGCATCAGACTTAAGTTTGACATGAACAGGAGACTAAAGCTATTCAGAGAGTGATCTTAGTGTCAAGGATGCGATTCCGCTCTGTGGCGGTGAAGCGGTTGGTTAGCTCTGAGAACTAATTAACAACACGTTTCACAAGTCAGTAACCAGGGGCTGTCTGGAGGAACGCAGAACCAATTGACAGGAGACTCACTGCAAAGAGATTAAGGCCACCGACACAACACCGTACTGTGTTTAATCCAAGATCTTTGACAAAAAACAAAACAAATTTAAAAAACTACCATCACTGAATTTAGAGTTTAATCATCATTCTTGATTAAATACTCGTCATCTTTGATTCATTTGCTTTTTAAGGGGATGATCAACGGGTTTCAGCGTCTCCGCCTGTTTTAAGGCTCCTGGAAGACTGAAAACAGCAGACCGATTCTTTTTTTTTTTTTACATAAAAAAACTACACTAATCACAACTTTGCTCCATTTTATCGGCCGAGATACCAAAAACTGAAAATGTTCCGCCTCAATTAGCGCGGGCCTGGGAGAGAAACTAACGCGACGGCTGTAATTTTGCGATTCCGCCCGTAGTTTTCACTTGATCAGATTCCGGACTTCAGAAACCCGCCGTCACCCACTGAGATGTAAGTGAATTTGGGCTGTTATTAAAGGGCGATTACGAATCTGAGAAACCTTTGAAACGGCACATTTCCATAAAAGGAGGACGAGTCATTATATTTGACCTAAAGGGAGTAAAGAAAGTCACTCTGAAATATCAAAAGGCATTCTCCTCACTTAGCAAAGTGGCCGTAAATCTATAAATCTGAGACTCCAAAACCCATCCCGCTCTATCTAGACACACCCTTTACATTTTAGCTAAAGGTTAACCTCAATGATGACGCACACACACACACACTCCTATTCCTTCTCTTCTATCTTTTCCCCCCCTTCAATGTTAATCGCTCGCCGAAACCCTCGAGCAAACGGTGGGAGTGAAGTGAGATGACGCTGAGACAGAGGTTACGAAGGAAAAAAAAAAAGAAAAAAAAAGGGGGGGAGAAATCGGGAAAGTCTTACCTTTAACGTTGACGTCTGTGCCAGGAAGCGTCAGGATCTGAAGCACCATTTCCACTTGGTTCCTCTTGCAAGCTCGGTGGAGGAGGGTCTCTCCTTCGACCAGAACAAACACACACACACACATACACAGGCGTGCGCGCACACATACACATACACAACAAACACACCCAGCAGAAGACAGAAGAGGCGGAAGAGAAAAGAGAAAATCCAAAATCAGGGTGTGCCTGATGTCCTTCCCATTGTCCCCCTGCTTATGGTGAACACACCAGTGAAACACCACGGAAATGTCCCCAAACAGGGGGGGAAGAAAAAAAAATCTGACCTAAAAAAAAGTACGAGCCACCAATGAGGATGCGATTTAAGAAGAGTGATGAGAAAAAGGGGGAGATCTTTCAAAGAGGGGGGGAAAAAACCGGGAGGAAAAAGAAAAAAAAAAAATTAAAGATGGAGAGTTGGACTGAATCGAGTCGCTCTTTTTTACACACAGAGATTTTCCACTTTCACCCCCGGTGCCCATCAAAGTTAACATGGGAGTGAACGAGCGGCGCGGGGAGAAAGCGGTCCGGCTTCCTGTCCGCCCGTCCCCTACATTGTTATTAGAGAGGAAGTTCTGCTAGACAGCCCACGCACAAAGCCTCCAAAAGGATTCTTCACACACCCCGGGTTCAAAAGCTCCGCTGGGCATTGCCACTGTCGCCACGTGATATTTAATCAGCAAACTACCAGTGAAGAGGGACGGAGGGAAAGAAAAACTCTCAAAAGACTCCATTTACATTTTTAAACACAATTTTCCTCTCCTTGCTTCATCTCTTCTTTTTTTCCTCCACCATCTTTACTGCATCCCTCACTTTTTTTTTTTTTTTTTCTTCCTCCCTGATACAATATTAAATCAGGAATATATTAGTGGCCCAGAGCCCCCTCTTTTCATGTGTGGTTGAACTTCAGAGGGAAGTTAAAGGCCAAGCATGAGTGGCTCTGTGCTTGCCAGTATAATACAGAACTGCAAAGCCTGTAATAAATGCTTTACTAGCTCTCCCCAGGACGCCACGCCTGTACGGGGGCACCGCTCCGGCACGCCACACAGCAGAGAGGGGAGCGGGAGAGGAAACCGAGGGGGTGACCGAGGAGGAGAGAGCGAGGAGGGTAAAAGGGCTTCCTGCATTTCAAAGCGTGTAGGCAAAATATCGAGAACGGCGGGTCCCATTCATTCTCGAGAATGTCTTTCTTCTTCTTTGAGGATGCACGAGATGCATTAAATGCCATCCAGCCGTAGTTAAGAGGTTGAAAAGTGGAAACGGGGGGGAAAAAAATGTGGGAGATGGGTAAATCCTCTGTAGTAGGACTGTCATGCAAAATATAGCAAACAGGAGGAGAGAAATGCTCATTTTTTACCCATAGCTGCTTATATAGAGATTAGTCACATGTACATAGGTCATCTTTTATCAATGAAAGTGGGAAGACATGAATTCACATACCATATTGAAACAGGGTTTTCAGGTGGTTTATTTATCCATCTTATTTTCTGGTGGTTTCTTAATTCCAGTCCTTGAATTTTGATGCAATCATCCCCATGAGTCCTGTCCTATAGTTACGAGGGATGCTTTAAAATGTTCTTTTTTTTTTTTAGCTGACTATGTTTAGGGAGCAAGAGAACCTGCAGAAGGTGGTGTGGATGGCCATCGCATCACAAACAGACACAAACCAACTAGATAAGAAGAACAGCTGTATTTTAAAAGACGTCCCTGCAGGACGTGACCTGTTCTCCCCGCGGTCTCTGGAAAGAGAGACCAGAAATAGATTGATGTAGGAAGAAAAAAAAAAAAAACCCTCTACACAGGACTCGGGGTGCTGTAACCTCCAATCATCTGGTTTGGATTCACACAGCTTATCTGATCTTGATATTTTTTTCATTTCACAGTGTCAACTCAACCTGCTACATCTACACGTTTCTTCAACAACGGGAGTGAAATGTGTTCGGCGCTTCGTCTCTGGACGCCGTTGCAGCTTTGACTTTTTTTTTTTTTTCCCCCAGGTGTCCTTCCTGCCACAACCGGGATTCAAACACAGGTTCTCCTCAGGCCAGGTCAAGACTTAACCCCATCCAGCTGACATTTCTGAAACAATTCTAATAAATTCAAGACTCAAATTCTTCTGTGAAGAAGGTCCAGGTTCAAATCCCGGCTGGGGCCTTTCTGTATGAAGTTTGCATGTTCTCCCTGTGCATGCGTGGGTTTCCTCCAGATAATCCGGTTTACTCCCACAGTCCAAAAACAAGCAAGTGAGGTTAACTGATCACCCTAAATTGTTTCTTAGTGCGAATGAGAGTGTGTGCAGTTGTCCGTCTCTCTGTGTTTTCTTCACCAAAAAAAGTGTGAAATTACACTTATAGCTGAATCTTCCAGGACATCCTCTGCTGCTGCAGACACAAGTGTTTTTTGTACGATGAAAAACGCGCAGCAGTAGTTTATCTGACTTCACCGGAAGCTTCGCAGCGTCAACGTCAGCGACAATAACAGGGTCAATCAGCCCAGCGAAGCTAATACACCCAAAGTAAAAAAAAAAAAAAAAAAATCAGAAACACCCAAACGGAGAGAGGAGCCGCGTCCAAACTCCAGTCCCTAATGAGCGAGCAACACTGTGGGGCATGTCGGTCTTCCACACGGGCCGCTCTGCTATTACCGGCCGCTAAAACGCTGTGATTAAACATCCATTCCACTACACCCCATGTGTACACATCCTCGCAAATGCCAGGGCCAATCCACGCACTGTTAAATCACTTTAATGGCTTCAATTTGGACACAACGCCTCTATTATAGGGGTAATTGCATGCTCAGCATTTACAAGCACGGAAAGGATAAATCCGCCTGTCCTTTTCTATAAATCCCCCGTTTCACACTTTAATAGAAAAGTTAAATGTATGTGTTGCTCTTTATATCCCACAGTCTGCTTGCTGCACTCCTGTAAAGTGCTGCTTGGCCCGCTGATCCCCGGACCAAAGAGCTGCTGGAAGCCTGTAACAATGCTATTTGTCAGGAATGTGTTAGAAAAGGTATTCCGTGCCAGTTATTGGAAGCACTTAAAAACTATTTTGAAGACTACTACTGTCGCTGGCTGTGAAAGCTCCTCTCCAAGAGAGGATTGCTAAGATTTCATTGAGCCTCGTGAGAATTAACGCCTCAGAATGGGAGGCCGCTGTGTTAAAAAATAACATTAACATGCTAAAAATAAATCAATTATTGAATTACTCCCAAAATAAATCCATTGGATCACTTAAAAAAAAAAACAAAAAAAAAAACCACTAAGTCACACCTTAGATTTCGCCCAGCTGACAGGAAGTGATGCAGCAGAAACAGGAAGTGACTGATAATTAAAACAAACCCTCATATGAGGGACTGCCACAGAAACCTCTGCCAAGTCAATGAACAGAACCATTTAGTTCTGTGGTCAATTTTCACCCTCCAAAAAAGTCCCCATTATATTTTACCTGCTAAATCTGGGAAAAAGCTGCAGTTGTGTGCCAAGTGTTTGGCACATGACTGTGTCTGCATTGATCATCACTCCACACCACTTGTACAGACACACTGGTGAGTCGGAGCCGCTTCTTCAGAATGTAAAGCTGAGTGCATTTGACTTGGTGTATTTTAGTTCGAGTCAAAGGTACCCTTTATAAAACCTTATCCAGTAACAGCTGATTAACTTCAGGGCTGTATCAACGTCCGTGTTTGTTCCTTTAGTTTGAAAGAGTTTGTAGAGTACAGTTTATCACTCTTAGCTCACAGAAAGAAAAGCCTTGCCTCGCGTTGGGTGGGGCCTGTGTCTATATGGAGTTTGCATGTGCTCCCTGAGTGGGTTTTCTCTAGTTCCAATTAACCCCTGACATTATCACTGACTCAGTTTCTTTTAAATGCATAAAACAAAGGCTTCTCCAACATGTTCCAGGTAATTCTTTGAAACGTAGTAAAGTTTCCCTCAATTCTTACAGACTTACACTGACAATAAAACCATCATCGTTCAAACAGGAGGAGAGCACAATTAGCCTTAAGTTATAAATGGAAGGTTTTCTGCTTTTTAACTGGCACTCAGACTTCCCGATCAAATAAAATATTTCAGCTGTAGCTTTTCCAAGAAAACAAAGGTCCAAGAGAAACAAGGCACTTCTAAACGTGTTATTTATAGTTTATGACAATAAAGCTCCACTTTAAGACTACAGTGAAGTAGCGGCCATTTAAACATTAGTCTGGATGAAGCTTTACAGTCTCTGCAACAATGAACTCAGCCCTTAAACTTTGTTGACTTTGAAGGCTTGTTTGAAGGCCGCCAAATAACTGAAGGCAAATGCTTTTTTAAACAGCGAAACTCAGCCGTTCCTGTTTGACGAGCTCGGCGCGGCGTATTCGGGCTGATTAATCCCCGAGATCTCCGCCGAGCTTCCAGGAGCAAAAAGTGGGACTGGAAGAGAGAAGTTCCTCCCAAATCCCTCAACCCCTCTCAGCTACTGTAACAAAGATACAGAAGTTCCAGGAGGCGACACGGATGCTCTAAAGCAGGAAAAAAAAAAAAAAAAAAAAAAAAAAAAAAAAAATGTGCAGAATATAAGAAAGTGAGCTTACATATGTGGGTGAAAGAGGCTGTAAAGAAAAAGAGCGAGGGAGAAAGAGAGAGAGAGAGAGAATGGGATGAGAGGGTGAGAGGGGAGGATGCTGTGCCGATGGTTCATCAAAAATTAATGCCAACCGCATCGGTATAGAGATCACGTAGTGGAAAAACAACACATGCCAACAGCCTTGAGTCTCCTGCCTCAGCCCCCCATCCCCTCCCCCTCCCCCTCCTCCCCCACCGCCTCTCCTTTACCCTCCACCCCTCCTTTGCGCCGGCACAGGGCCTTTCTGATCAGGTGGAGGGGGGAGATATGAGCTCTGACACCTTCGAGAGTTCACACAGAGTACCATGCCTCTAATTGCAGGAAGTTCCACCAGTGCAGCCACTGTATATTTTCACCGCTACCCCTAATTGCTGCATTTAATATCCCTAAAATGGAGATCTGAGGCACACTGTGCGTACTAATATGTGTTATTGTTTTGTGCGAGGAACCCATTATTTCTGTTCGTGCCATTTATTTATATATTTATATGTTCAGGGTCTTTTTTTTTTTTTTTTCCAACCCAGAAAGGTGAATAAGACATGAGGGGAAAAGCAAAAATAAAAAGCTCAGTGGTGAATTTCAATGCGAGAGGAGGCGGCGTCACACCGAGGTGATAATACGGTCCGAACTCCGCCGACAAACGCACGACGGCCGGGCCCGCGTATGCAGCCAAGTTGCTCTTACAGCTGACGAGATGGAAGCGCGGCCCGATGCAAATCAATCACCGGCTCCATGCATTATGTGCTCTTCATTAAACTGGAAGTGATGACGGAGCCATCATGGCCCTTTTTACTGATGACCTACAGTAGTGCATCAGTCCATTAAAAGTCTGCTCCTTGCAAATGTGAAGTTACATTGTTTAAGCAGTGTGTGTGTGTGTGTGTGTGTGTGTGTGTGTGTGTGTTGCCGTACCTGCTGCGTTAACTCTGCTGAAGCCTCTGGGGATGTTCTCTTTCTCCAAGTTCGCTTCGCTCCCAGAAGACTTTCCAACTCTGCACAAAAGACAAAGTAACAACAGTCCAGGATTTCATGATAAAAAGCTGCATATATTTATTAATTCTTTCAAATTCAAGCTTGTGATGATCAATTATTCATGTAAACAAACGCCATGTTCCAGGGAGTGACCGTTACGGCGTGACAGCCGGGAGATCCGGCGGTCCAGGCAGTGGAACCGGCGTCACTACAACTCCGAAAAGTGCCGTTAGCAAATGAATCCCTCGCGGCTCGGCATCATCTTAAATGAAATCTGACAATATCTGTCAAGCCCCCTGCCGCGCAGGCCACACACACCCGCGTGCACACGCACTTCACACACCCCGTCCTCTGTTGCCGTCTCCAAAGCACTTTTCCTCCCACTTAACGCCTCAAATGCAGAGACGAAGAATCCGATGTGAGCAAGCACATTAGGAGGAATAACTAGTAAAAGAAAGTGAAGCCTCTTCAAAGTGGTGGCGTGCTAATAGCTGTGGGCTGTCACTAGTCCTGTGTGTAGGTATGGAAGATCCGCCTGCATGAAGTCTGACAGGTGTCGCGCGCGTGTGTGCGTGTGTATGTGTGCGTACGCATCCGTGCGCACGCGCGTGCGCCGCATTGAAGTGGAGTGCCATCCGTATAACAGGGAAGAGGCTTGTTCCCTGGTAATTGGGTTGTTCAGAAGCCAGGAAGGAGCTCCCAGCAGTGAGGAGGAAACACACGTCCTGTCACGCTGCTTGTTATTAGCAAGGACAAGGCTGAGAAGAGATGAGACGGGATCTGCGTGTGTGTGTGTGTGTGTGAGAAAGAGAGAGACTCCATAACAGTGTGTATGATGAGGGCGGAGCTCGTCTCTTCTCAAACCACTTCACCCAAGTGTCCCCCTGTCTATACGGGCCGGCGGCAGAGCGGTGTCTATGCGCCGGACCTCTCATCCCTCACGGTCTACTTTAAGGACTCCGGCTTGCTGTCACCGGTCCAGCTATCGATTTCAGGCCTGCAGTGGGGGAGTGTCCTTGGAGGACGACTCCGAAAGAAAACTTGTGAGCAATAACTGAAATGGACTCGGGGGCGAGAAAAACTAAACATGATGCATGCGCCGTACGTTCCACACCGACAGTAACTTCCTTTATCTGTCAGGTCACGTTTACTTCACCATGTGGAAATAAACGTGAAACCACGTCCAGAATCGGACGGGTTTATATCCAGATCCCTGTAATCTCGACTTGTATAAAAGCCGATATAGATGATATTACACTTTTATTCATAAACTTAGAAACTGACACGACCGTCTGAAAAAGTCGCTCAATCATCCGAACTATCGGCCGGGTATAGGTTTGGACGCGCGCCCCGATGCCAGCCTGTCCGCGGGAGCAGAGGAAGGGAGCGCTCGCCATCTCTAAGCCGCAGCAGCCCCGCGTCACATAAAAACAGGCTAATGCGTTCTAACAGCCAGAAATGAAAGATAAAAGGGTCACGTGGCTCCTCTCAACCCCGCTGACCCGCCGCTGCTCTTTTTTATAAATCCAATACTCAGCATACTGCCGGGATCCAGTCTTGTGCTCTCAGCAAGAAAAAGCACAAAAAAAACTGAGACTCTTTAACATCAACACTGATTTACAGAAGAATATGATCAGTATGTGGGATTTATAATCAAATAAAAGCATTTTACAAACAACTGTATTTGAAGTATTGCACATTTACAATAATAAATTATTTAATTGATTTTACTGACTCGCAGGAGCTTTCGCTAAAGACTGAGGAGTGTGTCAGACTCAAATGCCTTAAAACAGGCTCTGTTAATTGATTAAGAGAGTCACAATCAATAGAAGTGTGAGTATAATATGAATTCACTCGTGAAAAAAAAAAGGAAACAAGATTTTCCTTTCGGTTCCAGATCTCAGTTTACTACAGGCTTTGTCATTTCGATTACATTCTTTATGTTAGGGTCAAAAGATTTCACATGCCCTTTGGCGTCCCGTTATCTCATTTGCACAGGCGGCATTCCCGATTTTATTTAGCGCGCGTCAAGCCCGTGTGAAAATCAGCCAAAGCCTTCAAAGTGGAGTGAAAACTGAAAGTGTGGAAGAGGAGTCGGTGACGGAGAGGAGCGGGGATGCGGTCAGAAGATGAACTAGTAGCCTTCACATGAACCTGCTCCCTGGTGACTCCTGCCCGACTCCAGGCCAAATACCTGCTGGTGCTGCAGCAGATGTCTGATACGGGGAACGGAGACTCGTGTGTGTGTGTGTGTGTGTGTAATTGCATGGAGAGAGGGATTTAGTATGCGAGGGCAGATCAAGAGAGGTGGGGAACGGGAGGGGGGTGAAGGCGGAGAGCTGGTGGTCGTCAGGGAAGGCACAAAGGCCCAATGGGATATCCTCGTCTATCTGTCGACTCCCTGTCCAAATTAGAGTTGAGAGAGAGGGAGAGAGAGGGAGAGGGAGAACAGGTTTAACCTCCCTGTGCACCCCTCCTGTCAGCCGGCACACACTGATAGGATCAGACCTGGGCATGACCCATCACATGCCAGCTCCTCACGCTCCGTCTGACCTCCATTTGTCTGTCTCCAGCTTTCCCCCCAGTCCCTTCATTCATGCATCTCTGCTCCTCACCTCCACTCACTCCTCCTCCCTCCAGGTGTTCCTTTGTTTCCTTCCACCTCACAGTTCCCGTCGCTTCTGAACATTTCTCCGCCCGTTTTTTTTGCCGTTTCCCGCTAATGTGGGTTGAAACCCGACGATGGAGGTAAAGCAAACCGCTGGGTTTGCTCTAAAACACACAAGGATGGCACATGAACTCACGAAAGGTGGAATGCAACTAATTTGAGAGGGTGGCAGATTTTCTTGGAGCGCTTCAGTGAGAGTGCAAACTGTGTGGCAACAAACCCTGATGGGACCGAGCCTCAAACCGAGACTCAACCAAATTTCTAGTTTATCTAAAGCTCATTTTTCAGCAGATCTTTAATAACAAATAATTCTGTTTTTTGAGATTCTGTTATTGAAATGCAACGCTGTGCAGGAAGCCGCAGCGAGAAAGCACTTAAAGGGTCAGAAATGTATCCAAGTTGGTTTAAAAATGTGGTGGGAGGATTTCGCCAACTTGCTGACCTCTGAGCAGCCTCCCAACTCCGCATGTATGTCCTTGCATGCGCTGCTCGAGGCTCTGATGAGAACGTGCGCCGGGAAGACGCACAGCGGCGCCGACGGACAGCTGCGAGTTAACTGACCTGCGGTTGCTTCCAGTCCGGAGGCAGGCACCGCTGGGACTCCGAGCTAAACTCCCCAGAAGAGGCAGGTAAGAAAGCACCTGTCAGAAGCCACCCAGACACACACACACACAAGGTTAGGTTAGTGTCTTTACACTGCATGGGGATGTATGAGTCCCCGGGGACAGAACGGGCTCACAGACACCAGCGGTGAGTGAGAAAGCCAGATGTTATACTGCAACATAATATAATGGTGGGACCACATCGGCGATCCTTCTCTGTGGAGCGCTGAACCGCAACGTAATCCCAGCCGATTCTCCCAACGCCATATTAACTAATGCGGAACAGCTGGGTTTGATTTCACTTTACTAAACAAAAAGGAAACAAAAAAACAGACAAAAACTACAATTTGTGAATTTATAAAATCTGTCGTAACTAATTGAAGTAATTTTCTTAATTACTTGAAACTTGGGTAGGAATATGCAAATGTTTGTACTAAAGTATAAAGTAGTTTCTTACACATTAAGTGTTTGTTTTTCATGTGGAAGGCATTTTTAGTGGACTTTTAGGGACATATACTAGAACTATAACAAGCTCCATCATTGGTGAGACACTGATGACGTAATCATCACTGCAGCATCCCTTAAACCAGCGCAGCCTGAGGTCAAATGTCACTTTTTAGCCACTGAAAACATGCAGGAGGGTTTGGTTAATCACAAGCTGGTCAAAAGTTAGTGGAACAAGGTGAAAGGAAAGCACCATTTTCCTGTACGACAGCGGTTCATCTCCCACGGTGATGCCGTTGCTGCAGAAGACGCTCTTAAGCAAGGCATCGGTCATCAACAACTTCAGCCTGGTGGAACGAAGCCTGACGGCCAGCTCCGCCAAAGCTCCAGGCGGAACGTCTGTACAAGAAAACAGAGAGGATGATGTAATTTCCTTAAAATAATAATCTGAAAAATTTATATTTAACAGTTCAACGTGTTAACTGAACACAATAATGCTCTATCAACGGATTAAATATTAAATGAAAATTAATTTTAGATATAGTGTGTGTGCTATAATTAATACCGTACCTTGGCTAACAACAATAAGGTGCTCTGACAGGTCTTTCAGGCCTTTCTGCATGAGCGTCTGGTTCAGTTTGATGTGGTGCTGACACCAGAACTCCACCAACACAGAGAACAGGTCCAACAAAGCGTCAGCCATGTGCAGCTTCTTCTTCTCAGGTTGCTCAACGTAGTCCTGAAATGACGAAAAAAACTAAATCAGAACGACCAACCACACACTTTCTTCCTGTCAGATCACAAATCTGACCACGCCAGCAGCGGCGAGTAACTACAAAACAGACTGTTTCTAGACGGTATGCATATAATTGAGTGGGAACAATGAAGCATGTACCACAACTGCTGCCTCCATTAAGAGCTGAGTTAGTTGTTTCACGGCGGCGGACAGCAGGACGGAGCGCTCCCACACAGTCCAGATGGTTACATACAGCAGTGATGATGCTGAAGGGACCCCCGTCCCCTGAGACAGCCCAAAATCTCTACAGCAGAGAAAGACAAGACAAACTGTCGTAACGCGACCAAAGAAGCAACGAGAAATGCTGCTGACTGGTAGTTGGAACTTGTGCTGACACTTATCAAGCATATAGTTCTGTTAAAGGATGATTGCTGAATATTTATAAACTTCAGAGTTGTTAGTTTTTTTTTTGTTTGTGTGTTTTTACCCAGCAGTAAGAGAGTAATATTCCCCCTGGAAGAGCTTCATGAAAAGCATCAGGATGGTGTAATGGAAATCCAGCAGTGTGGGCAGAGCGGGTCCAGGGAGCGGGTGACACGTGTCCTCTCTGGACAGGCAGTAGCTGCAAGATCACACACACACACACACTTTTGAGTACATTTCCAAATCCGTATAATCTGATAGGGTGCCACTTCATGGCAAAATGTGAGAAATCAAATAATCTTCAAGGAGAAAGGCGACTCCTTACATGCAAGCACCAAAATATCATCTAACATTTTCCCATGACGTCGACATTACCTGACAGCCGTCTGCAGGAAACGCCAGGAGCCCAGCTTACAGCGAGGACACTGCAGCACTTGAGCGAAATAATTTTTTACTGAGCTCGGAGCCAGCCAGGGAGGGTTTGTGAAGATCAGGTTTTCCATGATGTAGTGAAAATTTCGCAGGAACCCAGGTGTGGTTTTGCCCTGCAAGAGCACAACAGAAGCTGATTTTTTTTTTTTCTTTTACATTAATCTACATTGCTTTATTTGCATCTAGTCAAAAGAAAGTTCAAGTTTTCTTAATTCATGCATCAGTCAAAGCTGTAATGTTTAGGTTATGGAAGCATTTTGGGATATTTTATGGGAAAAAAACTGCCGCTGATGTATGAGCCCAATAATCAAAAAAGCCTAAATTACATCCATCATCCAATACAAGATCATCCACGTGCAAGAATGTTGTCCAGCGAGTGACATTTGCATGTAGTCTCCTGAAGCGCAGCATGAGCTGTAACTCTGGCGGTATTCTGGTCGTACCTGCTGAGCGTACGCTATGAGGGCGGCGAGGTGCGACGCCGGTGGCAGCACGCCTGGAAATAACACGCTCCTAATTGAGTCCAACGCTTCGTTGAAGAGGCCACACTCTATCATGCTCCCGACGTTGCTGAAGTCCGTTTCTGTTGCCTGGAGGAATTAAAGAGCTATGAAAAAAACATCTATGGAAAAGAGGAAGAAACGCGGCGCTGGCAGAGGAGGTCGACAGTGTTCGGAGAGAAAAAGTGAGGGCAGGAGGGTAATAGAAGTAAGAAGTGAATGGGCACAGGAAGTTCCTGGGGGTCATTTCTGACTGTCATTTATTGGCAAATAGCATATGGACGTGGAAGGTAAAGAATGGAAATACATGAGGACTTCTAATAGCAATCTGACGGATATCCACTGGGGTAAGGCGTGGACAGGACAGGGAGGAGTATTGTTAATAGGCCTGCCAATCAAAACTCTCAGATCAGCCGACAGTGGTGGTTAAATCAGTGACCTGGCTATGATGCGCCCTTGCTCTGGATGTCACTTTCCATTGAAATGTATGACATGAAAGGAAATTGAATGACCTCTTCTTCGTGATGAAATACATAGTTATCTTAAAGGTCTATAGTGCTGATCAAGAGTGTGTGTGTGTGTTGGGGGGGGGGCGCAGGTCTACCTGTGTTGGGGGATGATTGGGGGCATGGCAACCCAGAAATTCAAAGTAGCACAGCCTTGGGCGACCCTGGAGGAAAGGCCACATTAACAGAGACAAACATGAGAAACTGTCAAAAACAAAAAGTCATTTAAGTGAAAATGTGTTGACCAACTAAAGAAAATGGGTGCTGCCAAAAACCACACACACTCTGAAACATGCCTTTACATGAAGAAAAAAAAAAAAACATACACACCAACCTCTTGTTTGATTATGTAGTTCTTCAGCTCTTTCTCTAAATTTGAGAAGTCTTCATCAGCTTCAGAGGTAAAGTCCTCTGGATCATCTTCTTTCATGCTGAAATTTTCTTTCACACAATCACTCTGCCAAACAATGAAAAGAGTCTGGCATCAGAGTGACCTTTACAATCAAAGTGGGAGTGAAGAGTCAGTGTGCAGCGAACAAAGGCTGTGGACCCCCGCCGCTCGGCGAGGTACTGATTGGCGAGCAGGTTATTCTGCTTTGTTATAAAATATCTTTTCGGTTGTGCCAACACCTTTGGGAGGATGTCGACACCTCTACTCCTGCTTCCCAAGAACCACAAACAGAATAAGACACATTTTAGAACCTACAGTCCACTTGGAGAAAACTCACATTGACTTTTATATTGTGGATGAGTGTGTTCATCAGTCTTTGATTTCACTGTGTTCCTTCAGCAAGTCATTTCAGTTTTATTTGTATTGTGGCAATTTCAACATCTATTCTAAGAACCTAACATCAACAACACATGCAGCACTATTACTAAAAGCTCTAATAACACTATTACTGATATTAATTTTCTTGTTTGCCACAGGCCCAGCTAAATAAGATAAATAGATTAATAAATTTGACTTACCCCAAAGAGGTGCTGGACTATATGATTCACAGGATAACAAGGAGCATTGTGGGATTTTGAGTTCTCTGTGACAGGTTTGGCCATAACATGAGTGATGGAGGCATGAGACGGTGGAGGGCGGTGGTACACTTCCGCCCTGCCTGCTTTTAGCAACCTGGATAAGGTGAAAGAATAATAACTTCATTATACTCAGCAATTCTGACCAAATAATTGGATTTCTTTAACAGATAGGTGTCCTTTACAGTAGCGTCTCACCGGTTGAACATGCCTCTGCGGCTGTTCTCCTGGACCAAGAGAAGCACTCTCCATCCCTGAAAGGCCCCTGTGAGACTCCCACTCGCAACCTTCTCCCTCCACTTCCTGACAGGGTAGGAGGGAGATGTGGAATCTGTGGAAAGCTCAACCTCATAGGACCCCTCGGCAAGCCAGGAACCATTTTTTACACTGTCTAAGACATAGTCTGGAGTCACAACCCACTTCCCTGGAAGGAGAAAAGCAACAATGGAGCATGAAATCCAAGCTTCCCTTTGTTAATCAGGTAACTTTTAAAAGTAAAATGCTTGGGGGAAAAAACATATGGAAAGTGCAATATTCTCATGAGAATGAGGGTGACTAACCTGCAGCACAAGCTGATAAAAACTTTTCACTTGATAAAACCTGGGGGATTATGAGATGGGTGCTTTCATGCTGATATACCTGCAAAAAATAACCATCAGACAAAATTCCATTGGGTTGCATAATGACTAATCAAAACATTTGTAGATGGAGTTCAGAAATATCCACCGACTGCATTTGAAAACACATTTCACAGTGCCATTTATTAAACCATGCAAAACCACATAGTTCAATTTAGAATATTGCATTTTTATTTGTTTGTGATTATTGTACAATTTCATTTAATGGCATGTAAGGGTATTTTGGGGCATTTCATACCACATCCCAACACTTCATCACTAGAATCAACTCCAGTTACCAAAACAAACAAAACATTGCACGTTAAATCCTTTGTTGCAGTAGTTTCTAAGTTTCAGGATCCATACTCACTGAGCCTCCAATGTACCTTCCACCCAGTTGTCTGATCCCTTGGATCAAAAGTCTCTTCTTGCTCTGTGTTTTGATCCCAGAGATTTGAAAAACGTGTGCACAGCTCTCCATCCTGGCAAGCAAAAAGACAACAGTATGTTATGCAACGAGAAAAGTTAATGAAGCTGCTAAGTCTGATCCTGCAATACTTGTTTGACTGCATGACCTGCAACACTTCCACTAACAAACAAACAGGAGGGTGTGTACTGCCTGGAGTGTTCATTTAACATTTTGAAGAGAGTGGTTTTATCTGAATTCCTTACAAACAACTTTTGAAACAGAAACTACACATATGTCTCCTTCCACGTGATACACTTTCGTAACAATACACCTGTACAATGTTAAAATTAACCTTATGAACACAAAAAGCTGCTCACATTACAATGATCAGTACTTCTGACACACAGCTGACTGGTCACTACCTTTTCTCAAACCGCCGAGGAGGAATCCCACTTAACGTCCAGACGCGCCCAAAACTCTGACAGACACCGATGTTCAGTCTGGGTGGGAGCACCGCACCGTCGCTCGATTAGGTAAAATACATGACAAGCATAAAGTGATCGATCTTTTTTCCCGCCAACGTAGACAAACTGTGATTCTTATGTTTCGGCGAGTTCAGAGCGCAACGTCAGTGTGCGGACCGCTCAACTATTTCCAAGAATAGGGGGGTGTTCCACATAGTTGTAATTTTTGTTTTCATATTGATGACATTTAATTACATAAATATTGAAAAAGTTAAATTATAAACACTTATAACATGTTCCATAAAACATAATGAGCTTTAATTGG
This sequence comes from Salarias fasciatus, assembly GCF_902148845.1. Classification (NCBI taxonomy): domain Eukaryota; kingdom Metazoa; phylum Chordata; class Actinopteri; order Blenniiformes; family Blenniidae; genus Salarias; species Salarias fasciatus. Next base: position 10,209,471 of record NC_043756.1, read on the forward strand.
CGAATTTGGGCGGATTTTTATAAGTTTAGATCCTGTTTCCCCTGTTTGGTTGATCAGTTGGTTTTTTCCATTGAGCGGAAGTTTTCACAGAGATGCTTCCAGGTTGTTGTCACGGACGCTTTCGGGCTCTAGAAACAACAGAAAAAACAGGTTATCACAGTCTTTTACTGAATAACAGGAGCTATTATAGCCACCTGAGAGAATAAAATGTAAATTTCGCTGGATATATCTTTCCGGAGTCGCGCTACTGTTCACCAAACCTGCTGTATGTCGCGTTTGTTTAATGTTGAGTGACAGTGGTTGTTTTCAAGTATGTATTTATATGAGAATGCAACACGTGCTGCCAAACAGTGATGATCCAGCGATGTTTTTATAAAAGCGAATGAATGCCGTGGATATATATCAGCAAAATGTGGGTGGCCGTGATGTCGGTCACGTTTTCACTGGATTAACCCTGGATGGATTAGCAAAGGATCTTGAAAAGGGTAAGGCAGGAATCAAAACAGAATCAGAGCAGGCACTCTCTGCAATGCTTTTGTGTTTTCTTCATGAATCAACCTACACATAACACATGCATGTATTGTCACGGGAAATCCGCGAATCCATTGCATTTTGTCACACATTATACTCAGATTTAAAGGATTGGGGGGTTGTAATTCACTTCTCCTCCTCCTGTGTAGATTATCTGTTTGGTTAAAGGTGGTAAGATGACAATAGTTTTTTTTCTGTTTTTTATTTAAAGAAGCTACTAAATCCTGAAAAAAATCAACATAAGACAAGACAAGAATTTACCCTAGTGGAGACAGCCACAATAAAACAGCATAAATGTTTCTATGTATTTTTATTTCAGAACCATCACTCATCAAATGCTCAATAAATCTTTTACACTGCTGTGTCCAACCTGATGTCATGGGATGCTGAAGCAGATCCCACCTGATGAGGAACAAAGACAGGATGCATCCTGAACATACTACCAATTCTTTGACAAACAAAGCGATGGACAGTAGTCACAAACACAGATTCACACCTATAGACAATATTGAATCCCTGATTACATGTGTGTTTCCATCCTGTTGGAAAAAGTCTGAATAGTGTGAGAAAACCCACACATGCAAACTCCACAAAGGCATGCCACAAACCCAGCTTGGATTCCAACTTAAGAGCATTTTCGCTGTTAGGACTGAGCATCATCATGTCATTTGGCATGATTTGGGGTAACTGTGCTCTCTTTTTGTGACCAAATTGACCAAACCATGTGATAACACACACTGAAATGAACAGTCACTCCGAAAAAGACTGATTAAGAGAAGTATATCTACACCGTACTGTCCATTCATGACACCAGGTTTTCAAAGAACTGGCCAACATTTTGTCAATGAAAAGTTGGCATCCTTGTTCTAGTCAGTGCCATGGGCTCTAAAGTCTTGAAGAAATTCTTCATCAAGAATGAAGGATTGACACACAAGACCTTTAACACAAGACTTTAACACAACACCACCTTGATTTTTGCGATATCAGATTACAAAGCTACCCTATAAATTGTAAATGCTAGTAATTAATTTTTAGGTGAAAAGCAAATCAAATTTAATAATTATAGAGCACTTTTCATGCATGTGCAGCACAATATGCTTCAGATGTTAAAACACAGTTACAAAAGAAAATACACTAAAAATACAAAAAATGAGACATCACTTCAACTAACACTGTTTTATACTTCTTCTTCAACTTACTGAAATATTTCATGCAAATATGTTTTTCTCCTTTTCACTGTACATCCAATTACTTTCACTAAGTATTACTTCTTCTTCTTACCAGTTGGTTCAAGTGTGTCTGAGTCAGAGACAGATTTACTGATGCACATGTTCTCTTAATCTTTAGCCTGATAATTGCTTTGTTTCACATTATCTGGATAGAATAGGTTGTCTGTCTTAATCGCTTTATCATCCTCTATTTATTCCCTCCGTGATATTGTTTCTCTGTCGTATGTGTCTCACAACCCGGAAAGTAAGGTGCTCATTGAACATGTAAAGCAAGAGTTAAAACGAGTTGGATAAAGCATCATCAAAGATGAATGGATGGACTGTTGTCATTGAGATGCTTCTCAAATTGTGGAAATGGTTGCTGACATGCTTTATTTACTCTGCACTGTCACATTTTCGTCACCTGGAAAAGTACGACAATTGAGACAATCTACTTTTGCATGTGCATCATCTTTGCTATACCGAATGCACATTCACACTGTGCTACACTGACTGAAAGACTGACAGTCTGAATTGCATAAAGTGACACAATACGATCTCCTCCCATCTGACAAATGTGTCTTGTTATTCAGCTGTCGAGTCATTGCTCAGCACACTTTTAATATTGCTGAATGATGGTGATTACGCCACCAGACAGCAGCGAGTAACATTGGGAATAAGTCATGTATTATTCATTCCCTCGGAGTGGGCTCGTCACACAGACATTTGTTATGTAGATGCAAGTTTTCATTTTCCGAACAGTTTTAAACAGCATATTTCAGGAAGATATTAGGTCCACCCGTTTTCCTGTAACTGAGGAAAAAGTGACCGCGACATTCTAACTACATTTGCACCTTTTCAATTTCACTGTCACGCCTGATGAGACACATGTGGTAAAGCGTTTTCCCACCAGGTTAAGAGGAGCTTTTGGAATCCGTGTAACACAGCAGGCCAGCCGGTTGTGCCGGAGCAGTAAAGCCTCGCTCTCCCATGGGTTCACATGAGATAGTTATCGCCACTGTTGTGATCTTAGAATATTCACCTGTTTAATTTATTATGTTTCCTTTACAGCAGACTGTTAGGTACCCCCTTTAAAGTAATGTTGACTTTAACTTGACATGCTCTAAGTGGTTTTAAAGCGGCAGCCTGGGGGACACGCTGCTAAATATTTCAGGACAAACTCATTACTGTAAATGGGCTTGTGTGTTAGCCTAGCTGGAGTAGACAGGCAGCAGCAAGAGAGATAGGACAGTGACGTGTTTGTGTGTGTGTGTGTGCGTGTGTGTGTGTGTGTGTGTGTGTGTGTGTGTGTGTGTGTGTGTGTGTGTGTGTGTGTGTGTGTGTGTGTGTGTGTGTGTGTGTTTGCGGGTGCGCGTGGCGTCTGTGAGGCTGCGTTTCTTCTCCCGTTCTAATAGCTGTGGAGTTAGATTATGTCTGAGGCAGGCAGACTTCTCAGTGCCTGGCCCAGTTGTCCCTGTTGCAACACTGTGAAACACACAGGGGCTCCTCCAACATCTGCTTTCTAAAGAGCTAATGACAAGACAATGGAGACTGGATGATTTAAAGTATAGTACTAATGAGGCCCTGTGTGCTGTCTGGTGAATCCTAAGACGCACACACACACACACACACACACACACACACACACACACACACTCACACTCACACACACATGCACGCAAGTAGTCCCATGCTTAAGATAACAGATGAAATGATGGCAGACCACAAAGTCCAACAGACATAAACTGTGGACAATCAAACCTTCTTACCATCCATCTCTTCGTTTTACATTCACAGAAAGAGACGATCGCTCACCAACACACACACACACAATGTTACACACACACTCCAGACACACACACAGAAGGACACAATTCAAAATCACTGTCTTGCATAGTCCATATAATTACAATGTTGCATTCATAATCCATGGATTGAAAATCCTCTCCCCTTTCAGCGGCGACTGTGCGCAGACCCCCCTCTCGGGCTGCGGCGCTGAGGGAGCGTGATGATGAGGGGAAGCAGCGAGAGGGAAGAAGAGAGGGAGAAATAATAAAGGACAAGCTTAACTGGTGAGGCTGTCAGCAGAGGAAAATAATATTTGTCCAGCTGGACAGGCCTCCCTTTGTGCAGGCTAAATGAATGTTGAGCTTCCTGTCTACCCTGTCAGGGAGAGTGGCACAGACTGTATGCGGCGGCGAGGAAGCAGAGGAGTGCAGGGAGCTGTTTGGAGTTTGACAGGGATTATTAAAATCAGAGCAGATGACGAGACGGGGTGAGAGGCGGAGTGTGAGAAAGCCAAATTGACACAGACACTCTCCATTACCTTCCACTTGACTCGCGCTGATGACAATGTTGATATGAGACCCAGCAGCGTGGCACCGATGTGGGATTGGCTGTTAGCATGAGCGTTAAGCACCACAGGGTAGGGGGGGTGGCCCTCGGTTCGGGAAGAGACCTAAGGAGATGAGTTGTTTATTTAAAGCCTTGACTGAAGAGCATCTCACCTCATTGTTTATTTATTTGGTCTTTTCTTGCCAATGTTAACTCACTGTGGCGTCAGTAGGTAGAAGTGGTTGGAGGCTGAGGCAATGCATTTTGATCAGGGGCCCTCCTCCTGCAAATGGCTTTCCGAGGAAAGAGGAGGGGTGACTAGAAGTAACTGTTGATAACCTTCCTTTTGTTTCAGGTGTGTCAGCTGAATTTGATTTGTGCCTCCTAATAACATTCCTCTTTGAGGAACTTTCAAATTATTAAAGAACGTGTGTGTGGTGTGTGTGTGTGTGTGTGTGTCTGTCTTTTGATGGACAGCTGGGATAATACAACACTCCAGATTGTACAGTGGATTGATGTCAGTCTACATTGTTGATTCAATCCTGACACTGGTGATGTCTTTTTCATTATTTTGTTTTATGAACTCATACACATCACATGTCGTGTTTTTAATAGCATAAGGCCGTCTCTCTCCCTCTCTCTCCCTCCCTCCCTCTAATTCTGTTTCTCTGTGTTGCAGAGCATCATGGAGTGGCCAGGGGATTTTCCTGAAGACCATGCCTTCGTGGAGTTCCTGGTTCCGGGGATTTCCTCTGATCTGGACTTTGAAACGTTTCTTAAAGACACAGAGGAGAAACTCAATCTTAATGCTGCCAGGTTAGTCAGAGCCGTGAAGAGGTCCATCTGACTGGCCCCGCTTGTCTTCATCCCAAATACCTACAGCATAAACCATTTTAATGCACCTTTATGGTGATTCCTTTCTTTCCGTGAGTGTCAGTAGATGACAGGAGACAGAGTGCGATGTAATGTTCTGTGTCGATTGGGAAACTAAACACAACCTCAGTAAAGGGAGAGTCAAACTGTTATTGTGACAAAACATAGTTAAAGCGTTGTCTTTCACTGTGATGAATTATATTGCTTCTCAAACAATTTCCACATATCGAGGTTTTTCCCTGACGTGTATGAAGAATAAGGAGGAAAAAGCTGAAAGGGAGAGCACCTTAAAATATATGTATTGTATCTTTCTTTCTAACGCTTTGTCTTTCTAATCGTCTCAACCCTTCCAGTGTGTTTATATAGCAAACTGATCTGAACTATGAATTTAAATATCTTCAGGCTTTTTGTTTTTGTGTTCTGAGACCTCTGTCTTTGGTGTATATGGATATTAATTTTCATCTATGAGAACTTTCCAGTATCATCAAGAAGTTGCTGGTAAAACTATATATAAGGTCCATGCTGACACATCTATTTTCACAAAAAACACATGAAACTGGTTAAAGTAGCAGCAGCAGCAGAGTGTGGAGGTGTGGAAGGCCATATTATTACCATGGATTCAGGTTCTTGACTCTCAAATATAGTAATTAAAAGCAAAGTTTGATTAAAAGTGATTCAGACTGAAATAATAATGTCACAGCTGAGATGTCTATTTGAAGGAATGAAGCACGAGAGCAAATAATCCGAACTGACTAGAAGCTTAAAGACACTGTGTAGTCAGACGAACACATGATCATATGTCTATGTCTAATTGCCTCAGCACCATCCAAGTTATTATAACTTTTTTCATTCAGCCTTGTCTAGCTCTTCTTTTCACAGACTTTGTTTGCTCTGTTGTTTGTCCACTCACTTTGGCCTGCTGTTGTCGTCGACAGTTTACTGTTTTTTTTGGTGACATTTTGCTTCAGGCCGTATTTCCGACGGACTGATTTGCCGAGGCGAACTTTAAAAATTAACTTCCAAATGTTCCCGATATTTTGGGTCAATCGCTTTAAATAGAAACTGAAATGGGAGTCCTCTTTTGCCTCTTCAGTTTTATTAATTACAAGGACAGCCTGTCCATCATGTGCTTCGGAAGAAAACTATACTTAAATCAGATTTTCCTTTTTTTATTATTATTATTTCTGTGCACTGACGGCTGGAATACAGATATCTGGATATCCGTCACTGATGGCAGACACGGATAGTTGGAGAGCCCAAATAGATTGATAAAGAGTGAGACATGGGGGCAGAGAAGAAAAAGAGAAATCTATATTTCAGGTCTTTTATCGTTTGTGGCGTAGTGAGGCTGAGGGCAGATGATGAAGGACAGGCTAAATGTAGCAAGTGAACAAAGCCTCACTCTGGCACCATTAGTGTCTGGGACTCATTCCTTCTTCACTCTCTCCCACTGTCTCCCTCCCCTTTTCTCTTTTTCTTTCCTTCCTCCTTCTAAATGGGAACATAATAATTGAAGATTCCACATCTTGAAACGAAAACCCTTGGGTAGGTAATTCAAGGCTTATTACTGAAGGCCGGGCCATTTTTCTGCTTTCTAAGCATTAAAGGGTTATTTTGTGTTCCTGCAGATGGGAGAGGGATAACCATTATGAGAACAAAGCGTCCAGATAATGGAGAATGGGGCTAAAAATAAGGCAATCCTCCTCTCGCTGTGGGGGACCACTGGTCAGTTTCTCTGTCAGACTGCAACTAACTTCCTTGCGGGCTACTTCAGGACAACCCGTTTTCTCTTGGGATTCATCCAGGTGAAAAAAAAAAAAAAAAAAAAGAATCCCGCGAGGCCTCCGTCTCGACCAGGGTGGGCCGCGAACATATATACACAGATGCGCATGCAAGTACATCCAAAACCCCCAATCTCCTCCTTCCTGGTTGTCTTATCAGTGTCCAGGACAAATTACGGAAGAGAAACCAAAAAAAGTAGAGGAAACGGAGCTGCTCACACCCGTGAAAGACTCCAACCTGTTTATGGGTCGAAGTGACTGGCCTGCTCCCTGTTCTCAGATGTCAGAGATTTGCCTAAGAGCTGCCCCCTAATTGAAGGAGATTAAGATAGGCTGACAACAGAGCTGGCTCCCTCAAATTGAAATGCTGTAATCCATTAGTTTTCATCAGATGGGATAGAGCCGGGGCGGGAGTGGGGCCGGATGGGGTGGGCCACCAGGAAAAGACCTCTAATGAAGTGTCAGTAAGGGCCCGGAGACAGACAGACGGGCCTTCGGTTTCACACTCGCAACACAAATGGCTCTCACCAGTCGCCTGACAATCTTGATCAGGATCCAGTATCAATACTTTTTTCTGTTTGTGCGTGTTTGCGATTGAGACTGAATAAGCAGAAGGAATCAAACACTTTCCACAGTAAAATATGGTGCTGGGTTCCCTTTCAGTATCTCTAGTACTTGCAGAAGAGCTGATTTTGTGTTCAGCTGCGCGTGACACGTGTGTTAAGTTGGTCTATCAGCTGTATCAGTTCTCCGGTATCGTCAGCTTGGCGGGATGCTGATGGGAGGATGAGGGGCGAGGGCACTAAGTGGCCGACAGCCTGGGCCAAGACGGGATTTGTTTTCAGCCTGTTCATTCAAGCCCATTCACTACTTTTCCCCTCGTAGAATGGGACCCTTTGATGGAGGAGATATTTAGTTCTCAGGCGGCTGGTTTGGCACTGACTGGAGCTGGGGCTTATTTGAAAAGGATCTTCCTGCCCCGGTTGTCTCCAGTCCTCCCCCCCCGCCTCCTGTAGGCGAGCGGAGGGGAGCGGAGCACGACAGACAGACAGCCCCACAGCAGCCCACCCACACTAAATTAATTCTGACAAGGAACTTAAGATAACGTCAAAGCGCTGACTAATCGCAGGATTGGGTTTCTGTAAGTCAGGGAGCTGTGAAATGTGCCATCATATCTAATAAAAGACCTCCAGTTGCTCCCTTTCTCTCCCAGCAGTGGTGAAGGTTGGGGGGAGCGTGACTGCGGTGTCGACTGTCGAGCTGAACCGGTCTGAAAAACAATTAAATTTCATTTCACCGGCGAGCGTGTGTGTGCGTATGTGTGTGTGTGTGTGTGTCAGTTGGAGTAAGATGAGTGACGTGTTTGTCAAGAGGCCTAAAGAATTCTTTCCTCCTAGTTTCCTCGACCTCTTTTCTCATTCTCCGGGTCTTTTGTTGAGTTCTGCTCCGGCGTTTTTGCCATTAACGGTTTGTCCATTGTTGCCCTAACTCGCAACACTGAGAGGTTTTATTTTCTGTGACTGCTCTGTTTTCCGCCAGTTGTTACCTTCCCCTTTCCCTCGCACCCTTTCTGTCTCTTTCCAATGCGTCTGAGCCGCCGGCAGTGGAAGTCATCAGGTTCGGAGCTAATCCTGCCAAGTTGATTAGGCCGCAGGTAGCATTCACACCGGCGGGCAAAAGGTCGCCGCATTGTCGAGAGCTGGATGGACTTCTTGACACAGACCATCCACATTGACTTTATAACTTACAGCACAGGGCCTTAAGGAGGGGTAATTGAAAGGCGAGAGTAAAGAAAAGAAAATTAGGTAACGGAGAGTTTTGAGGGGAGAGAAAGAGGGAAGAGGGGAATAGAGAGGCGAAAGCTTTGGAGTCAAAGTAATGCAGCTGTTGTTGCAGTAGCTATTAGAGCACAGTGTTTCCTCCAGTGAGGGCAGGAGTGAGATGATGGGAAGTGGGACTGGAGACAGACTGTGTGGCCGATAAGCCATTTTCCTTGGCCGCATCCGAGATTTACCTCGACACTTTTGTTCTATGTTCAGACAATCCCAGAGAGCGTCTCAGACTACCAGGACAGATTGAAATCTGTTTGTCGTCAGCTCTGTTGTAAAACTGAATGACAGAGAGAAGTTTGTCGTCTACTTATACATTTTCCGTTTTAATGAACTTTGAAAAGTTGGTGAAAAAGTGAGCTACAGATGGAAGCTCATTTTAAACCTGCTGTCTACGTAAAGTCCTGGGGTGGAGCCCTGAACGAATATCCCTGTTTATGACGTACTATAAACACACATATAGTGCTCCGTGCAGTCATTTAATCTACAGCAAGGTTTCGCTGAAAGACGTGGAGGAGCAATCTCCCCTGGAGATCCAGACTTTTTTTCTTTTTTTAAGTGAACCATCAAGCTTCACTTTTTTTCTTAAATGTTCGTTCTTGTTATATTTTTTCTACCCTGCATAGTAAGAAAAGAAAAACTTGTTTGTTTTTTTTTTTAATTGTACTGTGTCCAAAGCTACATTTGATCAAAAGTCATACTGTTTTCACTATATTCTTGAAAAAACTAAAGCCAGGTAATGTTTGTCGTGAGCTGACGCCGTGAGGTTTGGGGCGTTTGGGGGAATGCCTGCTCCTCACCAATAGGCAGGAACGCGCGCCGCAACGCCAAAACAGAGACGCGCAGCTGAAATAACACAGCAGAGGCCCTCTTTAGTGTTTGATAGCTCCGTACTTGTGTGACAAATATCGCTTGGCGTCAAATGACTCAAATACACACGCGCACACACACACACACACACACACACACACACACACACACACACAGACACACACAAAAAAAAAACACCCACTTTATAATCAGGGTTTCTGTCAGTCAGCACATTGGTGTCAAGAGAATGAAGTGAGATGCATCATCTGGCCTGCCTAAAGAAGAAGAAAAGAGCGAGAGAGGAGGGTAGTTAACGAGAGAGAGAACAATATCATTAGGCAGTGTTCAATCTAGAGGATAGCAGTTTGTAACAGTCTATAACATTTTATCCCCTTGCGTTTTTCCCCTCTGAAATGAAAGTGTGTCAGATTGAACGGTTATTTAATGTGTTGCCATTGTAAGACATCTGGATGCGTTCATGGCCCAGAAGCAGGCAGGAGGCAGTTTATAGACCTGCAGTAGGGTATAAGCCCGATGGGGAAATGGCTCTTTGGCTTTGTATCATGTATACTAAAACATATACACACACATGCACACACATGCACACACAGACACACGCAAATTTGGGATTTAGAGATGTTAAGTATACCTATATTTATAGTTTTATATTGTATTTATTGCCCATAAAATATTTGATGAATAATTTTTTTGGAATGTTATGATGAAGCTTGTTTCACAGTGAGTTTTTGCAGAAATAAAAACTATGCATTTATATAAAACTTTTCAGAAATCCCCTTAAGTAATCGATAAAATATGCCATTAAAAGGGTTCAAGCTCTTCTTTTATAGGTGTTCTTGAAGTTACTTTCTTAATTGATTTTTGTTCATTAACTGATGAAATGCACAGTTTATCATTTAAAAAAAAAAACGCTCACACGTTTACACTCCTACATACATTCTTTTATGGAGTGTTATGCATATGCATGTCTACGGGCATGCAGTCATCCAAATGTGAACACAATAGCAGCGTTCACAACACCGTGACATGTTTAATTATGTAGGTGTGTAGGGCTACATACACACACACACACACAGACACGCACAGTCTCGTATTTCTATCCTCGTGGGGACCGTCCATTGACTCCCATTCATGTCTAGCCCCTAACCCTGACCCTTACCCTAACCCTAACCCACACCACAATAAAGCCTAACCCTAAAGAAATGTTTTTGCACTTTTACTTTTTTCAGTAACAACAACATGGTCAAGAAAACACTGTTTCTCCTACTTAGGACCGGAAAAAGGTCCCCACAAGGCACGTCGTTCCACGTTTTGCTATCCTTGTGGGGACATTTGGCCCCAACAAGGATAGAAATACGAGAACGCATGCACACACACTCACACACAGCGTCACATTCCCCGATATATATGCCTGGATTTGCATGGAAATGACTAAACATGTAGCGCCCAAAGATGTCATTTCTAATCTGTCATATTAAAGAGGAAGCTGAATAGCTGATGCTGTCTGTTAAAATCAAAAGAGTTGTGTGTATGTGTGTGTGTGTGTGTGTGTGTGTGTGTGTGTGTGTGTGTGTGTGTGTGTGTCATGACAACGAGTAAGACATGAGAAGGCAAGAAGTGTGTATCTCAGATGCCTGCCGATGCCTGTAATGCCACTTCACACCAGATATGTAGCACACACACACACACACACACACACACACACACACACACACACACACACACACACACACACACACACACACACACACACACACACACACACACACACACACACACACACACACACTCTAGTATACAGACGTCTGTGTACATTACTGTTGATGCTTCTGCATCTGTCTTCCTGCAGTGGAAACACTGAATGAGAGTGAAGGAGAACCTTGTGCAACACGGTGTGTAGATCTGCATGCATTTCCAGGGTCTGTGCAGTGTGGCGCAGTTTGCACATTATTCCAACATGTCTGCAGTATTTATTTGGATATGTTTGAGTGGTTAGGTCTTATCTCCTGTCTCAACAATCAGCGTTCAGTTTGTGGAAACTGTTCCTGCAGATGACAGTTTGGTCACAGCAAAGCAGAGGGGGGAGTTGATACAATTCAATGTTCATTTTTTCTGAAAAGTATTTGTAAAAAAAAGACTGTATTTTCTTTTCATTTAGCATTGAACAGCAACTGAAGGAGCTCCAGACCAAAATGGGAGACTCCCGGGCAGGAGATCGTCCACCGAGTCCGACAGAGTGCCTCCAGTGGTTCAACCTCAGAATGCAAAACAGCTTGAGGCCAGGACATCAGGAGCTCCTGGACTTCTTCAAAGCGCTGGTAATGTGTCAGGATGATGAAGACACTGATTGAAGACGGTCATAATCATCTTCTCACTGCTGCTAATTTGAAATATTTTTAAAATAAATTGCCGCTTTGAGAACAGAGAACTCTGAAACACTGATGGGATGTTATGATAACAATTAAATCAGCCTGTATTATATTTTTAATTTCACACTTAACTACAGTTATAGTCCTTTATTAGTACTTAGCTGTCTATTGAGTAGAGGTCCTGTTTATTATCAACTCCTTCAGAATCAGACGACCCTCCTATGTCCAATTACGCACGCGGTCTCGTATCTTGAGGTAATTTTCTCCTTCCTATAGTAAAATTAACATCCTCATTCCTCTATTTTTTTTTTTTCAGCACCACTACTTGAAATCTGAAGAAGAGGCGAAAGAAGAAGTGACACTTCAGCTACTGTTGAAGCTGTCTGCCAATTGTGGTGTTAGCTTTCCCCATGCTTCCTCATCTTCACCTCTTCATCCTCAGATGACGGCCTCCTCCATCCACTTGTTACATACGGTCAGAGATGACTCTTCATTAGAGGTAATGCCACATTTTGCTCCATCTTAGTGTCTCCTCACATTTTTCTAATTTGTTCATTATTTTCAGTTGTTAAATAAGCTAAAATAAAAGCATTTATCTGTATCGTGGTGATGTATGTTGTGTTTAGATCCAGGAGGCGTGGGATATCGTTCGCCTCCAGCTGCGCCGCTACCTGATGGACCGACTGTCTTCACACAGCCCAGAACATCCCGAACTCAGACCGAAGTCCACTCTGTCCATCACTGAACGCGTTCACTGTCTGCAACAGCTTTTCTTCCTTTACCCCGAGTCAGAAGTGCTCGCACAATACCAGGTGCAGTAAAACTGATCATCTGTTGTGGCGGACAGAAAATGATCAGTATTATTTTTATTTATTTATTTTTTTTCTAATTCTAGGGTTTAAAACGTCAACATGTGCTGGGTATCCTGCACTCATCGCTGTGCTCCAGCCCCGGCGGTGAGACTGGCTTTGACCGACTGGCGAGGGGTTTCTCCCATGTGATTCCCCTTCTCACCCAAGCCTTTGCTGAGGAGCTCCAAGTTCTTTCGAGATTAACAGAACCCCACACGGTCCTCGGTTTCCTGAACGCAGCCTACCTTGGCGCGCTGGTCCAGGAGCTGACCACCCTGATGGAGAGGGAGTCCGAGACGGCCCAGAGAGACAACACTACACTAAGTGGCAAGGTCAAAAGATATTCCGCCAGGTCCCGAGCCTCTGTCGGTAAGTGGTAGTGTTAAGAAATTCACTTATTTGCTCATTGTGCTCCTGTAGTCTTTCTCAGTTCCACTTTTGTAGTACCGTTTTAGTCCAAATATAAGTCAAACCACTCTCTCACCCTGGTTTTGCTACATGCTCTCTGTCTACCTACTCCTCCCTCAGTGTTTCATACTCACGGCAGATTTGACTTGCAGTATTTCAAAACGTCAGATATCTGAACCAATATGGTAATCATTGACAAAAAAGTGTTTGCAACTTTCTCCCAGGTCTTCCTCCTCTCCTGTCCTGCTCGTTTTTGAAAAGCCAAAAATTGAATTTTTCTCTTCCCTTCACACCCCCACTTTTACTTTTCTGCTACTTTCCAACTGTTGTGTGCAGTGATCTGAGCCAAAACCAAGGCCCCTGTAAGTGACTGTCAGTAACTGCTGTTCCCATTGTAATTGCTTTCTTTTTACTGCCCTCTCTCCTGTCTGCCACCCTTTCCTCTTTGCCAGCGAAATAGAGGAACATTATTTCCCAGCCCGTGGCTTCTTTAAAAGAGGAAATGCCTCCAAACACTATTTGCCACCAACTGCATCTTGGACTGTAATATCCCCTGATCTCAAAGAGACTGCAGGTCTGGTCAGAGTATGTTGAAGTCAGTTCATTCCCTTCTTCACCTGTGGAGTAAGGATGGTGTCATCTTGGCTAGTGATTTATTTTGTGTTAATATTTGTGGCTCGCCTCCCCTCTTCAGAGGAATTTCATAAACAATAATGATGAAAAAAAGTTCATTAAAACATAACAAGGGCAAAGCAGCAGCAACAGCACTTTAATACAACCTCATGACCTAGCGGCAGAGAAAGGAAATTGATTAAATTTAACCTTCGACTGAATTTTCAAGCAGTAATACATCTGTTTAGGGGAACAACAGGGGGTAGAGGAAAAATTGGTGCAGGAATAAGAGCAAAGTTCAACATTCTATTGACCTTGTTACAGAGTGGGATGGTCTTTGAGAAGAAAAAAAATATTAATATTTGCTCAAAAAAACACACTGTGCCTCTTGGATGGAACAAACCCTAATCTTACCGACCGGGACTAAAGGGGAGCGCAGACACACACCACGTCACTTCTGAGGCCCGATATTCTTTTAGGCTGTTTTATCTTGGCCTATTTACAGCTTGCTGAGGGTAAAGATTCACAACAACAACAAAAAAAAAAAAAAGTGTGTGAGCCATTGTTTACTTTTTCAAAAGTGGCGCACATGTCAGCTTCCCTGCAGAACAGGGAGAGAGGTGCCTTTGCATCTGCCATTCTTCGATAAACACACCACCAGCCCTTTTCTACTCCCTCCATCTCCCTCTTTCCATCTCCCTCTCTGTTTTTTTTTTTTTTTTTTTTTTTTTTTTTTACTTTCCCTCTCCTTAAACGCGAGATGAGAGGAGGCAGCCAGGATAATTGGCCATGCGTCAGTTGGGCTGTTTGATCACGTAACGCGGCGGAGGCTACACACCTACGTGCCGCTCAACAAACCGTCAAATGTAGCACCGGAGGCAGAACACGGCTCCAAAGGGAGCGAGGGACCCGTGCTGTGTAATGATGGTAAAATGGAGCAGTTTTGCCTGTGCTGGTTTTACTTACGTGTGTGTGTGTGTGTGTGTTTGCTTGCATGTGTGCGTGTGTGCGTGTGACTATCAGCTGAAACACAGCTTTGAGGGCTACAACTGGGATTACATTTTTGTGTTGTTTATTTTTTAAGTCCCTCCCAAAAAGCTGAAAAATGCACATATCCGCCACCCAGATGCCCGTGGCTCCTGAGGAGCCAAAGCCCGAACATTAATGCATAATCTGCTTTCACACTTTGCCGTCTATACAGTGTGCTACGCCCATAATTGTCAAGACAATTACGACAGCGGTTTAAAAAACTGATTCTGTTTTCATAAGCATCCAATGACTCCTTAGATCTCTCCCTCCTTCCCCGCTGTGTTATTGTTTATTTCTGAAGTAAATGCAGGCGGTAGGTATATTTTGATAAGAGCCATGCCTGCGAGACTCTGTGGGATCCCGGGGGAGCGGCGCTGTCTGTAGCATCAGCCACTGTCAAACCACTGAACCATTTAACAGCATTCACAGCAAGATCTGCCTCCTCTTTTAACCCCACCGACTCAAAGGCAGGCTCTGACATTGTACCTAGACAGATGTGAAGGGTCTCAGCCCCCAAACCCCCCTCCTCCTCCTCCTCCTCATCTTCTCTTCCTTTACGCCATTTCTCCCATGTCCACTTCCTCCTCCCTTTTTTCTTTTTTTTTTTTTTTTCTCCATTTTCCTGTAGTTTTCCAAGTGTAATGGGGTGAACAGGGAGACCGCGGATTGTGCGAGACAGGTTGGTTGGTCAGGAACAATGCAGGCTTTAGCCGTCACTAACACACCTCACTGCATCTGCAGGCCGGTTGGTGGGCCAAGTCTCCTTGTGCGTGTATGTGTGTGATTTGAATTTTCCCTTAAAAAAGGACTGTAGACTGAGTTTTCCACTTATGTTGTTCCGATGCCTTTTATTTTTAGAGTTTTACAACTTTCAGGTGATCATTCTTTTCTTTATCTTTGCACATTGCATTTGTCAATATTTTTTTCAGAATTTCAAGCAGAGATAAAGTCAAAGTTCTATGGTTTTAAGTCGTGCTCCTTTCCAAACAACAAATCAACAAAAAAAAAAAAAAAAAAAAAAAAGTGTTTGCTTCGGCACAGTTTTGATGCGTTTGAACCTGCTGCATTTTGCCGTTGTGTGCGCCTGTTCGGTTATGTGGGTGGACCTGTGTCCATACTTTCTTTTATCATTCATTTCCCTTTATCTTTGAGCCTGTGTCTTGTGGGTGGGCTGCCTATTTGTTGTTAAGTCAATGCCAGTGTGTGTGCGTGCGCGCGCGCTAATTGCGGGCTTACTTAGAAAATTGTGTGATCAAGAGTCAGTTAATACATCCCTTTTAAAAAATGCATCATTAAATTTCCATATGGCGTCAGTAATTTGCATGCGCGTGCATAGGAGAGCCATGTTTTGTAGGACATCAAACGCTTTCATTCCAACTTCCCCGCATATACACTCGCAATTTATTCCCTAACAATCGACCACAGGGGTGAAGTCGAGGTTGTGAAATTCTGTTCAAACACTTTGCAACCCCATTTTGATAGCGCTGATTTGAATTCCACTTCCACTAATTTCCCCATATGACGACGTCGGCAGGTCCCTATAGATAAAAAAGGATTGAGTTAGAACATGTATAGCAAGCACATTCACCGCCGTTGCGCTCCCCCCCCCCCCCCCCCCCCCCACCCCACCCCACCCCCACCCCTCGCCCTTTTCTGCCTCTTTGAACTCTTTCTTAGAAAAAGCACAGCAGCCTATTCAGCGGGGAGAGAGGTTCTGTAGTGACGCGAGATAGCTCGGCTGAGGCTCTGACTGGCATTGGAGGTGCTTGTGGGGATTGAGGCTACTTGGGAATGGCGTTTGTTAATATTTAATAAGAGCAGCTCCTCACTAGATCATATCTCTGCCTGAGTTTATACACACTGTCAGCCGGGGACGTGCACCCGCATGCTTGCCGTGTAATTATGGAGTAGGTAGGGGTGTTTGTGTGTGGCATTGTGTTCACATGGGCACATCTCTTGGCACGGTACTTACAGTTTATGGATGATATTTCTTTATGATGCTTTCCTGCTGTCCTTGTAGATGATGAGAAGGCCTTGTTTAAGAAAGTAGCCACACAGCGGGCACGGTTGTTTACTAATCTTAATGAGGAGAGCTCGGTCTTTACTCTTTTGTCGTATTTATTTGTGCATGTCAGCGCTTATATTCACTAAATCATGGCTCCAATGAAATCACAGAAAAGAATATGTTTCATGGCCCTTGAGAATGTGTATTATGTGTGCCATTCGCCCCCCCCCTCTATTTCCTCCGAGTGGACACAATGGCTTTTGTGTATCACTCTTGAACAGCTCAAGGATATGAACATTTTCCTGGCACCTTCTATTGAGAAAGCACAGAAAAAAATGGCTGGTTTATTGAGAGCAGGCAGCACTTCGTGATGAAGAGTCAGTGTGATTCGCTGAGGGCTTGAAAACAATAATGTGAACAAGGGCACTAAACAAGTGGGGTTTAATGAAATGCTCCCATCAAGACAATACATTCTTCTGTGTTGTTCATCCACGCTTCTCGGTTCAAGTATGTACAGGACGATGGAGAAACCTTAACCGCTGTCTGTGTGTGACTGCAAAGAGAGCCAGGGACAAAAAAAAACAACCTCAACAAAAAACATACAGTCAATCAAATCTTAAACAGATGAGAGTTACTTTTCTATTACCACTCGTATCTCTGCTGTTGAATGACTATACCTCCGTCTTGCTGCAGGAACTTAATTGAGATATCAAACATTGCCGGTTTCTTATTCTGTGAAGGCCAGGTGGCCCCTGCTGTGGCCCGGTTGGACAGCACCCAGGGAAAAGGCCACAGGAGACCAAGGGTTGGGCGTCTTGTTTTTGTGCATGTGTGCGTGCATGTGTCAGAGTGTGTGTTGGTGAATCGCAGTGGGAGGCCTCCCATAATAAGGCTGTCTGAGTGAGCAGTGGGCCGCAACTGACGAAGAAGACCCCAGCTGTCACCGGGCCTAGCAGGCGGTCCGCGGCGGCTCATAGACTCCTTTTACCCACGCACACACTAAACTGCACGCAGACGTACCCCAAGGCACCCGCACGACCCTGCCTGACACCCTCTGAGATGAACGCACAAGGAGGCATGGATATACAGATGCACGTGCACAAATAGAGACACATCGAAGTGCTGCAGTGCAGCATCACACCTCCAGATTAATGACCCATACAAGGAGAGAAGTTATTCACCAACACACTCCCATGCACAAAATTAAGAAAGACTGATATTTAAAGTCTGGGTTTGTTGGTTAACATTTGTGTCAGTTTGTGTCGCAGGACAAGGAGCACTAGCAACGTTCCATCCATCCATCATTTTATCCAACAGGTCCCAGCTGACACTGAACGAAACAATGAAACTCTGTGACAGGACAGATACAGACACACACTTTTCTGTGGCAAAAATAGGCTTTTATTTTATTTTGACACCAATAAACTTGTATAGTGATATGTGCTTGGACTGATGGAGGAAACCAGAATACCCACAGCAAACCCATGCATGCACAGGAAGATCATGCAAACTGCACACTGAAAAGAACCCAGTTCAGAAAATGAACTGTGTGTCTAAGTCCACTGATTTAATGCACTGTCCACCACAGCAGTGTGGATCTGAATGCTGCAGAAGAAACTTTTAGAAATTTGAAAGATGTTTTTTTTTTTTTTTAAGACCACGAACTGCACACACCAAGTCCTTACAGTTTATGTTATTTGTAAATACATTTCTTCATTTTTTTTTTTTTACGCAAGGAGTTTTTAGTTTTTAGTACATTCAACTCAAAACCACACAAACTAAAACAAAACAACCAAAAAACAAATGAACAGCAAAAAAAGAAAAAAAAATAATAAAAGAAACCAAAAAAGTTAAAGTGATTTAGTTTTGTAACTTGGCTGCTTTGTTCTTTAGTCACCAGTGTAGGTGAAAAATGTCCAAAAGCCTTTTGTGCATTCGCAGAAGAACTGTTCTAATTTGGAAAAGCCATCCATCCAACGTGAGCGCTTTAGTCGCAGGAGGGCTGGAACCAGTCATCATTACAGGTCTCCTATTTACCACGAGGCAACAGACACCCAGCCACTGTCTATATAAAGTCACTCAAATTCATGTCTTGGGATTAGTTTTTCCTCAAAATATTAGTTAAGATGTTTTATTCTGAAAATAGTCTTATTCTGAGGGTCCCTGTTTTACCAGTCTGCTGTCACGGATCCCACATTGACAGGGAATCGCAGCAATTCAGGAGTCTGATTTATTAATGAAACATTTTTCAATAAAAGCTCACATCAAATTTATTTTAAAGTGTCTTGATTTTCCCAAGTGAGGTGCACTAAAATTGCCTCGTTTTCATAAAATCCCTATTCCTTTATTTCCCAATATCTAATAAAGCTGAATGCTGCAAGCCACCTGTAGAGGGTGGTGTACGTCACAGATCTACTCAAATAAAGAAAACTCAGCTTCACATATTGTAATCAAATGATAAGAGACTAAGAACCAATTGGAGGTATGTCAATAAGAGAAACAGGCGCCGCTCAGATGGCGTGATTTACACTACAGAGAGGCAAGTAGGGAAAGAAGGGGGATGAGAGACACAGGATGAGAGTATAAGAGAGAGTGAGAGAGATGCTGTGCTGGAGAGAAATTAAATCAGTGGCTAAATTATTGCATGATTGCCCATTCCCCAAAGACTTGGGCATCATTTGGTAGAAAGTGTCTAATAATTGGTTTTCGGCCATGTCAGACACATGCAATTCCCACTACTAATGGCTCTGTTAGGAAGAACTGGGCCTCCTGGGTCAGAGAAGGACAAAAAAATAGCCAAATGGCAAAAAAAAAAATAGCGCTCTCCAACCTTGTCCTTTTTTCCCCCGCAGATGAAGGAGGGAATGAGAGAGAAAGAGAGAAACACAGAGAAGTTGAGAGATGGCAAGAAGGAGAGTGTGTATGTGAGCGAAGAGGAAATGAAGTGGCAATAAGTGCAGCCAAAGGGGAAATGCTCTTCACCGTGAGTTTAATACATCAGACTGGGGATTTGGCAGCCCGCCACACAGCAATTGTTTACCTTTTTGCTCACTGGCTGCATCTGTTCTGTTTTGTAAACGGCACTAAACTATTCGCCCGTAAACACCGGAATCAATAACAACTGCTAAGGGAATTCCCTTATCCCGCCCCTCCCTCTCTTCCCCTCCCTCTCTTCCCCATGTTTTCATCCCTAACCACCACCCCTTTCCCTTTCCCTAGATCTCCCTCTCTCTCTCTTCTCTTGATGTTCGCTGCCAGTCAAGCACAGTGTGTGTGTGTGTGTGTGTGTGTGTGTGTGTGTGTGTGTGTGTGTGTGTGTGTGTGTGTGTGTGTGTGTGTGTGTGTGTGTGTGTGTGTGTGTCAGAGAGAGAGAGAGCTAGTGGAACCCACTGAGACAAGGAACTAGAAGACTGATGGCTCGCCAAAAATACCTGCTGTTTATTTTTTTCTTTTTGTGTTACATTGTTGTTATTATTAAAAGCTACAGACGGAGACTGGCCACTGAAGACCGGCTGAGTGTGATATTCCAAGACTTCTTTTTTTTTTATGTTGCTGTTGAACACATAACTTAGACCCACACATTGTGTTAAACAACACATGCTCTTTGCATCGAGGCCTTTTGATAAGATTTCTTCTGCTGGTATTGTTACCGCAGCAGTATGGCTCGCCATGTATCTTTTTGTTTGTGAGAAAATCCGTGCAGAATAATACTACGTGGAGGAGCTCTTATATAAACATATGATTTCTGCCCTGCTTTCAGCACCAGCTCCTGTCTTATTGATTCTCAGTACATTGACCTTTGGTTGAACTCTTCTGGCTGCTCGTGCCCTTCCTCACTCTGCTCTATCAGACATACTATGTACTATGCTATATGACACACCTGGGTGCTTTTAAGCACACCCTCTCCATCAACTGTTGATGGGAGCCTCCATTTGGCCTCACTGTTGTGACAAAGGTATAATGAGGTTTGGATGGCTATGTACTAGACTGCTATGGCTATAGGGCTATTTGGCTAGGGAGATGACTATAAATACCTATATAGCCTGTGCAGCAGGGCCCAATGAAAGTCCGGGGCACAGCATCGCTAAACATCAAGGTCATGTGTGACTATTTAGAGTGTGACTTAGTGAGCAAGTGAAACTGTCACAGGGTCACAGGTTGAGGGAATAAATAGAATGAATGGAGAGAGGCAGAGCCGAAGCCCGGGAAAAGGTGACGCTCCAGATGAAGTGGTGGTTAATGGTTGCTGTACTCAGATGAATGCCCTAGAGAAGGTGGGAATGGGGGTGGAGTGAGGTTGGGGGAATGTAGTGATAGCTTTTTAAAGAATCCATTGGCTGTGTGGCTATCTGTCTAACATGTCCTGTCTCATCGGGTTTCGATTGTTTACTCTTGAGTTGCTGACAGCTTTACTTTGTCCCTCTGTTAGGCATCCAAAGCTCTTGATTTGCTGGCGACTTCAGAAATAGACAAGATTGGTGGTGCGTGCGTGAATGTGCAAGCTGGAGAACGAGGCTGGCACATGGGTGTCAACCAGGTCACGCGTGTACACATGCAGCATGAGGTTGTCTCTCTAGCACAGACTCCCACTGGACCCTATTACAGAGGAGCTGCTGAGCTGCAGACCCATGCAGCTTAATTACACACCCACCCACACACACACAAATGCAAGCACACACACTTAAGCGCACCCCAAATAATTACACAGCTATTCACTGGCGATTTCATACGTGCATGCTTACTCTCTTGCACATAAATACATGTATACACTTAGACTTGCAAACAAACTTGAGGTCAAAATATATTCCGTGGTGACCACAGAATCTGGGTGCAGTGCGACAATTATCTTGCAAGACTGACATGTGCAAATGCGCGTGAAAGTGTCTCCTACAAATCAAGTTATTCATAATGACCTGCGTTACATGCACATAAACATGTGTGTATACGCCAGGCAGACGCAAACACACCAAAGCTCATCGACTCTCTCATTAACACTCAGATAAACAGACACGGATGCCCACACACAACACATAGTCCAACCTCATGCATGATTAAACCCGGCATCCTCAGGGACACAGTGTTGTCATATTGTCAGATTTTGTTTAACAATATAGCAAAATTACATTAGGATCCATAGGCAATAATGTTGCAATTATTTGAAAAACCCCTCCCCCTCCCTCTCTTTCCATCTCTTTGCTCAATCATCGCTGTGTTTTCAGAGTTAAGACTAATACTGAGCACATCCATTCCCAAATGCCTTTGCACTAGAGGAGCTCATTTAAGCGGACACACAAAAGTATTTGTGCATGTGTCTGGGAGTATGGCAACGCATCTCCCAGCCGCCCATTCTCCAGCTTAATGCGGAACATCCCCTGGGTGATGGCTTTGGCAGCCTCCAAAATGGGAAATCCATATTTGCCGAGGGGGTCATCGGCGGGTTATGGGGAGAAAAGTTTTGCGCTAAGAGAGAGGGATGTGCATGTGCGACTTGTCGGGGAGCAAAGTTTTGCATATTTTTTTTCCAGTGCCTCTTTGTTTATACAGTGTATTGGGAAAACATGAATGGGTCGATATTTATAAAAGGTGTCGTGCGAGGGAAGCCTACAGGAAGGGGGTGTTTTAGGATGAGTGCATGTCGGGGGGAAGGCTGGGCGGAAAACTTATTTTCATGAGATGAACTGTAAACTGTAGTGCATCTCTCAGTCAGTACTGCATTTTCAAGCACATTGCACTGATCTCTTTTTTATCTTCTCTCCTCCTTCACAGCGCCCATGGAGCTTCCCATCAAAGGCAGGAGCTTCAGTTTGACCTCCCACCAGCTGAGGGCGTTAACTCAGCTGTCTTTCACCCTGCTGCGATTTGAGAGAGAAGTGAAAGAGCTGGCCACCAACATGACCTTCATTGACTGTACAGGAGACACTCCTGGTGTGAAAGGTACAAACTACACACACTCAGACCTCTAAGGATCCTGGGATAGCATGCTTTGAATCTTTTTTTTTTTTTTTTTTTTTTTGAGGTCTTGATCTGAAGAAAATTCTGCTTTATTTGAAATACGACTTTGTATTTAGGACTTTTTTTAATACAAAATATTCTTGTAATCCACACACATTGACTTATTGTAGCGTGCGATCTAAGTTGTGGTTGAAGTGTGTTATTTTAGTTGGGAATTATCTTGGGCGTTATATAAGCCTTTAGTATCTTTTTCCCTTTCTCCCCTTTGAACTGCCACAGCAGAAATGTTAAATGAAAGCTTTTGGTGCATGGAATAATTTCCATAAAGGTTACATTTACAAAAACAAGACTTGCAGAAAGGCTCAATTTACAGAGAGGTAAACAGCCTTTAAAGGGCAGTTATCCAAATCATTAATTTCAGGCAATCAAACGGCTTAATTACCAGAAATTCATCAGATGGGCTTAAAGGTCAAAAAGTGATGCGCTTGC
Source organism: Salarias fasciatus (assembly GCF_902148845.1). Lineage (NCBI taxonomy): Eukaryota > Metazoa > Chordata > Actinopteri > Blenniiformes > Blenniidae > Salarias > Salarias fasciatus. The sequence continues at coordinate 10,232,570 of NC_043756.1, forward strand.
TGCTTCCTCCTTCTTCCATTGCACACGGTCTTGTTCGGCTAAATTGCTTCGCCTGGGGTCTTACTCCTCGCCTTCTGATTAGGAAACTGTGGCCTTGATGTTCATGCTTTTTAATTGCAACCCAGCCCAACATGCTGCATGCCTGCGTTCAAGACGCCCCCACCCCCCACCACACACACGCACACACACACGCACACCGATCTGATTGGTTTTAATGAAATATGACTCCTAAATTTAGACTGACAAAGTACTGTCATTTGTATTTTATTCTTTCGCCTTTGAGGGATGTACAGTACTGATGCTCCATATTGCATTGACTTACAGGAGGGGGGATGGGGGGGATTCAGTAAATACAATTTAATATGAAGAGAAAGCATTTATGCTAAATAATACATACAAGTACTAGATGTTGATGTGATTCGATTATCTCTCCATGCATACTGTATTTTAAACCTTCTGTACAATATTTTCAATTAATCACTTCACATATTGAATGTTTGCTCTTGTAGGTATCCTGAAAAAAAGTAAAGAGGAGTCAGATTTTACCACAGATGGGAAGAGATCCACCACAGAAACTCCTCTCCACACACCAGAGGTGAGACTTTTTGGCAGCTTTTCTTGACAAAAAAGTTTTTGTTCTGTTAAAACTATTCAATGTCACACGGGCCTATTATCTTTTTCTATAATTACTAAAAGGCAAGCTAATTTGTAGCGGTGAAATGGAACAGGTGAAACGTTCCCTTCAGCATTTAGACATTAATTGGCTGTCGGTTCATCTCCTGATTTTCAGGCACAGGTTCTGGAGTTTAACTGGAGGTCAGCATTTAAGGGACTCGTCCCTCACATGGAGCATTGTGTGAAAGTGGTGTTGGACGACGTTTGTGCCAAGAATCTGCAGCAAGAAGAAGCTTTACATTCTTCTGGACACACTTCTGTCACCCTGTGCCCAGTCGCTGGACACACCGCCGTCGCTGCCAGCAGCACACATCTCACAGAAGACTCCTTCTGCACCCAATCCGAGAGCCAGACCCCCAGAATGATCGCCAAGGTACCCAACACTGCTCAAGCACCTTGGGTTATTTAGACAAGCCAAAGCAAGGTAGCTTGATTTATAATGCACAAATCATACACAAAGCAACTCAATGTGCTTTGCATGATTAACAGTGTTAAAATGAAATATCAGTACATCAAAAAGACACATCTGTCAGCATACTTCAGGACTCAGTCTTTGTATTCCACATGTATATAAATGAATGATATCCCAGAAATCTGAGGCATATGTTGATTCAACGTACAAGTAACCTCTGTAAAAGGCCTAACTGACTCTGTGTCACTCCCCCTCATGTGTGGAAACTTGTTTTACTATACTCAGCCGGGTCCCGATTCTATTCATCCTTCTTTATTACTAACTGACTGAACAATGCAGGTCTACAAGCCGCACCCAGACCCAGGGAGATTAATGGTTTTTGTTGCACCGGTGGAAAGCTCCCTCTGTAATAGAGAGCCAAAATGATTCGGGCCTGACACAGTTGACACCCTGAATCAGAAAGGGCCTTGGGAAGAGTCATCAGTATTACCTGAGGTGAGGACTCAGGGGACAAAAGCAAAAGAGAAGCAGGAAAAAAAAAAGAGATCCAGTATGGCTGATATTATCAGGGTTAGATGACGTGTCGTGAAAAGGTGTGGGATGGGAGAAATGGAGGATAAAGGGGGTACTAATGATAGACGGATGCATCACAAAGGCAAAGAGACTGGCGCAGCGAGCAGGATAAAGAAGGGATAGTGTGACCAAACGGATGAGAGAGGAGGGCCTGGGAAATGGCAGGAAGAGGTGAAGTAGACACTAGAGATTGACTTTTCTCAGGAGGAAGACCAGTGAGACCGGCTTAGTACCGACTTCTACAGAGGATCTCCAGTGTTTGGGGCTGGACAGCCACATACTTACCGACATTGAGCTGTTTTCCCCGTGGTTTTTTTTTTTTTTTTTTTTTTTTAACTTCTCCTCATTTTCTTTCCTTTTTTAATATTGCCGAAGAACTTTTCAGTGAGTTCCAGGTGAAACTCGCTGAAAGTTTTTCGAACCCACCTTCCTCCATCCTTCTCTCAACTCTTCTGCTACCCACTACTCTCCCCTACACTGCTCACTGTACACACTCTTATCATTACTGCCTCACCTCTCTTCTCTCCTCTTCCTCCCACTCTCTCCTCCTCTAGACCTTTTACACTGACAGTATTTGTGGCTCTCATTGCTAACGAGTGTCAGAATTTGTCTCTACTCAGGACCTGTACAATGTATTTATGTGTAGGTCAATGCTTCAGAGATGAGAGCCTTTCAGCCCAAAGGTTATACATGCATGCATTTGCATTCAATACGACAGAGCCAGGGAGACATGGAAGACAAGACCATAAGATAATACATATATAAATATATATCTATATTCCCCAGTACTCCTTTCCTGTCTTTTTTGACACATGCTGTACTGTTTGAGCAGTGAGAAAATTACTTTGCAAGGCGTAACCATGAAATATTGCAGGTTCAAAGGCATTATGACGGATCAATATTTCACACATTTATATTCATATGTTCATGTCTCAATCCTCACTTTTTTTCATATGAACCCACTTCACTGTCTATATTATCATACATATGCAGGCTACAATGATGCCGTTCATCCATCGGAGTACTTGGTGCACTTTTTATTGGCAGGTAGATGAATAACAAATAGCTTCTTTCAACAGCTGGAAGTTGCCCTCTTGTCAGAATCTGGGGTCGAACTCCGCTTGTTTCACCAGACCCTTCTCACCTTGATGCTAGCTTTCTATTAAATCAGCAGAAGTGCCTTTTCTGTATTCAGACTTCAGTGAAGCCCTCACCTGTGTGTTCAGTTCTCCACTTGTATCTCTGCTCCGCATTCCGCACACACAAACAGGCCTCCCTCGCACTTAAAAAAAAAAAAAAAAAACTTTATAAAATCTCTTTCACCTTGCTACAATAGTCCCGGTGGGATTCCGAGCTTTGATCTTCGCTAGTTAGGTTTTCAGGCTGGCTTCAACATGGACGCATGCGTGTGGTTGTTTTTGTGTGAGAGTGCTTGTGTGGATGACGATCTGCTCACTCTCCGTGTGTTTTGAGTGCATGTGTGCCTGCACCGTTACTGAATGGGACCCCTCTTCAGAGTTTTCTGCCGTTGCTGCATGGTTGTCTTTTTTTTTTTCAAACTAAGCTCCTAATGATTACATACAGACAGTTATTGACTTAATTGTCTTAACAGGCTATTGTGCCCAGGCACAAGTGGAACCTTTTATGGACACGACTGTTTAAAGAGACTGTGGGAATGTCAATAGTGCACACATACTGTAGCTGTAATGTGACAGAATGTCGAACTTCCCGGTCAGCTACTCACCATAAACACCAATAATGCATGTTTTGGCTGACTGAGTACTTAAACAGGCAAATGGTTTTCCGAGTTACATTGTTCACCTTTATTTGACCTGTTCAGATAATATGTTTTGTTTTAAGATTTTATATGGATACACCTGAGTCATAACTCACACATACACATATATAGGTGTATAAATTTGGTTTTGAACTCACACACATGTGTGACTCCTTGGCACTTGCCTGATCATCTTTCACTGTATTCGGTGTGATGTCGATAAGAAGCACATGCGGTAGCTGAGTCAGTGGCGTCGGCAATATGTGTGTGTGAGTGTGATTGTGTGTGAGTGGAGGGGAGCAGTGCATGTGTGTGTGAGATCCTTTAAAAAGAAAAAAGTTCATCTTGGAATGAAATGGTTCACATTTTGAAGGACTGGAGAGATGTCTAATTTATCTTTATTTTTTAAAATAATTTTTACGATTCCATCAGCTCCTCACAAGTTCCCACAATTCTTGAAAGTGTCACCACAGGAAGAATTCATTCAAAGATGACTCAATGAGAGTGATTAGCTGCACACTATTGTTATTATCAGTCAAATACCGTACTAAGCACTTATAAACCCAAACTGCCTTTGTGTGCTCTGCAACTATTTAAAGTCACAATCAGCCCGTCGCCCTGGCCACTGGGGGAAGAAGAGGTAGACAGCCATATCCCGGTGGGCCTTTCTCCAGGACGAGAACCCCCGCCTACTTCTCTGGCAGTTTGTAGAACGAGCTGCATTTACTCTACATTGCTGAAGCAGCTCACTCACAGCCTCACTTTTTCCCTCTCACCTTTGCTCGACCTTATCTGTTTCTTCCCTCAAAGTGTGTGTCTCCCCACCTCGCCGTGTGCGCTACAACACGTCTGTCTGAATACGGCTCCAGCGGTGTCATAACATTAGACTGATGTGCTGATGTATCCCCCGCCGTACGAGGTTTTATTTGACCTGATACTGATTCTGCATGTTCAGCGGCAGGGTTGACGTCGCGGGCACGTCTTCAGACATCTGTATTCTACATTTGCACTGATCACTGTTTGCTTTTGAGCTGTAATGGCTTGCACAATGTCAAAGAAAATCCACGCGTAATACTCGGCTCAGTCTTGAATCCTTGTCATTCCGATGACTCCTCGCAAATGTTCCATTATTTAGATCTAATGAGGTCTCTTTCTGATGTTTTTTTTTTTCCTTCTTCTGTTTTTCCTCTTACTGGCAGATTTTTCTTCTGTTATTGAGATCAACTCGTCTCATCTTTGCCGTCTCCCTCTCTCCTCAGTTCTGTGGGGCAATCATGACTGAACTGGATGCCTTTCTGCCACTGGCAGCGGCCTGCGGTGACAGTTCTCTCCTGGGGGTGCGCGTGAGCTTCGTGGAGGCATGTGGCAGAGCGGCGTTAGCCATGTTGGATCGCCTGCAGGAGAGGGCGTTGGAGGTTCCGGCGTCTGCACCCCTGAAGAACCTGCCCGCTCTGCTGGCCACCTGCACTTACGTGCACCAACGGCTGCAGCATTACAGCGCCAGACTGAAGGATTCAAAGACAGCTGCTCCTAAAATGTAAGACGGATGTGCTTTTCATGCTCATTCATTGATAGAATTCAGGCTCCAGCAGTGAAACGGTGTGGGAACTGCTGCGTAGCACAATACGCTTTAACATTTCATTTAATAAAGTATTTCTAATTGTGCTTTATCTCTGCTTTCTGAGTTCATGGTGAGAAACTGAAGAGTTGTGGGCACTACCTTGATCTCCAGCTTCAATCACTGATTTTTTTTTTTTTACTTCCCTTTCAACATTTATTGTTAATTATGAAACTCTTAGTTATTAAGCACATTGAGTTAACTTAGCAATGATTAGAAATTTGAGAAATATGAGAAATGCAGCGTGATAAGGTGAAAGCTTTGAACGAGAGTAGAAATGATTGCCACAGAGCGATGACACCCCATCGCATCTGCATTTGGTCAGTTTATATATCCTCTAATACCCTTTAAAGCTCTGCTGCCTGTGGATCCGCCATTAAGGCCTCCCTGTGCTCCTGTTGTCGCACCTCTGGCCCTGTGTGCCCCTCCAGCTGCACTCGCACCGAGCCCCCCCTTCCATCATAAAGCACTTTGCTCTCTTTACACCGCTCAGTCGCCGCCCCTGATTTTAAACTTCCTCCACCCCCGTCAAACTCTCTCCTCTCTCTGGAAAGTATTAGGACAGCCACATTTAAAGGATGTGAAATGTCACACTGAAATTTGAGAATAAATCATGTCATTTCATCTCATGCGACTGTTTGATAGCTCCTTGAACATATAGTACTCAATTATGCATCTGGATTACAGGGTCGTGCCCCGTCGAACTCTTGACCCCCATAAGTTCATTCATTCTCCTTAATGTGCCTTGTGTATTATATATAATGTAACCTGTGTGGGTTGGGTTCTTTGCTCTGTATACAGACCCCTGACCCTTCTACCTATCCAGAGGTGCCAAGATACAGTGGAGGCCATTAGAGAGCAACTAACAAGCTACTGCATCCAGATTTGTGCTACCTGCATTCTGCAGGATGCCGAGAGTCACCACTGGGCTGACCCCAAACCCTTCTACGAGGTAAAATATCATTATTTTCCTCTATTACTATTTCATATGCGATAACTCATAACTCTCATCAGAAAGGCTTTTTTTTTTATGTTTCAGAAATAAACTGTTGGTTTCATGCCTGTTTGAGTTTTAATTGTTCTCCTCAAAATCGAAAAGTGAAACATATTAAAGGTATAGTATTGTGTTGATTTCCCGTGTTGTTCGAGAAAGAAATGCCATATATCTAGGCTCATTTCCTATATTTTGAGGAACTCGAGGAATTATACTCTAGAGCTTTCTTTCTTCTTCTTTTCATTCCCACAATGCACCTTTACCTCCCACTCTCCCTCTTCTCGCTGAGCCTTCTACTCTGAGCTCCCTGAGAACATCTGTGGCTTCCATGCTGCCCTGGGGGCTCCAGGGATTCAGCTGTCTGAAGTCTGTAGTCTACACTGGGACTGTCTGGAAACAGCATAGGGCCCCTGGAACTCCCCTACCTTTATGCCCTTAAACCAATCTAAACCTTCCCTCTCTTTCTTACTTTATCCCGCCTTTGCCTTTTTTTTCTCCCTTTGTTCCACCCTCTTTCCCTGGGTCACTGGTGTCAGACAGGCCTGCTGTGTGCAGGTGTGTGCTTTTGTTCAACCATCCCTGTGTGCTTCTGTACAAATGAATGTATGTGGGTGTGCAGCCATATCGCAAGATGTGAGTTTCATGTGGTGCTCTGTATCTATATTTTTGAAGTCTGTTACATATGTGCTGTTGTATGCATCAAGGCTTCCTCCTCCTGGATCCCCAGCTTGTGTCTTGACTCTCTCTCAGCCAGGTGCAGCTCCAGAGAGACCCCTCTCCTCCTTACGTTCTCGTTTTTGTTATTTTATTTAGCAATTCAATATTTGAAATATTGCTTTGAACGAAAACATGTAATATGCTCCAGTAATATATCAAGATATGAGGTCAGTAAAGTCGGTCTAAGGTAGATTTGAACCTAACCTTGGCTACCTTCCTTGTCAGGATTTTAACTTTAGAGCCTTGTGAGCACTCGTTTCAGTTTCCAACTTTTATTCATCATGAGTTTCCCATTCCACATCCAGGTCTCATTCTTGCCAAGCTATTATCTCCATTAGGATATTGTTCATACCTGACTGACTAAGCAAAGCTTGAATTAATCAAGACACACATTTGGTTCAGACTGCCTTTTGGTTCACATCCAGTGTCTTTGTCTGTGCTGGCGCCTCCTTAAGGACGGCGGCTGAATTCTGGACTTCCCCGTTAATGATTGATACCTAAATAACTGGCCAGTAGAAAATTATTTCGGTATGAAACAAATGAGGTGAAGTGGGAGGAAAATGACAAGTGTCTGCGCAGAATGATGTGCTTAAGATGTTGGGAAGTTCAGATGTTTTGGATGTGTCGATATTCTGGAACATGCACCTTCACTTTATTGGCAGAGGTTGAATTTAAAGAGTTTTGGGAAGGTGAGTTGAAGTATGAATCTCAAATTTCTTCTTATGTGTCAAAGCTGCAAGATGCCAGGATAAAAATCCCTTTTCCCTCTGTCCTCCCCTTGTTTTTGCCTTTCTTCTCACTCTCGCTTGCCTTTGCTCACTTTATTCTGAAAACTTCTGGATATTTCTGCTTTTTCTCTCTCCGCTCTCAGTGTGAGTGAGCGTTTGCGCACTGGGTATAATGTGATCTCCATTTCAGGACTTTAAAGCAGCCTGAAGTCCCAGTGGGAGAAGAAACCCAGGTGCAGAGTGCAGGTGGCATGACCACTGAGACATCCTGGTGTTGACAGACCTGCTTCTGTATCTCTTTCTCTCTCTTTCTTCTCCTGGAGGTTTTTCTCTCTCGCCTTCTCTTTCTCTCCTCTATTTTTATCACGTCCTCTCTGCGTTTTCGCTTCACTGTCAATGTCCATATCACAACATATCTTCATCTCCGACCTCCCCTACCCCCTCTTTGCCACGCCACATTTTCTTCCACAGGGCGAGCGCTGTTCCTTCTCGGTGCAGATGTGGTTCTACTTCCTGTGTGGGCTTCGCAGCGACCTGTGGGCGGTCCTTTCAGCGGAGATGGCCAAGAACGTGCTCGGCCAGGTGCTGTCGGAAACTCTACAGCTGCTGGTGCAGAGGTATGCCAGGGCTCGACCTTCATACCGGAGACATCTGCAAATCAGGTACTTCATTATGTATCGCATTTGGAGTAACTTCATATAAATAAATAGTTCAACAATTGCAAACACGTTGTTTGCTATCTGCTACACTGTACTGAAGTTTCTCCATTTCAAGCTTATTTAATTCACTTGGTCTGATGACAAGTGAACTCCTGTCTATCAAAACATCAAACTGCATATCACCTTATAAAATCTTAATTTTCAATTACCCTCTGGATCTCGCCACCAGATATATGACAAAAATAATTGAGAGCATGTTTTACCCCCTTGTTCTTTATTTAATTTCAAGAATTTTTTTTCACGCTGAGTGAAAAAATTGTTCTTCTGTGTGAAGTCAACACAAAGCCAGGCTCAAGTTCCTCAGACATGTGTGTTTTTTCCAGAGGGACTGTTGCAAAGTGTCAGGTTAAGCTAAACAGATGTTTTTTTGTTTTTTTTTTCCTCTGTCTCTTTATCACTCACATGAGAATCCTCATGCTACTTCACCTCTCCCGTGTCAGTTCATCTGTGTGTGTGTGTGTGTGTGTGTCACTAATAGCAGTTTATTTAAAGCACAGGGACGACAGGATGTGGAGATGAGAGCTGATGAGCTGCATTCCCCAACCAATTGAGAGAACAGATTTATGGGTGCTTGTGTAAAAGCAGTGGGTGTGTGTAACATGAAAATACTGACTTTTATAGTGAAGCTCAAAATCTATTCATTTAACTTTTCCACCATAAAATCACAAGGAGGGACTGTTATCTGACCGGCTGTGCAATGAGGGTCCTAAGTCTCGTCTTGATGGCAGACAGCTTCGTGATTTCACTTCTTAACGTTACTCTTTCCTCTCGCTTTATGTCTCACTCTGTTTTCAAGATGTGACATTACAGCAGTGTTGCTGTATGTGGAGCAACTTTTGTGGAGTGTGTGTGAAAGTCCCGAGGCCTTGGTGCACCTCGACCCCTCTGCAGCGATAACCATCGTGGCAGGTGGTTCGGACTGGCCGTACAAGATACACAGCCTGTGTGACCAACTGCTGACAGTCCTCGTCATTGTCACAGCACCCATATCTTTGCTGTACAGGTTGGTAACGTATGAATTGTAATCCAACATTAAGTATCTTAACAAAAGCAAAGAAATGTGTGAATTTTAGACAGAAAGAGTCCGGCTGAAGATGTGTTGATTAAACCTATCATGCGCAATCTCTACTCCTGCAGGACGTTTATGATTGATGCTACAAAGGATTCCACGCCACAAAAGCCTGAAAGGCCTGTTGTACACTGGCTAAATGCTATCAATCCTGACCTCTTCACAAAGCAAGGCATACGGTATGTAAAACACACCCATCAAGCCATCTGTCAAACATACAATGAGTGCACATGCAGCGTGGATGCTCATACACAAATGCACACACACACACACACACACTCACTCAGGTACTGCAAACCATCACACCAATCCACCCGCTGGATGGAGAAACATGTGTGGGTGTATGTAAGTTGAGTTACAGCTGCATACTGTACGTGCAGATATAAAACCTGCTGTTCAGGATTCAAGCGAGAGTTCCTGTGGTAATACGACACAGATGCAAGGTAAAGAAGAAAAAATAAATAAAACTACCCTCGCCGCTGACATCGGGTTTGTTTATTTTGATGGTTTCTGAGAGTTTTACACACAAGGTGTCAAGAGGGAACACAGATACATATATACAACCATGCATTCACAGATATAGATATATATTATGTATACATCTGTATCCAGCGCTCAGTGTGACCTCCATTGTATAGTCAACCACCTTGCCTCCACCCTCCTCACCTCTCAACTGCCTCCCAGCCAGAGGTGATGTCATTGCATGCTGATGGAGCACAAATCAAGCTAACCCCTGCTCCCCTGCTTCTAGGTTTTTTTTTGGGGGGGGGGACTGAAATTAGTTTATTTTTATGACCGCCCTATTTCTTCGCTCCCAACTCCAGCCTGGAGGCGAGGGCGCCATGGGGGCCGAACAGTGGCCCCTGGCCAGATCCACAGGTCTTCATCCAGGAGTCGTATTCTTTGGCCAGATATTTCCAGAGTCTCATAAAGGAAAAGCCATTGTTTTGACCACTCGGTGATAAAACAATATTAGAATCAAAGTTGATGTGAATAAATTATTCATACTTGAGAGAAAACAGCTGACATTTTGTGTTTGATGTTTGAGTGTTCGCCCACATTGACGCGCCGCTTTTTCTCCGTAAATATCTGCATGCATGTCTCTGGTCTGTAAGCTGACCCCGCGCTGTAGCTGGATAGATTTATCAGAGCAGTTAAAAGAGGATTTCTTCTGGATTTGCGTTGCCAGTGACATCATAAATTGTGCTGTCAGATTGAGGCATAGTTTTCCTCACTCAAGCAGCAGGGTGCACCCTGCTCGAGTCTTTTGGCTCAAATAGAATGGTTAATTTCTGGGCAGACACCCCCGGCGCTGCCCTCCCCCCTCCCCCCAAGCTTCCTCCACTCTTCATACAAACTCCGTCCATTCCTTCCATTAGATTTTATTGAGATGTATAAAGTAACATGCAGGCGTGCATATGTCAGCGTGCGCTCGCACTTACACACATACATGAGCACTAACGTGGGCTGTGAAAGGGTACACACACACACGCACACACACACACACACACACACACACACACACACACACACACACACACACACACACACACTCTACAGATACGGCTCATTACCCACAGCTGGCTGCAGCCTCTTGGTTATACAAAAGATGTAGGAGGGGGGTACTGCTGTATATTCATGTATTTGGCTGTCTCCCAAATGTTAATTTGCTTTTAGCTGGCCAAGATTAAAGCTAATTCCTTCCCGGTGCACACTATAAGTAAGAGAGAGTAAGGGCATTTGGAGCCTGAGCTTATATCCGCAGTGAACGACAATAAAGGAAGTGAAAATCGTCGCCATTGTGGTCCGAGACTTCATTCTTCGTCTTTCACTCATGAAGCCTTTCCTCTTCTTTGTCTCATCTCTCTTTTGCTAAATAGATCTGTATCCTCACCTGACACTGCAAAACTGTCAACTTTGTTTTCCTTTTCCCCCCGTTCGCCTCTCAGAGACGGCCTTATGGGCCGCACGGCTCTGGCGTGTCAGCTGAGGCTGCTGACCTCTGACCCAGGACATAATCCCAAGTTGCTTCTGCGAATGCTGCTGTTCAGAGACTGTCACCTGCCCAGAATACTCCTGGAAAATTCTTGTGAGTCTTTTTTTCAGTATTTGTATACACATTGTTTGGAAAATTTGCTGCAAGTGTCTTACAGGAGAATTATAGCCCCCATTTTTAGTCTTTTTTTTTTTTTTTTTTTTTTTTTTTTTTATATCTCTTCTCCCAAACGATGTGTGTGTGTAAAGTATTTACCAGTGTCTTTGTTATGTTTCTTTGAGATCCTAAACAAGTTTAGCGTAACCTACAAGAAGCTCAACTCATTTTATGAAGTTATCATCAGCATCTCGGCCATCATCATCATTTTCACCTTGGTCATCATCATCACTAAATCAATAGAGCGCAGTAATAAACACTCAACAGGCCCAGGCGGAGCACACGCTCTGACCTTTAAAGATTTTCCCTTCCTTCCTTTCTCCTCCACACAGCAACAGTCTAACCTTTAAAGACTGTTGTGCACTCGCACATTAATTCACATTATAGCGACCTCATTAATAACAACTCTCACTGTCTTGTTCGTGCGCTCGGTCTGAGACTGACTCGGAGCCTGTGCGTTGCTTCTCACTGCCGGCTGCCGTAAATCAACACGAGAAGCGCTGACTCTCACGTGCTATCATGGTGACGGGGTAATTAACCAAGAAGCAGACAGACAGAAGGAACAGCTTGACCGAATACCTGCGCTCTAAGCTGCTGTTGTGCCGTCTATATTCCGCTGTGTCTTGGTGGTCAGTTAATAAAAATTACCGTTGAGTAAATACCAAGCTCCTTTCACACTTTAATGTAATTGGAGTCTTTTCATTCTTCTTCATCCTTCATTGTAATACCAGTTAATGTTAGAACAGTAGGAGGCTAGCACATTTTTAAATGCAGTGTTGATCTCTAACATGGCTTTATCGAATTCCCAACTCTGTTTTGCTGATTTTACCTCAAAAACACCGTCTGCTTTATCAAAGCAGAATAACTTGTTAGAACACTAGTCAGCGCAGTAAATGACCTTTGCATTGTCTGAAGATTTTAAAGTGTACCTCCTTCACATCTACAGTCTCAGTTTACGCAGTTTTACCTTAAATTGGAAGGTATACACACACACACACACACACAGACTTTTTATTATGTTCGGGGTGTCTGCTTCCAATTACAGAGGTTTGCAGAGAGAGGACCCTGGTGACTGGTTGACTGGTTGTCCGGAAGATAAACAGGTGTATGCGTTGGCCATGCATCAAGGTTGGATAAGCTCAGAGACGTTCAGGGAGGAAAAGTAGAAAGAGCAACTCAGAAATCAGCATAGAAACAAAAACACATTGGAATTATTGTGTGCTGCAAGAGCAGTGGAAACTCCTCAGAGATGTGCCAGCGCGCTGACATCTGTTTCTCTGAAGTCGTCCGCAGCTCTATGATGGGATCGTTATTAAAAGGCACCTAGTTAACCTGCCATGTGCACCCCGAGTGGAAACGAACGTTAGTCACAACGTTTCCTTAGACCACCGCAAGCACAGCAGCGATTTCCAGAACATTCTATCCTTAAGGACCAATTACCAGACAGGCAGCGAACAAGATGCCAGCGTAATCCATATAATGCTGCCTAATAGGCTGATTATAGGTCATGTCGGCTGACACGTTTAACTGTAAATGTTAGATGTATGATTGTGGATGAAAAGGATCGTGAAAGACAGCGAGGGAGCCTCGGCGACGTGGAGATAGAGGAAATCAGTTCTTATTCAGACTTTGAGTGGTATCAGCGCTTCCTACCTGGATGTTATTAGAGTTGCTGATATTACTGTCACTGTAATGCAGCGGCTAATTTAGCCCTGTCATTTTAAAATAGCCCAGCATTAGTCAGGAGGAAGCCATGCTGCCCTCCATCACAGCGCCCCCTCAATGACTGCTAGATTGCATACACTCCGCTATTCAAATAGCTGTCATCTCCCACACAGCAGACTGACAGACCGCTGGATGTCTGCCACCTCTGGAGCGATGGGCCTTTCCTCAGCAACCCCTGTCAACTTAACACACACACACGCACGCACGCACGCACGCACACGGTCTTATATGCACGCAAAACACATATATCCATATGGGCTTTTAAACACACACACACACATGCACACACACACACACACACCTCCATCCTCAGCCCTGTGCTCAGACAGCAACCCCCACAAGGACACCCTGTCAAAACCTCTTCCTTTTCACTTCCTGTCTCCATATACTGCGGATCCCACAGCCAGGGGCTTTGAAAATCTGTTTCTTTTTCTGTGTTTTTTCTGGTCTGTGTTTTTTTTTTTTTTTTCCCATCTAACACAGATGTGGATTTTTCTTCCCTCTCTATTCCACAACGCCTTTTGTTCACCCTTTCTGTTAACATGTGTCAGGTTGGGCAGCCTTGACATTTTCTATTGTGTTTTTGTTCGCAGAAATCGAGCTGCTGTTTCACAGCATAGATTTTTACATTCTTCTATATAAGGTTGATATTTTTTGAGTTCTGCATTCAAAAAACTGTCAGATTTTACTCTCACCTACACATCTCTGACTGTATGAGTGCATATGAGTAATCCTTTCCATTTTTTTTATGTGTATGCAATTGTTTGCGTGGGCGTCAGCTGCTCCCGAATGTCCCGATTTCATAAATTCATTGATATTTTCAAGTGTCCTCACATTTGCTGGTATTGTTCACAGAATTTTCCCACCAGACTAAATCCATTTTTTCTTCTTTTTTTTTCAGATTTTTGCCAGGAGAACAGCTTCAAAGTGACCCCAGAGGATTGCAAAGCAGGAGATGACTTCATAGTTGCGTTGTTCAATCTTTTCTCCAGCCTGAACGATGTTCCCAAGGCCTTGACTCAGGCCCTTGAGCCGTACCTGGAGAGGGCTCACGTATGGGAACATCTCTACACACTGGCAGGTACAGTAACAACAGGCAGCGGCTCAGGTGCTCAGATGTTGCATTTTCACGGAGATGCAGTAGATTGACACTTTAATCACTTTGGGACACAGTGACATTCAATCCTACGGGCGATTTTAGAGTTTTCAGTAAGTATACTTTGTGAAACTGAAGATAGTGGAAGAAGAGTTTAGTCCTAATTAGATAATAAGTGTATAGTAAATAACACATTTTATTTATTTATTTTTTTAATTTTCTCTCCATCATCTCTTCCTTAAAAGCCAGTGTCGATGTTGCATACGTCTGTAAGCGCGACTATAACGCTGCACTTACACAACAAATTAAATTTCCGCCCTGTTCTGGTTCAAGCTTTAATACAGAGCTTCATCAGAACTCAAGTGTGGAGCTTCTCTTTAGTGGTGATTGTTATATCCTTGGTGAGTGGTAATTATTGTAGCATAAATTAGGATGATTCCAGAAGTGTATCTGTATGGGAGAGAGAGCAGAGGATGGGTTGGCAGAAGGAATGAACGAAAGTGAGATACAGTGTGCCACAGAGAAATTCTCAATGTCATCCCATCACCATTTATCCTCACAGGGTAATTAGTTTAATTATTAGACTGTTCCAAATCTTTGTATTATAATTTTGGTTACAGGATACCCCCAGTGCCCCCATTTCTATTTAATCTGCTCACTGAGTTAACTTTCATAGATTACGTTCCAGAGATCCACTATTTTTCCACTTACACTGATGTTTCATCACACTGTAGCGGGTTGTTTCAAATCAATACACAAGTCAATACAGTAGCAGGCAGTACAAAGTCTGAGAATCAAGTGACTTTGAAAAATAGGTCTAGGTCTCACCTGCCACGGAGCGCTTTCCCTTCAAAAAGCTGTATCGTTTTCTGTGTCACGCTCCTCTTTTTCTGTGGATCCGAGGTCACACATTTGTTGGGCGTCCCCTGAGACTCCAGTGCACTTCGAGTGCTTCTACATTACTATTTCTCCCTTTTGTAGCCTTTGGTTTTACAGCCAGAGCTATAGGAACTTTATGGGTGCCATACAACTTCATGCTGTAGCTGCTCTGCTATCAATACGAACAGGATATGAAAGGGCAGAGCAATGAAAGACACAGAGCGCCTGGAGAAGACGGCAGAGGTCCTGCAGGGTTTAACTGAGACCATCTGAATTTAGCTTTACTTGACTTTGCAACGCTGTGCAGATTAATACAAGTTTTTTGTCTTCTTTTTTTTGTGTGCTCCTTTTGTTTAGAATAAGGAGTAACTAACATTTTTTTATGAGGAATAGTTTTGAAGATCATTTACTTTATATGGTGCAAAGAGAAGTATCTGTGGAAATATGAAATATATGATTTTATTAGCATTAAGACCTTTAGTGATATGTTTTTCAGACTTTTTACATTTTTGCTTTTACTTTTCATTTTTTGTCAGACACAACTCGCGCGGTACCTGAAGTGGTCCGATGCGTTCGGGCAGCAGTCACTAAGTGTACCGACAGCCTCCTGCTGCACTTGGTCTCGATGGTGCAGGGCTGGCAAACCGCAGAGGAGCCCGGTGGAACCTGGCTCAAGTGCACGGTGCCAGAGAGTGTTTTGGCCAAAATACCCAAAGAGTGGAACTACACACATCTGGATGCGAGAGGAAAAGACACAGTCACAAAGAGTACGTGAACAGTGTGCACAACATTTTAAGATCAGTCTTAAAGGGATTTTCTTTTCTTTTTTTTTTTTTTTTGTCTGCTTTTGAAACTCACGGTTTCTTTCTCCTTCCAGCTGGCATATCATTATCAATTCAAGCCTTGTCCTTCATTTTTACCAACCTGCCCTTGGCTGTAGCATCTTTGCCTCTCCCCGTCCGCTTCCTCTTCCAAGTGGGAGAGAAACACCTCTCCCAACATGTCCGGCAGCTGCGCTTAGTCGGCCTGTTGCTCTGGGCCGTTCTGAGCTGCCTGATCCAGGGCCTGGAAGACCCAGACACACGAGAGCACATCAGCGGTCTGGTTCTGGACCGCTGGGCAAAGGAGCGTCTGTCACTGTTGGCAGAGTGCCTACAGGCTGCTATAGGCATTCAGCAAAAGGTAAGAGCGACGACTGGCATGACGAGACGACTTTATTGACGCACTACTGTAACTTTTACGTTGTGTGTCTTGTGTATGTATTATATAGATCAGATTCATTGCAGATAACTCGTTTTCTTTGATGATCTTTGACGATCTTTGACAGGGTGTTCCCAAGCCCACGGTGCACAAAGTACTGCAGGCTCTGGAGGAAAATCGACCCAAGTGGATAAACATGCAGCTGCAGAAAGCTCGCAAGCTCTGCTCAGACAGGTGAGAGGTCAACCGCACTGATTTAGCGTGAGGTCAAGGTCAGAGATGTGCTGATGGTAGTTTATATAGATGACTCTGCTTTCAGTAAAGTGCGGTTTGGTTTCCATCAGTAATGAGCAATCAATAATAAAAAAAAAGGCTTTATTTAATTTGGAGCTTTTTGATTGGAATAAACATGCTTTTACAAAAATTAATTTTCCTACTATATATCTTCTTTACTGATTCATCAATAAAAAGAGGTGGAATTTGAAGCCAAAGGTTCAATTTTGTCAGCCTGACTGATGGTGCAATTAGATTTTTGATAAAAAAGAGCAAATATTAGTGTGGATCAGTTTTTTTTAATTGAGCATTTAAACTCTGATGCGTCATATCATCAGACTCGTTTTTCACTTAAAGGAATCCTGTGAGTAAAATCAATGAAACTCAATGAAACAAATGTGTTTGCTATGGTAAATTATGGACGCGGCACCTGATTGAGTGGACTTGCAGGCTGGAGTGATGGGAAAACAGCTTTCATTTTGGGATGATCTGTGACCTTTGGCTTCTTGTTTTGCAGCCCGTTCCCAGAACCGGTGTCTTTGCTTGCACACTTCATCATAACAAACTCTAGATGCATCCATCCTCATAAAAAGGCGATTCAGCAGTCTAACAATTTAAAAAAAAAAAAGAAAGAAAGAAAGAATGAAATAAATAAAAACACTGAGTGGATTATGGCCAGTTCTCGGAAATGCTGTCTGTCACAGTGACAGGAAGAGGGGATGAGCAGGAGAGGAAAAACTGGAGTGGAGGGAGCAGTGGAGGGGTGGTGGTGGTGGGGGAGTTGAGTGGATAAGTGAAAGAAGAGTGATTATGTATCACCTGTCGGAGGCATTCAGTGGGATCATTACTATTCATTAAACTAACCTTCACAGGGAAGTGACGCCTGGCTTGTAAACAATCACAATACAGTGTCAGAAAGTGAGAGAGAGAGTCAGAGAGAGAGAGGTGGATGTAATAGCTCCAAAAACTGCTCACACACACAGATGCGCGCGCACACACACACACACACACACACACACACACAAACAAAGTAAACCCCTTTACCAAAAAAACATTTGCCCCTTTTTGCGGGCCCTTCTCTGCTTCTTCATCCCACTTTTCCGTCTTACCTTACCCAACTATAACCCCCCGCCAGCCCCACCCCTCCTCGCCACAGCACCCACCTTGTCTTTGCAAAGTAATTTGTAGAGGAGAAGATTATTGTTCTCCATCATGGTGACCCTGGCTGGGCTGACGGGATGCATACACAGATGAAGATGAATGCAGTTATTCCTTGGCGGAGGTCTGCCTCTTTCAGGGCACATTGGCCCTAATGACATGATTGATAGGCTGTCCCAAATCCGGAGGGGCCCTCATTAATCACCCCGCTGACTGAATCCAATCATCTGCTTCACCTGCACAGTGATGGACAGGAAAGGATACAGCGCAGGTGCTGACACGGATGCACGGCAACCGCCGCCGACAACACCACTGCCAGGCCGGCAGGCAAAAGAATGAGGCGATGTATATGGACGAGATGGGACTCCTCTTCTTTTGCCACTCTCAATGTCAAACAGCCAATGGCTGCCTGACAGGCAACACTGTTTCTGCCACCTTATAATTACAAAGGGGAAGAGAGAGAGAGAGGGAACGAGAGGGAGAACAATGACAGCGAGTGTATGTGAAGGAGAAGATTTGATGGACGGTGGCGTGATACCCATCCATACAGGAAGGGCAGGAAAATGATGCGGGCGTCTGCCAGGGTAGGGGACTGTACATGTGTGAGGACTGAGGACCTTGACATACAGTCACACACACACACACACACACACACACACACACACACACACACACACACACACACACACACACAGACAAAATCACTCTCGGTACAGCAGCTTCCTTTGGTGAATCACTTCTGTGTATCTCATGAATTGTAATGAAAACATCGGAAATATATATTTTTTTTTTATTCAAGCCTTAATAATTACTTTGTATTGCTCACTCACTGTCGCCGGCGTGAGCCTCGACTGAACAGCGTGGTTTTCTGATATTGGCGCGGATTGTAATTTATTTTCCCGCCATGAATTACATGTTAGGTTAATTTGCCCTCTGGAGTGAGCGCTCGCTCTAGAAACTGAAGAAAAAAACATTAATTTTCAGCTCAGGAGTTTGTTAATTTCGCATAAAAATTTCTCTGTTTTATCCCAAATTTCTCCCAAAAAGTTAATTCTTCCTTTTGCCAGGGGTGATATTCAGATATGAGCTGACGCCTCCCCCCCCCCTCCTGTTTTGTTTTTATGCTTTCCTCGCCGTCCTCCCTTTTTCCCCACCTCTGTTTTCTCTCTCACAGTGTATTTGAGCAAAGAAGGGAGAGAGGAGTTGCTGCGGCTGAACTGACTGAGCAGAAAATAGGCCTGATGCTGCTGGAGGTCTGCCACAAAGCAGGTGGCAGCAACTACCTGAGGCAGATCTATCACATCATCCAAGGCAATGAGGTAGGGAAGCACTCGCTCTCCCCAGCAATTAGGTGGCTGCTGGCCTGAGGCCGCAGGCTGTTCGGCAGAGGCAGGCAGAGGGAAGAGGGCTGCCGCCTGTGTGCAGCATGCTCCTTTCTGATCTTCCGTTGTTCAGGTGACCCAGAGAGTGCAAACCTTCAGTGGGTTTCCAGCGGCGCGCTCTCGCCACGTGGAGACGACGGCGCCTCGCCGAGGCACCGGATTCAGCAAAAAGCTCTTCTGAGGAGATCTGAGTGACTCTTTTATACAAGGAACTCAAGTGGAAGTGAGACCAACTGATTTCACTTCAAAAAAAAAAAAAAAAATAAGAGAACAAAAAGTAACTTTGCTTGAGAAAGTGCTAATATTTATTGGAGATAATATATCTAGCACTTGTAGAAAAGTACTTTTCACGGCTCCTTTCCTTCCATATATTCTTTGTTAGCAAAAAGTTATTTAAAGTTGCAGAGAACCAAAATAGTTTGTGTGGCTAGTTTGATAAAAACCTCTTTATCGAGGCGAGTTGCAGTCCCTGTTTAGAAAAATCCAATCAGCCCTCGTACATTACAGTATTTATAACACAAAGTTTATCAAAAGTCATTCTGTCGACAAAGTATAAGAATACACTTAAAACCACCAATGTAACTTTTTTCATTGTTCAGTGGCATATCTGTGAAAATCTGACTTTTAAACATAGATGTTTTCTTCTAAAAGTACTAAATGACCTTGTAAAAGAACTCTGCCTCTCACAAGGAACACCACTAAATCAGAGGTGAATGGCGTCTTTGTGTCAAGGCCATTTATCATCGCAGTTTCAGTATTTATGAGGGCAAAGCGTTGTATTTAGGATCAACTCTAAATAAACAGCCCGGCGTCCACAGTTATGACTAAACATGACGTGACTCACTCACGCGTTTTTAACAGTTTTTGTGAGCGCCATGTAAATTTCCTGCCGTTGATGTAATTCCTAAACAACAGTGACTTTGCACAGCCGTGCTAGCTGCTGTGAATGGGATTCCCGAAAAGTGGCCTGAGTTCTCCTCAGCTCCTGGTATGCCTCCCTAACCAAGGTCACCACAAGAACATGCGGGTCAGGGACAGAGGGGGCCGCTGGTTATGTGGAGGGAGAGGAGGTTCAGAGGCGCCTGTCAAGCTGATGGATGGGAACGTCGTGAATTCTCTACAGGATGCCCGTGTACCATGAACACACACGTCAAAACATGCCGGACACAGACTCATTACTCTATACTGTACTTCTCTGAAGACACCTGCAACAAGTAACAACGGCAATGGTTAAAGGAACACATTTAGAAGATGTTAAAGTCTCACTGAAATGTCCCAATTATCTGAGAGCTGAAATCTTTTGATTGTGATTTGTTTGAGAAAGATGGATTTTAACTTTGGCCACTCTGTCTGATCTACCAGATGCGTCATTAGCAGAACTGTTATCAGTTTATTTTCTTTGCTCATTTATCTCCCTACATCTTGGATCCAGGAGCTGTTGATGTCTAAACTGAGCGAAGGCACAGACTCGCCAGATGATCCTCCTCACTTGGTGAACTTTGACCTTGGCTCCGAGGGGCATGTTGGCGCCAAGAGTTTCAACCCCCTCTTCCAGTTTGACCACATTGGCAGGAAGAAGCTGGATCAGGTTTGTCCAACCAGTTCATTTTGGAATCCAAACGTGTGTTTATTTTTAATGTCGGGTCTGCGAAAGGTCCTTGATATTCAGTCGATTGTTGAAGGAATTATTCAAGCAAACTTCTTTAAGTTTTTAGACTTTGTACTGTGTGTGCGTGTGCATGCAGTGTTGTGTGATTTTTATCTATTTCAACCAAGGCCAAGGGCTCAGTGTTGAAGGTTAGGAGTGTTTGAGTCTCTAGTGAACTGGATCCTGTGGCAGCCACTGAAGTTGTCGAGTCTTTCTGGGGCTTGGCTCTCGTATTCCCCACAGGTGAACCGCCTTTTCCAAGCCAAAGTTAGGCTGGCAGGAAGAAAAGAGCACGGAAAAGGTGAAACCACTAAAGAAGTTTCTTTTTTTTTTTTCATAAAGAAATGAGTAATGTTAAAGGAGAGTGCCGTCTTAAAGTGCACTTCTTTGAGGCTTTGAACCGTATACCCTCTTATCCCAAACTTATTCCCAGGAGTGCCACCATGATGTTCAGTTAATTGTTAGATTTTTTTTTTTCCTCCAGAAAGGGGTTAAATCTTGCTACAGGTAGAGTCATTTTTTTTTTTTTTTCACTGGGAAAATAGTCAGCTTTCCCCATCATTTCCCCGCCACGAGGGAAATATTGTTGACATCATACAAGACAACAAACAAAGGCAAGTATTCCCTCAAGATAAGCTTGTCAGTCTTTCTACTTTTTTAAAAAAATGAATTAGATACATTTATAAATTTGTGATCCTTTACAATGTAGCTTTGTTGTTGCGATTGTTTTTCATAAACAGACACTCTTAATCCTGGAACTTGGCCTGTTTTCGGCTTATCACAGGAGGCTGCATAGCTTTGCATAGAAACACCCTATTAAGAGAATGATTAAAATGCCTTCTCCGCTTCAGGTGCCTGTGTTGTTTGTCAAATAAAATGGAGGGAGGGAGGAAAAAAAGTTACATCCATCAATCACCTATGAGGAAGAAGCAGAGGGGGATTGGCTGGATAGATGGAGCGAGTGGAGTTCTCCTCCTTTTGTCAATAAAACTCAGCCTGGAGTTAAGAGTGACATTTTTGCAATCAAAGCAATCTGATTTTTATTTGCTTTCCCAATATGGTGATAGTGCCAAGTGTGTGAGTGTGTGTGTATTGTGTGTGTATGTGTGTGTGTGTGTGTGTGTGTGTGTTTAAGAAAGAGAGAGAGAGGATGCGGGGGGGGGGGGGGGGGGGGGGGGGGGGGGGGGGTTGGCGGGGTGCCATTGAAGATGGAGAGAAAAAAGGCATAGCAAGAAGAGTAACGACTCCCTCCAAAAATTGATTTATCTTTCTATAAATGATGGCTACATCCCCCCAAATGGATTTATAAATTAATTGCTGTCTTATTGGAATAAAAACCTTCTTGTGCGGACATGATTGATCGCCTGATGTCGGTGGCCTGCACTGGAGACCCCCCCCCCCCTCCCTTTTTCTCCTTTGTTAGTGTGTCCCAGCTGGAGCAGTAATGCACTGATGATATTAACCCTGATTAATAACTAACAATACGCTATCCTCATACATCAACAGAGTGTCGTGGTCGACTGGGCATGGGACTGGCCGAGGCTGCTGCCAGCCTATCAGGGCATGAGTCAGGTCACCTTCAACACTCTGCTGGCCAACAGGTAAAACATTTCACTTGTTACTGATTCACACTCTCTCATAAGTTTAAAGCTTTAAAACGAGAAAAGGATCAATTAGCCAACCTGGTCTTCGTCTGTGATGCAAACTTTATTTTTTTTTTTTTTTGCTGCAGAATGGAGTTTTTTAATGGAAAGTTGATTAAGTTGATTTTCAGAGCTTTAGTCCGCCGTGTGAGTCGAATCTTAAAGTCGAGTCATCTGAAATGCAAATGTGATGCAACTCACTTCGTAGGCAAATTCATTGGTAATTGAGTTGAGGGAAGCTCCCTGCGTCCTGTTTGAGTGATTCAAGATTGGAAAGGATCGTTTTGGTTAGATCTTATGTCACCTGATTGAAGTTTTTCGCACATGTCCACTGCTCCTGTCCCATCTTCACCTCCTCCCGAAGCTTCCCCCCTCTTTTTTTTTTTTTTTGCTCTGCAACAGGCATAAATATTTATGCAGGTATGTGACACATATTAGATTGCAATACTTCAGGCTGTTCCCTGTTCTCCATTCACAGCTGTCACGCTGCCAGCTATCAGGGAGCTATGGGGCTACTGCACCTTGTCTCCACGCCTACGCCCAATCCATTCTAAATCACTGCCATTGTAACACACACATACACACACACACACACACACACACACACACACACACACACACACACACACACACACACACACACACACACACACACACACACACACACACACACACACACACACACACACACGCACCTTTCTAACAAAGGGCAAGCTCTGCATCTGCCAAGGACACAGGCCTAATAAGGGTGAAGTGCGCGGCTCTGTGCTGTGCTGTGACGAGCTTTGTCGCCTTCGTGCCTCTGCCCCGTCTCCCCCACCCCCATGCACACACTCTCCTTATATGCTGCTTTGTTGCATGTTAAAACAGATACTGTCATTGCATGACTGAGCCAAATTAGTGTTTGGGCATTCATGAATAGAAACTGAATGAAGCCAGATAGGAGGAGACAGAGAGGGAGAGATTGAACTTGCAGTTTGAGATTGTGAGTGACAAGGGAGATGAGTCAAATCTGACTCGGAACCATTAACTATGTGGGAGTGGGAGCTAACAGGGGAGGGGGGGGGTAAAGGTTACATAATTCACCCTAATCTCACAGTTTCGAAGTGTTGAGATTCTGTCATTTCCCTCATTAGCCTCTCTTTGTTGGCCAGAGGAGCAGATTTCATGGAGGATTTGGTGAATAGCTTCGGTTCTGTCTGAATCACTCGCACAGAGTGGGAAGTTAGTTTCATAGCTGGTGATATGTAAGCTGTCAAAGTTTTTCCTCAGATCCATCTCTGACTCAGAAGTATCTCTCAAGCAATAAAAGGCCATTCATAGGATAAGCACACTGATCTCTGATCCACTGATCCGTTTGTTAGCGGAGATAAGGATGAAGCGTTCTGCATAACTTCTGGCTGAAGCAGCCTCAGCTGTTTTCACAGAGGCTCCACAACAATTACTCTCTGGCCACTTTCACTTAGTAGACTCAACACCAGCATCTTTTTTTTTCATAATTCTATTTTATTTATTATTATTGAAGACACTACCGCATGACTCTGCCTTATTGTGGCATTGTGACCTTCCCTGAGAGGATTCACATTTCCTGTATATTTCCTATGTATCTATGGAGAGAGAGAGAGGGAGAGAGAGGAAACTCTTCTTTATTCTTTATTGCTCCCCACACTTTGCGAGCGAGTTAGCAACGTGGCCCATCATCGGCCTCCTATATATTGTTATAGTGGCAGGACAGTTATTGTGCCCAGAGTTTATATCACATTCTAATGGTGCAAGGCTATGAGTTAAGGGCGGTGGGCTTTTAAAATAGGGCTGTTAAATCACTGCCCAGATGACTTCATTAGCAGAGCAGGACACATGCTGAGACACTTGTGCTCACGCACGCACACACACACATACACACACGCACAGAGCATCCACTTTCACCGTGCTACCTTGACGATGTAACATTGTGGGGCAGACAGGAGGCGAGGTGGATTTATACAGGTGTGTGTGTCCTTCTTTGTCACCTGTCACTTCACTTCCCCCAGCATGATGGTTCATCCATCATCTGCAGATTGAGCTTTTCGGCAGAAACCAGACTGATTAATACCACCGTAGGACCCCCAGGGTTGACTGGCTGCCTGGCTGACCCGACTTCCTGCAGGCTGGCTGTTTCATGGGTGTAGATGAATCACTTTATGTGTGTGTGCTAACATTTTATTCAACTTATTTGCAAGTGAAATAGACAGCTTACTTATCGAGGCACTTTGTTAATGATATAAAAGGTGTGTTTAGTGTCAAGTGGGAAAGATCTCTCTGCTAATAATAGGTTAAGTTAAAATTTGACTGAATGGTGTGTAGGCTGACTGACCTGCTGGTTGCCGATGTGCTGCGATCCATCAAAACGGATGGAAGGATCAATGATGGACTGACTGTCAGGAAGGATTACTGAGTAACTGTTGTTTGAGTGACTTGACCAAAAGTTAGAGTGAGTCTCCAGAGCAAGTTTCATCTATATTAACAAGTCGTACTTCTGTATTTGCGTGTGCAGTGTTCTTTTTGTCATGCGTTTCCTATATCCTTATTGCTGTTATTCACATCTTATTTTTGCAACACATTTCTTCTTGGTTGGGGACATTTTACTCTTCCATCAGCGCTTTCTGTAGTTAAATTATCTCATTTAACTTCCTCCATTGATGCCAATGAACAGAAATACCACATTGCAAACTATTCAACGATCAAGGTCCATAAGAAGACCTGAACAGATCACTTCAGATTTACAGCAACCGTCCTAACATGTATTAACTCGTTTTCTTTACCACAAGCCTTTAGCACATTTAAAATAAAGTTTCTATTATCGAATGCCAAAATCAATAACATTACATCCCCCAGGTTAAATATCAACTTGACATGACACCTTGAACAAATTGCACACCAAGGGTGTCCGTTAATTGCTGTGATCCACTGATTGAATGGCGTCCGCGCCGCCTCATTCTCTGACTTGAACTCATGAGCCACTCTTTGCTGTTGGCACTTGGAGTCAAAACGGTTCTACTGATGCTGAATAGTTTCTCTTCAACTAGCGATCTACAAATGGATAACTCTATGGATGCTTTGTCCTTGGTCACCCTTTGAATTCCATTTTCTTTGGTGAACACTTGTAACTCTGTTTCAGCATACTTTCGCACAAAACAGCCCGAAGAGACTCAACCCCCTTTGTAGGTTGGAATTAATGGCTGCAGTTATGACCCTTCTTTTTCATCGCTGACTCTGATTGTGTTGCAAGGCCTTCATGTGCCACCATCTTTTATGTCATTTTTCTTCTCCTTCCAAGCAAACTCAAACACATTCTTGGAAAAAAAAAAAAAAAAAAAAAACATGAGAAGCCATGCCACAGACAAAAGTCACATTTTAACTATTGCCTGCCAAGGTGACTTCTTGAAACCATTTCTGCGTGCCTGTATGTCAGTGAAGGTCTTCTGACCTGGTTGATAAGGGGCAGCCAAGTATGAGAGATGGAGCTTCATGTGTCACAGGGCACTCCTCCACTCCATCATGAGGACCGAACATCATCCAAGGACACTCTGGCCGAGAGGTACTGGTTCTACTCCTCCAGGTACTCTTAATTTAAACCAACATAGGGCCACACAAAGACTTCTTACATCCGTCAGCAGTGATATCAGAGTTAGTTATCTGTGGTTTATGATATTTTTACAGCTGATTTTCTGACTAGGCACTAATCTCCATGTTTTTATTGCACACACTTTGACATTAAGAAAGCACTAGCAGCATTGACCCATAGATTTGAAAGCATAATATGGTAAGCTACATTGTAACTACTGAACACTAAAGCATTTCTCCTGCATTGTCTCATTGTTTCTCTTACCCCCCAGGTCCATAACAATAGCAGTTTGTGGAAAAATGCCAGTCTGTGGCATTCTCTTGCTTGAGCAGCTCCTTAAATTGCGGCGATAGACGCTTGTGCTTTCAGGAAGTGGGCAATCGCCATCTGTTCCTCGGCACTGCCATATGGCGGGCCTTTTTTTCAGGGAATAAAATAAAAACAAATATGTCAGAATGTTCGTCTTCCTCCACGGACGCTGATCAACCTGGGGAGAAGCTGGATCTTAGTGTGTCTGGATTAATGGTCTTACTTTACGCTTCAGGGAATGAGGGAGTGTGCGCTCAGCTTTGCATGTGTGTGTGTGTGTGTATCTCTTTTGAGGGCATGCACACACTAATGCACACTTATGTACCTGGAAGTATTTCTCGAATCATTTATCTGACTTAAAGGGTGATGTTGCCACCCTGTTTTGAGCAGTTAGTTGCTCTAGTCTTGGAAGCATTAAACAACACAGGAGAAAGCTTCAAGGTTAGCCGGAGTGACATTTCATGGCTGCCGCTGCCAAAGAAACAAGAAGAAATGCTCTCAAGCCATCATCAGACTCTCCATCTTGCGAGGCCAGGAATTCAAAAGACTTGTCACTTTTGAAAATCAGGAGAGTGTGATGTGTCATTGAGGAAGGGCTTCTTTCTTCTCTCGTCGATCCCCTTGTGCGTCCCCTCCACTGACTGACAGCTCGGGATGGGAGTTTGTGTTGGTGGAGACAGAATACATCTTTTGTCTGCTTGGTTATACATGGTGTGTTTTGTCTCCGCTACCCCTGGACAGCGCTGACACATTGAGGTTTTCATTAGCCGTAAGCAGGTGGTGGGACGAGCTTGTGAGCATCAGTCTGCCTCCACGCCCGGCTGTGTTCGCGCACGCATCTGCACTGCGCCAACTTGTACACTGTAAGCATATCATGGAGGGCGTACATGTGTCTGCCTGCGTGTGTGTGAATGTTCACCATTACATTTGAGCGTGTGCGATAGTTTGGAGGTTTGCTCCAAAGGCGAATAAATCAGTGATGCCTGGGATAAGGCCGTGGCCCCACCTCAAACTGCACAGACAAGCTGAGAGGCTCATTAATCAAACGGCCAGTCACAGATGTGATGGCTTCCACACAAACCGCCAGCAGACTGTGAAAGTCACATCCAACAGAGTCAACTGTCAGCCAGGCAGGCAGGTTGCACTTTTCCTCTCTCCCCCGTCTCTCTCTCTCTCTCTCTCTCGCTCTCTCCCTTTCCCCCCCCTCTGTTGTATTTATCCCTCGCTCTCCCTTTACCTCCTCTCACCTCCAGCATGATGCCTCAGTGTGATACATCTGAAATATTTGTCTTGTCCCTCTAAAAACGATCTCAAGGGTCAAGTGAAATCCATCTTCTTAGGGAGTGGTCATGGTCAAGCCATTCTACAGACACGAGACATCAGTCATTACTACAAGTCGCTCGCCTGCAGTTGCAACTAAGTTGAACAATATCTTTGTCTCTGACCTCAACGATCAAGACTCTCTTATAGCCTTAAATACTCAAATCCATCTGATAAAGCATGTTTGCGTTGAGTTTAAATTACTGAAATGATGCATCACATGCTGCTCGTTGTGTTGAGGTTCAAAGTGCTCTCAGGTTTAAATTGTGCTCCCCCCCTCATCAAAATGCAGTCTTGTGAAAATGATTTTTTTCCCATCACTTTTTAGTTATTATATCACATACAATTCCGCTGCTACAATCCCAACTCCCGTGTGGTTTAAATTGGTTACAACTGTTAACAATCATTTCAGCAGTATCACTATTCATTGACATAATTGTCAGTGCGCAGTGCTTATGCCACAAGGCAAGCTTCTCAACGGGATTATCTGGTTATCCCTTGTGTTTAGTCAACTTAAAGCACCTGACCTCTAAAAATCCTCCCTTTGCATTTATCATTTCAGATAATTTCACAATATAAATAGAAACCTCTGTCATAGTTCCAACGCCAAACCTTGGGTGCATAAGTAGTTGTCGAGACTTTAACGCCATAGTTAAATGCTACTTAATCTACTGCGAAACCCTCCAAGGATGGATAGAGATGCTGGATGGAACAGGCACAAGACAAATCCACTCGTTGCTGATTAAAAATGGCAAGTCCCAAGGCTCCTCACATACTCTGGGGGTATTGCAAGCAGAGAACATACTCCACCCAGCAACTGAGAGCGATGCTTTTGTCTTCAGCAATGGTGCTGATAGGAAGGAATTTATTTTGTTATGATGCCAGAATTTTGAGGATTCACTCCAGAGTAGTCGGAGCTTTGTAAAGCTGAGGATGACTTGCTACACAAGCCTTATGTGGAGGTGTTTGAAATATATCAAGCTTGAATGAGTCGTCATACAGCTACAAATTCAAATACAGTGTTCCTCAATGCCATCTGAGCCTCTTTCCATCATAACTCAGTTACGGAGAATTGGTGTTGTGAGCCTGGTGCTGTAATCAGTAGTAATCGTATCAATATTAGGTAAAAATCAGTATTGTTATAATACCAAGGTAAAAGCTAAGAGACGCCACGGCGCTGTGGTAACTAAGATGCTCTGCTTACACTCGCAACCTTGAAGTGTATTGTTACCTGACTTTGCTTGCTTTGGATCAACTTTCTCTCTGAAATTCTGCTCAATCCACTGGGCATTTGTTTTTGTGCGCTTTGTCAGCAAAATAATTCCATATTTTGCCCCTGGAACCAGTTTTGTCAACCAGTTTAGATGGACTGGGAATCAGTTCAAGAAGCAGTAGCCTGTTTGACACTGTTGCCATGCTTCCTGCTGATTTACTGAGATGACTTTTTAGCTGACTGCAGCAGTCTATTGTCAAGAGCCAGTTTGTGACCGTCTGTTCCAGTCCATCATTGTATGCTTTCTCTTCTTTTTTACTATTCCATGTGCCATCTTTATTCAGCCCCTCTGGAGGTGACACTGAGATAAGCTTTTTAAGCTTGCAGAATGTGTTCACTTGTTTGATGAGTGTATTGAAGGATTACACTGTAAAACTAAACGGTGAAATGAAAAAGAGACGTTTCCTTTGTGCCAGCATTGCAGTCAGGAAGCATAGCCCTGCATAAACTAGCTCCACAGAGCGGCGGTATTCATATTGCTATTGATTGAATAAGTAATAGTTTATTACATAATCATACAGAAAATAGTAAATAATTTAAAGTGTTTTCTTCCTATATGCA
This sequence comes from Salarias fasciatus, assembly GCF_902148845.1. Taxonomy (NCBI): domain Eukaryota; kingdom Metazoa; phylum Chordata; class Actinopteri; order Blenniiformes; family Blenniidae; genus Salarias; species Salarias fasciatus. The sequence goes on from NC_043756.1 coordinate 10,262,075, forward strand.
TGCCGAGGCAACAGTGTAGCCTTTAGCGGTTACAGATACTATTCAGTTACTGAAGTCTAGATCGATTTTAGTTCTGTTGCACCCAAAGATTGTATCGGATACTTGGGGAAGGTGTAGCACATCTCTATATTCGCTCATTGTGTGTGTCACGCTGGAAACGAGACAACGCCTGTGTGTTTAAGACACAGTGTCTCTTTGTGTGTCCTCCTGTGTGTGACTGTGTGATGGTGAGGGTTTGCTTTGGTGGTACATCACGAGGTTGCATCCCGTCGCCAGGCTCATTAGCCCATCAGCGGCGCCCAACCAGCCCCAGCCAATCGCTGCTCTCCACTTGGCTCTGCCATTTGCATGTGGTCCAGGAAGAGATAATTAGAGGGATCTCTGCCTGTCACTGTTAATCTGGGACTTAGTGAAGGGCTGTGACGCCGACATGCTGATGGACTGACACACATGTCTACACACACACGGTGCAGTGTCAGCCTCTTGTACACACACTGGAATCCGATCTTTACTTCCTGCACAAACTCAAAGAGGTGCAGGCGAAAGAACACAGCTAACTCTTTCCCAACCCTTCCTTTTTTTTTTAACATAGAACCAAAACATTTGTCATTTCGTAACCCTTTTATCTCTAATACTGCAGTGTATTATGACGGAATCTATTGTGGTTACTTTTCCATTGGTATGTATGTGATAGTATGTTGACTCAGTGGCTGTTTACACCAGTACTACGCTGTTGACAAAGGTTTTAGATCCCTGTTCAGATAGACTGTGTGCTTGTTGCTTCCCAAACAGGCAGAATGCTCAGTAAGCCTTTTGAACAAGACCAGCTGTCAGCCCTATATACAGTACTTTCACACACATACCAACAAACATGTATGTGTGCTCATGCACTGGCACGATCCCAGCGATGCACATGCTGGAAGCGCCCACACACACACTCACATGCACGTACGTGCACTCACACACATGCAAACAGACACACACATCACTGATTGGCAGGCCTCCTGTTTCCCCATAATCCCGACTGATTTATCCAATCAATCTCACTTGGAGAGCTGCTAAAGCGTTGACTAATATTAAGAGTAGAACATGTGACAATTAAAACATCCTCCAGGTAATTACAGAGCTGGTTTAGCAGCAAACAACTGAAGCATTTTATACATTCAGCATGTGGTCTGCGTGTTTTATTTGTACCTGTTCGACAGTTAATCGCAGGAAATGAGGTACATCTGTGGATGTTATTGCCTTTATTGCTCATGCCACATATTATGTAAAATGTCATACCATTAGCTGAATGTGCCTATACAAATATTGACTCTGTTCACCTAATTGACTATCATTGGATGTTTTTTTTTTCTCCCCAGTGCAAGAAAATTCTGCTAAAAGCTTTATAGATGTTCATGTCACTGCAAAATCTATTTTCCACCCAATGACAGCTAGTCCTTTCTGCACACTGTGGGACTGCTAAATGGTGCATGTTGAGAGAGAAGCTGAGTACCATTGCTGACCTCATCTGTCCTGCTCTGTGACCCTGTGTCGCCACTGATGGCACATAATAGTTGACACTTGACTTTAGGGGCTCTTTAAGTGCCAAGAGTGCCCACGGCCCTGGATTCATATTCTAATGCAGTCATCTTTGTACTCTGCTCTGCTACCCTTTGTCCAGGAGCTCTCAGTACATATGTTTTTACTTTTTTTGCCTTTCTTTGTCTCTCTCTCTCTGTTTCTCTCTCGTGCGCTCTCTCCTTTTGTTCATTCATGCTCTTTCTTTTTCTCTTGTCTCAAAGAAGAATATGTGCATGCAATAACGCAGATACACAAACGCACACTTACAGTGAAACAGAAACACTCAGACCTATTCAGACATGCATCGACTGAATTTTGAAACAGTCTGTTCTGCCCTCCTGCCCCTGCACCATTACAGGTAAGCACATAGGTGCACTTGTCTTGACACTTGTGTTGGCAAATCTGCAGACAGTCAGAGTGAACATCCTTGTTGGAGTTTCCTCTTCTCTCAGTGCAAGACTGCTTAAAAATTGTGCCCTACAGTGACAAATGGCTGTTGTCTGGACCTTAACCAAACTGACTCGGAGTGTATTTACTCTTTTGTCTTCCTCAAATGTAGCTTGGGCATGCAATGTTTTATGAGAAAATTAAAACAATGAGAAAGGTAAGCATTAGTCTAATAGAATCGTGATTCATGTTTAGGTTTTACTTTGTTGGAAAACTATGAAAATAATAATTAATTTAAAAGTATTATTTTTCATCTTGCAAAATTACGGTAGTTAACTTTGTTAATGTAGTGAATCCTTGACATGACAGGTAACCTCTCTGCCTTGACGTTGTCTTGGTCCAGCATTTACATTTGATCATATCAAGACTGTCGTCTGTAAAGTCGAGCCACACATTGAATAGGTCAACACCAGCGTTTCAGAACCATTGTAGGATACAGGATGTATGGAAGTCATGTGATCCTTGTCAAAACTCCTTCATCAAATGATGGCCTCAATCACCTGAGATGTTCTTACAATATGCCAAATGATTAAATTTAACATTAGCTTAAACTCCTAGCAAGGTCTTAATGTCAAACCATAGGGTCGGATCACACTTTTCTATAAATATGGTGGGCTGTCTTTGTCGCAAATGGCAAATATGTGCTTGCACTCCACCTTTGCTGCTTTTTACTCAATGCTTCTTTCAAATCTTTCTCCTTTTACCTGCTCCGGCTCCCCCTCTTTGCTATCTTCTCAGAGAAGCCATCATGGGTCATGTTTTTCTGAGTCTTTGATCACTGAGTAGTCTTTCAGCATGTTGACTACAAGGCCTCTCACCTCCCCAGTGGTTGTTGCAAAAGAGGGGGCACACTTATCTACCTTCTATGATGCTAATGGTTGAAAGCATTTGCTGATGTTGAAAGAGTGCGTGTGTGTGTGTTTGTGTGTGTCCACTCAGACATGATGAAAGACTTTGCTATAACACTGGGTTGTGATCAGTTGCGGCTACATTGTAGCTCGGCTCCATTGCGGTTGATAAGAAACGGCATTCTTGTGTACTGTACCTGGCAGATAATGATCATGTGACGCAGCCATCATTTGTGAAAATAAAACCCTCGGCGATTAGAATCACGACGATGTTCTTAAATAGCTTTAAAGGTTGGCTTTTACATCTCCTACTACCCTGAGCATACCATCTGTATCTATTTGTTCAGTTATTGCATGGAAAACTTCCTTTACTGTGCCATAATGGGTTTGTCCTCAGGGCAAAAACTCTGGTTCAAATAGAAAAAGATTTTTTTTTTTTTCCTCACTCTTTTATACCTCATGTGTGTAAACGATGGTTGGGTGTCTAAGAGCTTCGCTGCGCCATCCAACTGCAGAATTCTCCCTTTTGTAAGATGCAGGGGATGGCCTTGATGTGACAGCTTGTGATGTTAGCCCAAGTTGTTTTTGACAGAAGACAAAGAAAAAGGAAAGAAGGGAAAGGGAAAAAAGGCGGAGCAGTGGATTTTTCCCTCTGAGGTGAATTTCCTTTGCAGAAATCAATTCTTTCTCTCCTTCATTTTATTTAAAAAAAAAAAAAAAAAACATTTTTGTTTTCCTCGGTATCTTTGCTTTGTCATGCCTGTTAAGAACAGTCTGTTTGATTGGATTTGCCACTGGAGACATTTAGTGATCTTGATGGATTTGTTGGATGCAGGACTTAGGCTTGCTGGAAGCATCTTTTTTAGATGTTTTCCTCCTCTGTGACATTATGGAAACAGGTCTACCCTTTACAGCAGACTGAACAGTGAGAGGTATTATTTGACATATTGTGGTGATACATGCCAGTCCATAAGAATGCCAATGACAATCACAGGAAAGGACATTTAGATTACTGTCGAGGCTCCCTGTCCTGTCTCTTCCTATCTGGCTTGCTATCACTCCATCTGTTTTATAATCTGTCTTCTCTTCATCTTGAGTTTGACTTGTAATGATGAAGAGCTGGTCAGAGGGGTATAGAGGATTGTGCGTGTGCGTGTGTGTGTGTGTGCGTGCGTTAATGGACAAGTGAATGAATGTGAACTTTATGTGTGTGCGCACATGTGTGTGTGTCCAACATCTGTGCCCTCACTGAGTCTGAGTGTGACCCTTGGGCTGTACCTTGCAATCAGTCAGGCTGCCCGGCCCTCCTGACTGAGTGTTCCTCCTTTAAGTCCTTTAAAAGGGCCCTTCTTATCGCTGGGTGGGAGACCTTTCCTCTGCCCCTCACTGTTCTCAAGGTGAGCTTTCTGTTCCCGCTATCCTTCATATGCACCTTCCCGCATACGTGGTTCATAAAAGAGTCTGGATGTTGGCGTTGCCTCTCAAGGTGAAGCCGTACCAGTGCTCTCCATACAGCCTTCTACCAGCTCTCCATCCTCTACTTATTCACGTCTGACAAAGGAGTCGAAGTTTAAAGGTGGTTCGACTCCCTCCTCCCTTTCATTCTCACTTTCTCTCAAGGTGAGTCCCTTCCTGCTCTTATCTTTATCTATTTTTTTTCCTCCATTTTGTTATTTCAGACACAGATATACACATGCACACATAGCACACACACCATTGTTTAAGATCCGCAAAAAGGAGGGAAAAAGAGCAAAAGTTAACTTATACAAATGAAGAGATCAGCATAAATGGCCCTTTCTTGCTACTGACGGTTTGATAACTTCCCACAATGCATGGTAACCATGACGGACTTTTTTAAGTCATATTTTTTGTTACTCATTTGATTAATTACATATTTTAACCAAGGAAAGTAGCACTAAGTGATATAGTATGTGAAAACATCCTATTAATAAAAGATTATTTTTAGTTGTGAATAATGGAAAAATGTATGATGTGGTTCAATTTAACTGCTCCCAAAAAATAGATTGTGTGGAAATTATCATATATTGGTGTGTGTATATCCTTTTATGTTCTTAAAGTTTTGTTTCTCCAGTCGAATAACATCTCAGAGTAAGATAGTTTCTGAGTATTATACAAAAAAAATTAATATAATTATATCAAGTTATTTGAAAAGGACAGAAAGTGAAAAGTTAGTAAAATGTCTGCATATATACACGCGCATGCGGACGTGCACTCGCTCTCTTTATGTCTCCTCCACGCACGCGCACACACAAGCATACCGACACCCACACTGTCATTCTAAAATTCTTCAGAGAACAGTCAGTAAAAGTTGGACTGTAATATCACCTCTTTGCTTCTTTCTTTCTTGCTGTTGTTCTCTCTTGGAAGAAGACTCGACTTCTTCTTGCGGGTGTCTGTGGGGTTTGGAGTTTTGATGCCCACATGCTTGGTGGAGAGGTCAAAATGCCTGCGGTTGTCTCCGAGCCTGCCAACAGCAAAGGCGTTTCAAAGAGTTGCTCCTATATGTACACTATGTCCATATCTTTCTGAGTGTATGTGATATAATCTGAGCTGCGCTGGGCCGAAGCATGCAACTTGCCAAAGGAACATGCAGCAGATGGATAAGAAATATCTCAACTTTTCTTTTTTTTCAAGGAATATCTGCCAGAAGGCTGTATTAAGATATTTTTCCATAGTGGTTTAGGTTTTACAAGTGTGAAATATACATATATAATAATTTAAAAGTTATCAACAAGGACTGCAGTTGCTATAAATATGTTAATCACATAGTATGCCTCTTCCTAAAAACAGATTTAGAAAATTTGCTATTTAATGTTTTGTGAAATCTTTGTGTCAGCACAACTCCACTCAGGTGTCACTAGTGTTTGTTGAGAAGTCGGAGACGGACCACAGCGTGTATAAAAAAAACATATTCACTAGTATTACACCCAGGAATCATGAAAATACTGTACAACTAGTTGGATAGACAGTGAGATGCAGGATTGGATCCCGTTAACTCATCACATTCTCTTGAAGAGGTTGTGTCCATGCAGTGGGAGGCCAGCGTGGGTTGATATCTGTCTCTCTCTATCTGTATCACTGAGAGCAGATATGGCTGATATCTCCGCATTTTAGACCTGACAGCTCCGATCATAATCAGTCGCCCTCCAGCTCTCCCGCCTGCTATCTCCTTTTCTCTATATCACATCCTAACTAGCATGGTGTCGATGTTTGTCTTGCTCTTGTTTAGTGTTGCACCCCTCTCCTCATTTAGCTACACCTCTCTTCCTTACTCTTTCCCATGCAGTAATGGTGCACTTTGGGAATATGCACTTTATGCACAGGGAGTCAGAGTTGGGAGTCAATCTGCCGTTGTTTCCATACAGTGTTGTTTGCGTTACTGTGTGTGTGTGTGTGTGTGGGTAGGTGGGTTTGCGTCAGAGATCATTTACAAAGGGATCAGCCCTGGAGGTGTCGATGCATCGCTGCAGTGGAGGGAGAGCAAAGAGGGTGGAGGCGAGCCGGTTCGCAGCAGATGCAGCAAACAGCCAACTAGCTCGAAAACGTTGCCTCACTTGGCGCTGCGCAGCAGAGTGCACTCTTTATTTATTTATTTATTTATTTATTTTGGTTGTGGGGCAAATGTATGTTCAGTGGCATTGGATATCAGTGACAGGAAGGATCAAAGAGCGACATCACAAATGAAGCTGTCAAAGTGGTCCGACAGCTGGGTCCCGAGGCGAACATCCCTCGCTCGCACATTTTATTATGATCGCAGTGAAACCTCACAGCAAGAAAGGGGGAAAAAAAAAAAAAGAAAACCATCATCTCCCCAACCAGAGAGAAAGAAAAGGAGACAAAACGAGCGCTGCTGTATCATTGCTGTCCATGATAGAATGAATTATGAATGTGTGAAGGGGATTAGGAAACAATGGTTGAAGTCACTCGGATCCGCGCCGAGTTTCCTCACCCTCAGCCCGGCATCTAATTAGCACTTTCAACACTAGTGTATGATCTCATTAACGTGATTTCTGCTTATGTAACGTGCATGCAGAGGCGCTTGCTTACATACACACATGGAGATTGCAGTATTATTACATAAAGCAAATGAGTGTGTAAAATGCATTGTTTATTGTTGAGCTAATACAGTTAGAGTGATGATTCAGATGTTGTGGTAACACTGTACGTATATGCAACAGCGTTATTCAGTGTTTTCGGGGCGTTTGTGCCTGGCTTTCCCGCCTTAAGTCTTGCAATTATCTGAGCAATTTGATAATGTGTGATGAGCATCATCAGTCACAGTATCATAGTTCTGACTGGTCCGCAGAATAGACAGTTTCCAGCGGAGTGCTTGTCGAGCGCTTCAGTAACCAAAGAAACATTTGAGATCATACTTACGGTATGAATATGCAATACTGTATCATGAAGGGCAGGGGTATATTTTTCCACGTTATTGCTCAGTCTGTTTGTATAGTCGATACAGTTCACATCAGCTAATTAGCATCCACACTTTGAGATATAGGGAGAGCGGGGAAAAAAAAAAAAGATGAGGAGGATGCAGGGAGGAGTGTAAGGGTAGGATAATTAGACAGAATTAAGCCATCTCTTTTAATCTAGCTTCTGAAAGAAAGAAAGAAAAAAGAAAGAAAGAAAGAAAGAAAGAAAGAAAGAAAGGAAGGAAGGGTGGGGGTTCTGGGTGTGAGGCCTGCATATTCACCCTTCTGCTGTCTTGCTCGCTCGCTCGCTCGCTCTCTGCCTGTCTGATGCAGGGTGTGAATGTGTGGGAAAAGAGGGGCCTGGTGCCTGAGCTCAGCAGAATGGATCAGCTTGTGTTTCTGAGGCTCGAGAAGTGTCCCATTGTCATGATGTCACTGCAACTCAAGAAGGCCGACCTCTGACCCCGATGGATTCATGGCAGCCCACCGCAGCACCCCCACTACGCCAAAGGGGTCAGATTGCCACTGGGCGCCCACTAGGGGGTAGCCAAGCCTTTTGGTGTGAATTTTGAGGTGCTTGCGCCTTTTACGGCTCGTAACCAATGACATGTTTGCCTCCGAGCGCGTCTGTCGCTGTACCCCCCGATTTGGGGTCCTTCGGCTCGCTCTGCCCCGCTCGTTCTCCTCGCTTTTCCCTGTTGCGCCGCTGCCATCCGAGGCAGCCATGACTCTTTTCACTCTCCCTTCCTCCCTCTCCCTCCTACACACACCTTGCATCTCAGTACCCATGAATATAGCGCGTGCCGCCAGATGTCGCAAATACATCATCTGAGGGATACGGCGGTGATGGAAAAAAGTCAAGGCACGTACGAGTGGGGGATGTGAGCTGATTTGAGCTCTCGAAGCCCGCGCGCGTGTCTGTGTGTATGTGTGTGTGTGTGTTTGCGTGTGTCCATGTGAAAGCGGGTGTGTGTGTCCCTTTTGTGTGCGCACGCATGTGTGGAGGTCACTGCAGGTCAGCATATTGTCCCTCAGATGTTTGATATTTTATGTATAAGAGGACGGCTCGAGCGAGAGGATAAGCACGTTACTGACAGAGGCATCGCCGTGCCACAATCCGCCACCTCAGCAATGTCGAGCCCAGAGTCAGATCAACAATGGAGAGGAGCAGCCTCAGCTGAGACCCAGAGAGGGCTGATGGGAGAGCGAGAACGCCAGGCACGGGGCGAGTGAAATCTAGCAGAAGTGCAGGAGCTTGTGCGTACGACGGCGGTGTTTCCTGATTATAATACAATTACAGCGATTACGTACAATATTGTTCGTACATATGCAGCGCACTGTTCTCCACGCCATATTGCTTACTGTAACAACAAAACAAAAAAAATGGAATGGATTGTAGCAACAAGAGCGCTCTGGCGATCTTGCCCCTGCAGGTGAGTGTGTTTGTCGGCCTGTTGGAGTGGCGAGGAGGAGCAGTGGCGCCCTGAGATCAACGTGCCGGGGAGGAGAATCCCCAGAGGGGAGCTATCCCAAACAGCACTTCTCTCTTTCTCCTTCAGGGGGAAAAGTTTACTGCCAGCTTGCTTTTGTAGTCGGCCTCAAAAGATTTGCGGCAGTCAGCATTAAAAGGCACAGATCTAAGGAGACGCCTCCAACTGAAATACCTACAGACGGAGGAGGAGGAGGAGGAGGAGGAGGAGGAGGAGGAGCGGGGTGCGAACTGATACAAACATTAAAGACAGGCGTTAAACTTTCCTCTTTATGTCAGCTTTGTACCCCAATAACAACAAAAAATAACAACAAAACTACCAAACATCATTTTGTGGTGCCTTTTTTTCTTTGCTTTATTCCTCTTTTTCTTAAGTATTGCCCTTTTTCACACTCTCCCATTTGTGCTCAGTTGCTGAAAGGTAGATTCTTTTTTCTTCTTAATTCAAACACATAGGCTGGTTACCAGGGCGATGATGCAGCAGATGACGCCATGCCTTGACTTGGTATTGTATAGCGGGTCGCCGGCTGCCAGAGTTCATGGGATGGAGGGGTGGGTTCGAGCAGCACTCGTCGCTGTGTTCCCTCCGTCCCTGCCTCGTGTTTCCCTCCTGCTCTTTCTCTTTCTCTTCGTCTCTCCAGGCTTTTCAGCTTTGGCTTGTCCAGTACGCCTTGTGTTCCCTGGGAAAAGGATTAATTATTCAACACACAGCCTCAATTAAATTTGAATTCGGCAGTTCAAGTAACCTTTTAGCATGGTGCATTTATTATTAAGGCAGATGCTTTGGCCCTGTTTAGATTTAGAGCCCCTTATCACACAGACAGTGAGGCTTGGCCTTGCCTCGGCTGGAATGTAGTGAGTTAGATTTTTCTCAAACAGCTTCTGATAAATATTTTGAACCATACATTTCTGTTTCTGTCAATTTTGTACATGCACTGACCAGTTTAATGGACCCTACATGTAGCTTGTCAGAGGATGTGTCGGGGGTGGTTTGTTTCCTGTTCAGACTATTACCATCTGAAGTAGCCATTGAAGACAAGACAGGACAGGAGGTCATTCTGACCTGCATTTTCTCCCATAATGAACACTTGGAAACTTGAGAGTCTTCATCGCTTGCAAATGCCTTCCTTTTTCAATCTTGCTCCTCTTCCCAATTCCTCCACTGAATAGAGTGGAGGGGCAGGAACAAAATAAAGACTAATAGTAACAGGAACATTCAGCAAAAGAATCAATTTTCATTTCAGGACAGACACACTTTCTCATCTGATGGATATTTAACAAATGCTCAATGACTACTCCACCACAGATGTTTCATGCTGCCAAAACTGACATATGAAAACACAAATGCTTGCATTTACACCTGCACACAACGGCGCCACAAAACGCAACACAACAAGAAATGAGAAGGAACAGCCTCCACGGTCCCTTTCAGTGATTCCCCCTCCCCCAGATCCTGTCTCTCCATTTTGCTCTTCCTCCATCAGAGGAGGTGGTGCCTTTGTCAGGCAAGAGCACAGAGACCTCACAAAGCAAGGAAAGATGTCACAACAAACAAAAACAGCATAGTAACCCCCCGAAATCTAATCAGGAACCATTGATTCATGCTCTGAATGGAGACTGAGTACCTTGAGAGTGGCTCATCCAATAAGGCCATAGACGGCGTGGCAGGGGCCTTCACAATTCAACTGTACAGTTCCCTATCATTCTGTTCTCACCTTTAGACTCGACTCTATCAACTCACAGATGATACAATCATCCCTCCACTCCAACATTTTATGTCCTTTTTTTTTTTTTTTTTACTTGGTCCACTAATTCATCTGTCATCTGTGTAGCTCAATCAATGATTTTTTTTTCTCCTTCATTTTTTCTTTCTCTTTTTTTTTTTTTCAGGCGGGGGGTGGGGGGGTGGGGGGGGGGGGGGGGCTCTGATTTGACGTCTCAAGTATTCTTTGAACACTAATAGGTTTGCTTTGTGGATGCGGAGGCATATGAGTCTTTGGTGCCTCAGTTTCTCTGATTGTGCGTATCTTGTGCTTATGGAAGATGCTTCAATTGTGCAATTAAACATTAGGTGAACCTTCGCGCGGCAAGTTTGCCTTGGGATTTTTCTTTCTTCATTCTTAAAACCTAAATTAAGAGAAGAAACACTGTTGCTAATGGCAATAGCGTCAAAAGAATGCATCCGTGCCTTTTCTGTCTTCATTACAGTATCATTACGATTGTGTTGCCTTTTGCTTTTTCTTGCCATCGAACCGAACTGAAAGAAAGAAGAAAAAAAAAAACACATTAACAGTGTAACTCTATTAACACTTAAGGTGGGATTCTGTGACATTTCAAATGAAATTATTTCATCTATAATACGTGCATGCCCTTCTGAGTTTTTTTTAATGCTCAATATAATGCAACAACTTTGCTCTTATTATTTGTAATGATACTTTGGCATTATAGGGTAGAGATATTGATTTGGGAACCCAAAGCATTTATTGTGGAGGTAAATGTTATTATTTTAATATTGGAGTCATGCTAATTTAATAGAGCGTAACGTACACACCAGGGTGTGAGCCGCAGGGGTCTCTCTGTCGTTCCCGCGCTCGTTCACTCTCCCTACTACCGAGCTTTGTACAATATGCTATAATTTCTGGTAATGTCAAGGAGCAGTCATGTCTGCTCACAAGTTTCCATTTGGTGGACGCTGTTTCACCAAGAAGAGGGAACACGCTTCTTTTTTTCCCCTTCCAATTTCTTTCATATTAGCCTTTAAAGATTAATGTTGTGTATTATTAATGGAATGTTGATTTTCTTCAAAAAAAAAAAAAAAAAAAAATCTCTTCCAATGAAACGGTAAAAATGATAACTTCACATGGACCACTTGTGAAACAAAAGATGATCTGCAGTCTTGTTTTTTCTTTTTTTTTGCTTGTGGAGCCGAGGTGGCAGCGGTTGTTCGTCCCAAACTCCCTCCACTCATCATCTCCGTACAGTGTATTAATATTTAATTGTTTATTGAAATGTTGAAAGAATTGCACCATCAGTGAGTTTACCTCGGCAGTACAGGAAAGCGGAGCGATGAAGTGGCCGGTTGACTTCTGAGGAGGTCAGAAGGTCGCAGTCATTAAAAGTTACACAATGAACGTGCAGTGCACTTCAAGTGATCATTGTCAGACCTCCAGCCTTTCTGTCCTGCCTTTCAATAAGAAATGCACTCGAACAAAGCAGAAAAAACAGGCAATTGTGTTTTTCTTGTCAAAGACGTTGTCTGTGATATGGGTTTTAAATAATTTGTGGGATTTCAAGCCAGTGTGAGCAAATAAAAATTGGTCGGATCTTAGGATCTTATTTGCAAAAAGAAAAAAAAAAAAGGATTTTGACATCAATGGGATGCAGTAAAATATTGGTTATTGTATGTTATTATAATACAACTATATGACATTATTCCCAAGAGTGTACCTCCTGGCTGAGGTTTGTTTTTATTTTCACCCTGATGTTGGTTCAAGTAAATTTGGGGCGCCAATGTTTTTCTTGTGCCGGTTCATATACTCAGCTAAAATATCTTGGAATTTAAATTTTCTTGCATGTGTGTTCACAAAATTTGTCATGTCCATCACTCACTCTTTTTAAGTTGCAGCGCTCAACTGAATGAGTTTTTCGATACGAGGTTTTGGGGATTTTTCTTAACAGACTAGAGGTTCTCTGGCCTCTGAGTTACTATGGTAACTGACCCACTTGCCTGCTGAATATTGAAAGTGAGGTCGAGGGAGTTTTGAGAGAACGCGACAGGGTCAGACAGACTGACAGACAGGTATAGTTGTAAAAATGTAAGAAAATGATTTCGCTCTGCTCTCAAGTCTTAAGCAACATCTGTGTTTCTGTCATGCACTGTCTGTCTCTCTTTCAGCCATCTGATCAGCTGTATTAACACAGGGACACTTGCTGAGTAGGGTTAAAAAGGGCATCTATTCACTCAGCACAGACACCCTTCACTGCTCTCACTCCGTGCGAGCGTGCGTGCGTGTATGCGTGTGTTTGTCCTTGCATGTTATTGAGTGGGTGTGTAGGTGTTGCTGAGTGGGACGTAGGTGTGTCTGCATGTGTGTGTGTGTGTGTGTGTGTGTGTCCATGCGCTTGCGAGTGCATGTGCGTGCTTACTCATGCTCGGACAAAGAGGTGGGGCCTTTTTTAACACCCTGTCAAAGGCGTTACCAGTAGAAAGGAGGATTTTGGGGTGGCCTCCCCCCAACTCACAGATATGAAGCTGTCATGGGAAGAATAGCTGCATTCATTGAATGACACTTATTTTCTCCCACTTTACACAAGTGCAGCGAACAAAACAGGCAGGGGAGCAGCTGAGGAAGACATTTTCTTCGCCTTCGTTGGCAATGACAGACATGCAGCAATTACTTTAAGTCTAAGCAGACACCAAGAAAACTGCCATTCCTGCTTAGCTTTGTTACTGCATTCTCGCAAGCTGCCTTCTGCTTGTTATTTATTGTTGACGTGACGTGCGCGCGTGCGTGCATGTATGCATGTGTGGGTGCTCAGTCGTTTTTGAAAATTTTGTGGGGAGGAAAATCAGTTCACGCAGGCTTTCCTATTGGGGACAAAAACCATATTGTGAATCAATACGTTTTTGAAAGGAAAATGCACTTTAATGTGTGAACCCGCCACCTGCAGCTTTTAGTTCCCGCGCCTCAAACAATGCATAGTCGCTAACCAAGTAAATGTTCAGCTGCGATGTCAAGGTTTTAAACAGTTATCTCGGCAAAGGCACATCACAGAAAGAAACAGCAGATTAACAGGAACACATTTTATCCAATAACATGTTGCTTTTGAAAGACATAGATGATGATTTTAAACAATAACAGCATGTGTGGTAGAAGAAGAAAACGAACTGTACGCACTGTATAGGGGTGAGCATTAAGAAATCACGGAGCTCGTGTTATCGCCCTTTTTGAGTTACCTAATAGTTTGGCAGCAGTGTGTTTCTCCGCCTATGCCATGTGGCATCAGAGGTCTAATCTGACCCTGATCAAATTAGAAGTCCTTTTGGTGCGGAAGTTTACAACTGGGTTTCCCTGTAGTTCACCTTGCTTCCCTTCTGCCCTTCCCTGCCTCATTTTGTTTGTGCCCTCGTGGCCCAAAGCCCATTTTCCCACCAAGACCAGGTGTCCCACCACACCAGAGAAGAGAGTGTCTTAATCAGTCCCGCAGACATGAATGCAACACGATGCAGGCATGCTAATAAACTCGTTCACACACAGAAATACACAACCATGCATTCAGTCATGCAAAGTCAAATTGAGCACACACACATATATACACACACATTGCGAGGGATGCCCCACTGTCAACCTGCCTTATGTCTGGGAGTGACACTTGGATGACACCACCAGCAGGATTATAAGCGCATATTTATTCGCCTTAGCACCGGTTGCGTGCAAAGGAAAAGGCAGAAGTACAAGCATCGGTTCAAAAGCACACAGAAAGATGGAAGCTGGGAAATGGGAATGAAAATTAAACTCAGACAAGGTGCTGAATTTTCAAAGCATGTCAAAGTATTTAAATGTGCACCCCTCCTGATACTTGTAGCATATACTAAAATATCACATCAAAATGTGACAATACTGTACGCTCAGGAATAGTTTTGGTTTAGAATAGATCATTTTAAAATTTGTGTTATGAAATCATCCTTTGAATCAGTGGAAAATCAGTAACTATCAGTGAATGTATTTTATTTTGCTTCATTGTTTTATAAAATGGCTTGGTCCAGTGTGAACCTTGACAGAGACAGAATGTTTTTCACACTAACATTCAAAGACAAATATCAGATATGAATAAAAAGGCTTTATTTTTTTTAAAAGACAGGACTGTTTAAGAGAAGAAATTACTGGCTTTCTCCATCTCCCTCCTCTTCTGTTCGTATTATCCTGTTTTGATGTTTTAGAGAGACAAATGAACTTCAGGTGCCTTGAAATCTCATAATGAACTCTGTGTTACCCCTCAGCTTGTCCCGCACACTAAGCTGGGACAGCAGTAGTTGTTTTGTTTCTCTTTGTTATAAGACTGGCTTCATGCATCCAGACAGAGTGACCCACTTAAGCAGAGGCCACTCTCTGAGTCGATTTCTTACTCTCTGATTTTACAAACTCACACATGCACGTGCATCCCACCTGTGTAGCAGCCACACTGTGTGTGCATTAACTGCATGATACATGTATCTATACCGATGTATGTGTTCCTATACTATATAGGTATGCACTGCACTATACATATACATTTAAATGTATATAGTTGAAGCTGCAATTTGCTTTCTATACATTCACGTCATAGGAGTCTGTCCACAATTGCTCCCTTTTTTGTCTTCCTCAGGGGAAATACAAAACACCAAACAAATAACATGGAGCATCTTCCCCTTAAATAATCCAATAGATTCCCTGCTCAGCCCAATCCTTCATTCTACAAAGGCCCAATTTGCATCCATCTTTCTGAGTGTGAAGATGAATCTGACTCCAAAACTAACATAATTTGGAGGCTGAATTTACATCCTTTAGCTTTTTACTCCCTTGCTCATCGCATACGACATGCTAGAAGTGGTCAGCATTTAGACAGAGCTGTGAAATCCAGTCACTCGAATCAAACTTTAACAATAGATGAGAGCCAGGTAGGCATTCCCAAATCACAGAAAAGAAAAAAAAAAAACCACAGTAAGACCGTGTCATTAGGACAAGTGCAGAGACAGAAAAAGAGAAAATGTGAGAGCCACTGAGACCAGGGAAGAGGAACAGGCAAATGAAGAGTGACATGGATTGGAATAGAACATATGTTGGGCTCAGGCAGCATGGCTAGCTTTCGAGCTTCCTTAAGCTCTTTTCACAGCTATGGATGTATATGAAGTTGGCTGGCTGGATAGCTGGCTGGCACTGTTGGCTGCTCAGTGGTCCTGAACCAGCCTATTTGAAAAGCCTGATGTGTTTTATTTGGGCCGGCTTCACACTGTCATCTGCACTCGCAGATAGACTGTAATTGAGAGTCAACTCCAATCTGCATGGAGGCAAGCTGAGGGAAGTCTGGGAGGTGAGGTGAGGAAGAAATGAGCGTCTCTGCATTTATGGAAACTTACGTATCATAGTGCAAATCTCCTGCACTGGTTTTTCAATGAGGATATGAAAATTACTGACCAAATCATTTAAGCTGCCTTTGTTGTTGGTGGTTTTGTATTTGTTTCTACTCCGTGAATATCCCTTGATTTGTTACAAATTAATTCATTATCTCCAACTGTACCTCAGTGAAAAACTGTACCTTTTTTTTTGCTTCATCTCTGTTCCTAGGTATTTGTCTTTCTCCTATTGAGTGATCTTTCTCCTTGCTCTCCTTTGTTTGAAGCAGCACAACTGTTTCTGTTTCTGTGTTTTGCCCATGCTGGGCACTTTGTGTGTATGTGTGCGCGTGTACATAAGTTTTAAACATTCTTTCACTGAAAATGCCTATTGCTCTGTGAACCTTGGGAAGCCCATCATAGCTGTGTGTGTGGAAGGCCTCTGAACCACCCGAGACAGTTCAAACATATCAAAGTGGATCTCTGTGTGGGTGTGTGCTTTAGTGTGTGGCATAAGTGTGACTAGATGTACAGTTTAATGTCACTTGTGCAGTGTGTGTGTGTGTGTGTGTGTGGGGGGGGGGCATTCGAATTCATGAGTGTGTTTTTACATGCAGACATCCATGTTCCATAATGAGAGTACATATTGTGGTGTGTATTTGGGAGGCAAGGGAGACACTTTAACGCCACATCCATGGTATGTGTGTAACCCACACTAACAAACAGCCAGTGTGGAAGTGGCGCTGCAGTATGGCTCTGGGGTTAGGTACGAAGCTGTACAGTATGTGCTGGGGGCAGGGAGCGGCTCAGCAAGGCAAGGCCCTTCTGTCTCCCTGTCATCTCCCCGTGCCATTGGGGGTTGAAAGTGCCAGTGTGTGTGTATGTGTGTGTGTGTGTGTGTGTGTGTGTGTGTGTGTGAGTGATGCAGTGATGCGGGTGGGCGCGCAGCCGAACGGGCACTTGACTGGCGCTGTGGCACTTAGCTAGCAAGTAGCTGCTGGCTTGGCGGCGCTCCAGGTTAACTCGGCATGCTGTGAGGTTTTTTGTATCCA
Source organism: Salarias fasciatus (assembly GCF_902148845.1). NCBI lineage: Eukaryota > Metazoa > Chordata > Actinopteri > Blenniiformes > Blenniidae > Salarias > Salarias fasciatus. The sequence goes on from NC_043756.1 coordinate 10,279,006, forward strand.
TGTGCGTTGGGTGATGTGGCACCAGATGCCACTCCATGTGCCCAAATCCTGTTGACATTTGGAGCGTGGGCAAATGGGCACACAGGAAGGAAACAGAAAAGAGGAGGGAAATTTAATGATGATGAAACAGCAGCCTCAGCCATTGTCGCAGTGTGTATTGTAGCTTACATCGACAAACATGTAAAGACAGGCAAACTTGGCGCAGGCGACGAACAAGGACACTGATACACTTGACGCTGGCCAGTTCTCTCATGACTGTATACGTTGTATTGCACCGTCATGGGAAGCCGACGGATAAAAGGGAACAATATTCAGGAAGGCAGAATAATAAGGGGCAGGAAGAGGACAAGACAGCCGAGAGGGGAAGCTGATTGAGAAATGGGCTGCTGTGTGCATATGTGAAGTGGGTAATTTGATTAAGCAGACTGGCAGAAGGAGGAAGCGAAAATGGTGGGGTGACAGGTTGATGCCAACTCCTCCTGGCATGGCCGACACTCTTGTTCCTAACAGGGAGTATGGATGGTGTTTGAGAAGAGAAAGAGGGAAGATGAGAGCGATAGAGGGTGACAATGGGTGCCAAGGAGCTGAGGAAGAAGGGGTAACAAGGACAATTATGCAGGGATTCAAAGAAAAGTAGGTGTGATAGAAAGGTGGTGAGTAGGTGGTGATATGAGCTATCGGCAGGAGGTGAAAGTGTAGGAGGCATAAGGGGCAAACGAAAGGTTCCACACGATAAACCCCCTCTCACAACTTTCACACAGTCGACGCTCTGAATCTATTTTTGTTTTGAAAAATAACTATTTGTTGTGGCGATGAAACCGCGGCGGTGGCTGCACCACACGGGCGGGGGGTTAACAGTACTGTGCTGTCGATGAGCTTTTGACAATAACATCGCCTATTCACTCCATTCGCACATTCTGTGAATTTGTTTTTGTTTTTGTTAAGTGTTATTCTCTTCAACACCCCAATAATGTCATTGCTGCAAGTCCAAGAATCTGTCAGCGATGACGACGACGACGACGACGATGTCAACATTTCAGATTACGGTTGATAAACCCGTCCAGTTACAGTGAAAGAAGATTGAACATAACTCTGTTTTCCCCAGTAAGTTTATTGTTAAACAATCCTAAACTAATTCATGTTGATGGTGGTTTGATTGCCAAGCTGCTCCCTGCAGGAGGTGCACACCTTGCAATGGCAGCTCCATCACCATTCATGTGTGGCCTTGTAAAGTGACTTGAAACAGCAAGAGGTGGTTAAAAAGGTGCTATGCGCGTGTTGTCTGTCTGCCATATCGGTGTTGTCGTGCTTGGCTCAAGTTTTGAGTATTTCAAGAGTAATGCAGAAAAAGTAAATACATTTAAAAAAAATCCGCTCAATAGTATTAAACATAACAACATCAGGGGTTCAGGAGGCTTTCGGTGGCAGTTTATTCCATCCCCAACATAGTTTTCAGTAGGTAGCAGTAGAATGCAGGGAAACACACACACACACACACACACACACACACACACACACACACGTGCGCGCGCGCGCGGACATAGACTCTCATTTAAATGCAGAAGGCTGGGGCTGACGTCTAGCATTGGGTCTCACAATAATTATTTTAAATTGCTAAGAGGAACACAGGTCCTGGTGGGATATATTACCTCCACTCTAAGCAGAGATGAATTCCAGCCTGCGCATACATACACTGCAGCCTTCTGGGTTTTCATATGTGTGTGCAGGCGTGTGCTTCCATGTGTGTGTAAAGATATATTTGTGGATGCACGTGTGTGTGTGTGTATGTGTGTTTTGTGACCTCACACACATACACTTGTATTTGCAGTTTCAGTCCTTCACACTGATGGGTGTTCAGTTTCTCGGCGTTAGTGTAATGTCTATATTTGTGGGGAGTCCGGCATCATATTGAGGCAAGGTCATGCTGTATGGCTGAATTTGTATGCTTATGTATGTATATATGTACAACTGTGGGGATGCTGCGCTAAGAGGGTTCGCTGTGACTGCTCATCTATGTAAGTGGTTATTTTGATCGGATATCTGGAGTATGTATCACACTTACTCCCTGCAGACTTGAGCACCCACACATATACTGTAGAAACACACACACACACAGGCGCACATAGGTGCTCGCACTCCTTGACATAATGTAGGCTCCGTGTTTTTGTTGTATTATGTCCTTGTTCCTGTCTCCTTAGACTACACCCTGTTTGATCAGGTTAATTGGTGTAAGTCTGTCTGAGTACCACCTCCTTGTGTGTTTTTTTGTTTTATCACATATGTGCATGCACTTCTGTCACCCGGGCTCTGAACTTTTTCCGCACAGTTTTTACCTGTTATAATCAGACCCAGTGTCAGAACACACATCCTTTTTGCTGTAGTTATAAGTGTTGAAATGCACAAGCTGAGAAAATGCCTTAACTAATGGGAATGTGCCGGTTCTATTTACTAATGCACAAGATCTTTAAACACTTCGTAACAATATCGCAAATGCTAATATCCTCTAAAATGAAACACCTTCTGGTTAATTAAGCTTAAACTGAATACAAAACCAGCAAGGAGCAAGGTTTTTATTTATTTATATACTTCATGTATAAGTTTTTCTGTACATGTTTTATTCAACCACAACAGGACACACACACACACACAAAATGTCATGCCTATTATCTGTAAGTAAAGCAGAGGATTCCCATTAGGTATGCAAGTGACACTGGCACTCCTTGTAATAAAGGTGGCATACTGTCATGGTGCGAGTCTGCTGGTTGGAGTGGAGGTAATGGTGTGAGGTAGATACGGATTTAACAGTCATAGGCCATATGAGGCAGGATGTACAGCTTCATAAACTCAACTCAACAGACAGAGGAAGAGAGATGGAATTACAGAGTAAGAAAGTGAGATGCTCTCCAGCCCCTATCGGTGGATCTCCCCCATCCTTCCCTCCATCCCTCCTTCTTTCTCCCTTCTTTAACCCACACCTGAACCTGTCAGCTCGGTATTGCAGAGAATTTTCCAACAGCTCCTCGACATCTCACTCTCACCCTGCCTGTCAAAGACCGCTGAGGGCAGGGAGGGAGAGAGAGAGAGAGAGAGAGAGAGAGAGGGGGAAAGAGAAAGAGAGAGAAAAAGAGGTTGTACTGATGAATCCTCTCGCAGAGCAGAGAGTTCACCTCTCAGGTAATCCTATAAAAAGCCAAGGTGAGATGCTCCTCTGCCTCCCGCTCATTATAGCGTCTTTACCCTGCACCGTGGCCACTGCTCTCTTCCTAGAGGTATATCAGGATGGAGGTGCATGAAGGGTGGGGGAGTTGGGCAGGTGGGGGCAAAAAAAAAATGGGGAGTGGGAGACCTTCCCACCATGCACACACATCCTGCACGTTGCACCACATGCACCACATCTGTTAGACTTTTCTGTCCTCTCCTTCTTTTTTGCTTTCCTCCTCTCTTTCTTTCTCCTTTCTCCCTCTCTCTTTCTCTCTCCCTCTCCCTCTCTCTCTCTCTCTCTCCCTCCCTACCCACCCTCCACTCCCCTCTCAGTTCCTTTTTTAATCTTTTATTCATAGCTTAGCAGGTGATGAAAAATTTATGCCCTGAGTCTGGCATTGAAATAAATGCAAAACGAAAACAGAAGCAGTTTATACTGACAGTCTGAATATCTCTATCTAGAACAAGGCTGCTCACTGCAAATCAGGAAGCCTGGTGCTCTCCTGTTAACTCCGCTGTGTAAATGATGCTTTGTGGCTTCCTGTGAAGCCAGAAGATTAGTGTGTTTTGTTTTTCCCTCTACTCTCCTCCTGTCATCTTACCAGAGGGGAGGGAAGTGGGCACTTTTTTTTTTTTTTTTTTTTTTGGGAACCGTATCTCAAATCTTTTCAGTAACTCCCCTCCCATATCCCACTCACCCACCCACCCATCCACCTACCCACCCTACCACCCTGCCCCGTGGGCTAACCTTCTCACACACACACACATGCTGGCTTGTTTTCGGGTAGCCGATCAAAGTGGGCGAAGCGCTAGATTTGTTGTTCTACGTGATGGTTTGTATGTATTCTCAGGTGTATTCTCCAGCGTTTTGTGTGTGTATGTGTGTGTGTACGTGTGTGCTTGTAAACCCCACTTTAGCAGGAGCTTTAAAGCGCCCAGCCTGGCTTAAAAACATATCCTCCCACACACTCATACACATACAAATACACACACACACCAGTTGGCCCTTACGGCTTCTAAGAGGGGACTATCCCTCTCTTTGGAAGTATTATGCAGAGGCTAACTCTTCCCGCCAGCACTGGCATATTGCTGCTGTTGGTTTTGGACATGGAATCCCTTACCCCCCCCCCCCCCTCCCCGCTCCACCCTCAATTTCAAACCTCTGTTTTATGAAACCGGCCAAGCAATCTCTAGAAAAAAAACGTTTTCTCAGTAAAAAAAAAAAACAAACTGTGTGAATACATCACGTAAAAAAATAAATAAAAGTTTTATCATGTTTACAGCGTGATTGTTATTAAATGTGCGGAGACCTCTCAGTCAGTAACAGTGTGTGCACATGTGTGCATTTGCGTGTGTGTGTGTGTGCATATTTGGTGCGGTGTGAAGCCCTGCTGTCAGCTGTAATGATGTGTTGTGTTAGAGTGCTGAGAGCAAAAAGGCCGGCTTGGCCTCAGCAATGGATCTAACTACCGATCTGATACTCTCTGACAGCCGGGGAAAGCGAGAGAGTAAGAGGGAGAAAGAGATGGAGGAGGGAGGGAGAGGTGAAAGAACTGATTTAGGGCAGCGAGAAGGGATTGCAGGAAAGAGCGATGAGGGACAAGATATGGCGAAAAGAACTAGTTGAATCTAACAAATGCAAAGGTGTTTTAATTCTGCTCCCATTATCTTTACTGCAGAGTTTAAAATAGTCCAGTTAAGGCATTTTCCTGTGAGAATTATCAGGGAGATTCTTGCAGTAGTGTGTATGTGAGAGAGTGTGTTCTTGTTTATGTCTCCCATGTGCGTGTGCACGCTTGTGCACGTGTGCTTCTGTGTGTGTGTGCGTGTGTGTACCTGGCTTTACCCCAGTGCCACGGCGCCAGCCTTTGGCAGAGCATGACAGTGTGTCGCGTGGAAGAGTCGCCCAGCAATTAAATAAAGATCTCTAATTGGCTGCTTCATATTAGGGTCAGCAGCTGGAGAGAGAAGAGAGGTTTGTCGCATACACTTTAACACGCTCATAATACGCGGATGTGTATACATGTTACGCGCGCGTACGCTCACATTCATCTGCTCGCATACACAAACATGCACGGCTCCCCGAACAAAATTCAATTATTAATGGACTGATTGCTCGAGTGGAGCTTCTCTGGGAATCTGAACCTGCCACACTGAATAAAATAAAACCACTGCTTTACATTTTCATTATACCAAACCGTGTTTTAAATTGCAAATGCATCTCGGAAATCCACCGTCGCCCCTCCTTCCTCAGCCCCCCACCCCCCAACCCCCCCTTTTCCTTGCTGTCTCACTACAGCAGCCCTCTCCACTTTCCATACTCCTCCTTCTTGTCCCCTCACCAGTTACACATATCCATGCATGTGCGCACACATGTGCTCACTGCTGTGTGTGTGTGTGTGTGTGTGTGTGTGTGTGTACAGCCACCATTAAGCAGTCTTATTAAAGGGAAAGGCTGTGTGTGTTTGTGAGAGAGTGGAGTTGTGTGCATGAGGAAGTGCTTCTGGGCCACGGCGGAGCTCCTTCGCTTATTTGCAATCAGGTCAGACAGACAGCACAGCCACATACACTACTGTCACCTCCCTGTAGACTCTCTCTCTCTCTCTCTCTCTCTCTCTCTCTCTCTCTCTCTCTCTCTCTCTCTCTCTCTCTCTCCCATCCCTCTCTACTTCCTCTCCTCTACCCCCCTCCCCATGTTTTTCCCAGCACCAGTGAAATAGCACATTTTGTCAGGAGTTGGGTGTCTCAATTATCTCCTCCGTAATACTGAGTACAGTCTTCTTTGTTTCACCGGCGCTCTGTCTTTTTCCTCTCCCCTGGTCCCCTCTCTCTCTCTCTCTCTCTCTCTCTCTTCCATCCCTGCTCCCCTGTCTCCTTAAATTTCCATTTCTAATTTACCTCTATATATTTCATCCTCACCTTGGTTGCCCTCATTCTGTCATAGGTTAGCTTTAAACCAAAATACTGGTGTCACAAAGCCCATTTTTTGTCCTCGAGAAACACATGTGCCCGTTCGACTTTTGTGCTTTTTTTTTCCCAGCCCCTAAGGTCAGGAAATGTATTTATATATTCAAATATATTTGCCAGGTGAAAGCTCATATGTGGTGTCTCCTGTAATGTTTTCGGTTTGATCACTTGCCAGTGAAGTTACGACGACATGAGTTTATTTTGATAGCACCTTTTCCTTCCAACAACCACGCTCCAAATTCTCACCACGCATTTCCCTCTTATGTTTATTCCAATCAAACTGTCGCTGCTGTTGCTGCTGGAAATTTAAATTACATGTCCTCCTGTGCACCAAAAGGATTTTTCCCATGAAAGACGAACCTGACACCAGATGTTTACAGCAGCAAAAAAGTGAACGGAAAGTGGAGAAAATGAAGTGGCCATAAGAATCACCATTATATTGTTATGTCAGTCTGTAATGGGGAAAAAGCGAAATGGGAATTTACATGAAAATGTGGAGGACCATTTTGAATCTGCTCAGGCATTATTTTGCTTTCTGTACGCCTGGCTCAGCATTGTAGCAGTAATATGAGTCAACACTAACAGTACAATCACACCAATATACCTTGTATATACAAGTACAGCAGGTATCCTCCATTATCTCTGGTAATCTCGCCATGGGAACTCACGCAGCTGCTTCCTTCTGAAAGTTGTTTGAGCCTTTGTGCTTGTCTGTATATGCTTTGCCATGCGTGAATGCACTGTGCTCCTATAGCTCAAAGTGCGTTTGCCACTGAACATGTGTGTGTGTGTGAACATGCTGTATTTTTACCTCTTGCTTCCTTTTAGTGCATCCCATTCTTTTCTTGTATATTATTGTGTGTGTGTGTGTGTGTGTGTGTGTGTGTGTGTGTGTGTTGGAGGATGAGAGAGAGAAAGAGAGAGAGAGAGAGAGAGAGATTCATGGTGGTTATGGAGAGGGCAGAGATGCTCATGGGAGTTGGGCTAAGGGCCATAGTATCACTCCACTGTCTCTCAGGGCACATTGTTTATGCATGGGGCCACATATGCAGCAGGCACAGACACTCACTGCATACTCCCAGGGACACTGCGAGACTGCATGTGTGTGTGTGTGTGTGTGTGTGTGTGTGTGTACGCACGCGTGTGCGTGCTTGTCTGTTTTTGAAATACGCACACGCGTCTTATTTTTCTGTGCGCGGGAAGCAGAGGCTCCCGTCACGATCACAGCCCACTGGCGGGACAGTGATCTCATCCCCCGGTCTCCATCTCTGACGCGCCGCCGCCCCGCCGGCCATGTTGTTCACCTTCACACTCTTTCTCTTTGCTCCCCGGGAACTTAACACCCACAAACGGCCGCGCGCATTTGCATATGTATGTTTCCCGCGCTGCACGCCGCACATCTGTTTGTGCGAGTTTGATTCCGCGTGTGCGAGTTTGCCAGTCAGACAAGTGGAAGGTCAAGTACTTGTGTCTGCATTCTCCTCCTTCCTTCTGCCTCCTCCCAGAGAGAAACAAGCTCACGCCAGATGTCCTGTTAACAATCACCTCTCAGTCCTTCCTGACTTCTCCTCCATTCATCTGTCTTTTCATCCTCCTTTTCCTGGTTTAATTACATTCTTCATCTGGTAAAAGTGACGATGATACGGACTCTGTTGACTGCGTTCTGGTCTCTCAGATATTAACAAAAAGCTTCAGTGATTTAGCCTCTATACCACATTCCTCACACCATCTAAATAGATGATAAGATTATTTTTATTCAGCTTTTGATTCATACCAGTGCATTGGCTTTGTATTGTCCCAGAGATACATCATACCTGTATCCACGTAGCATCAGTACAGTTCTGCTTAAATGGCAAACTCTACCGAATCGCCGTTGCCATTCACCTTCGGGCTCTTTTTCTCGAGTAATTATTCAAATTCTACACAAATGTATTGTTCACTTCTCTTTTTAAATACTATATGTTTCATGGACTCTCCATTCAAAAAATATGAAAAGTTCATATCGTTATTTTATCGCACTGGTGTCTCATTTATGCTGCATATTGTTATTCTCACTTAGCATCACTTCTGACAAGTGCCCACAGAGAATAAGGTAGAATTAGAATAGCTACGACACCAACGATGCCCATTCACTGCTAAAATACTTAATTTACTGATAATAAAATTGATTTTCACTCAAATCTTGCAAGCCATGAACAGATCTATAACTTTTGTTCACCTAAATAAATATAACATCTAGGAAAAATTAGGCATCCTATGTGGTGAAATGCAAAAAATATGCATTGTTATTTGCTCTTTTGCATTCTTTTCAAAAGAGATACTATATGTCACCACAGTTCTGAAGCATCTGTTTAAGTAGCAGCTATAATCACGTCGAGATGCCATGAGGTAATGTCAGGAGACATCTGAGCCACTTCACTCTGGTGACAGTGTGTCTGCCCCCTGGCCAAGCCGCAATCTACCGTTTCATCTTTATAGATATCGCAGAAATTATCTGCGCGTGTATCTGCGCTGATGTTACCATGCATTTGTGAAATGACATTTCTGTACTGCGAGTATCTGTCAGGAGTGCCTTTGAAAGAAATGTGTCATTGCAGACTTGACAACAAGGTGGCACTCTGCACTAAGACAAATCCCCTGAGGCTTTTTTTATCCCCCAGAGGACACCTTTCCGCTGTGTTCTGCTGTGTCTGTGTACTCTGTTTGAATGTGATGCTACAAAGAAGCTTTTCCAAACTCTCTCTGGTTTGTGACATGGCTTTGGGGGGGTCATGCTTTCACCTGTGTCGCAGGCATTTTAGGGGTTTGCAAACAAAATATTTCATAGCAAGGCTTTGCAGCAACAACGGATGCTCCCAGCTTAGGAAAAGTTAGTTTAGCTGGTTTATACTTCAACGTTGTACCAAGTGGGAATGTGTTTTCTTTGAGATAAACTTTACAAGTGTCGATTTCAGAAGACCTTTCCCCTCAGATGAAGACTCTTATTGTGTGAACTATTATTGTGACGAGTGGGAAATGCTAAAACAACCAACTTTAGTTGGAGACAAACATGAATCTAATTGGAAGTTTTTCTCAAATTGAAAATCCTTCATGACTTTTGGATATTTCAGCTTGTAAGGTGCTTTTAATGCATCTGTTTTATCCGGTAGAGTGAAAGTATTAAAGTGAAAGTATTAAGCTTGTGGTGATTTATGTGTTGCGCTGTGCCAAAAAACTAGGAAATATCACAAAAAATCAATAGCACCATTAATTATTACATTTAATTCTATAATGATTTTTTTTTTTTTCAAATATAAACCTAGACATGAAAGTATTTCCTGAAGGTAGACAATCTGATTATTTGTGCTGCACAATAAGGAGGAAATCGGTTCTCCTCTCCTCTAAATGTTGCTGATGTGGTGTTTTTATTGGGCTGAGCTTGACATTGGAAAGGCTGAGACAGACATTTGTTTGTTCTCTGCTGATATAAATAGCATTGCACGAGTCTTTTCAATCTTTTGTAATTGAATAAATGTCTTTTAGAATTCCTGTGATACGATATGCACTCTGACAAAATGCTTTTTTAGGTTAACCTTTAAAAATAGTCTTCAATGAGGAAAACAGAAATGAAAACAGCATAAATATCCAACATTCTGGGCTTTCCCCAACACAGTTTTTATTTCTGTTCCAGCTCTTCCGTGGTGCCTGCCTCTGCTTTGACAACGTTGTCATGAGCGAGTTGACGATCAGACGGACCGACTGCACATACAAAAGAATCGATTTCTTTAGCATGTGTACACAAGTCTCCCGTTGGTAAATCTTAATGTTGAATAATGAATTCCCTCTGTAAGCGTGTCACTTTCCATCGTCTAAGCAGATTTCAGGTAGCGGAGTGCGCGGGTGCCGTTCTTACTGGAGAGAGATCACTGGCAAAGTGTGCCCAGAGCCATCTGCACCAGACCTCAGACTGCAACATCTGTGATGCTCACACATACACACACCAAGCCCCTCGCCATCCCATGAGGAGTATACACTTCTGTGTTGTCACACTGCTGTTATGTAGCTGTCATATACCGAGCATATGGCACCCAACCCTTCCCCCCCCCACCAAACCTTAAGACCCAACGTCAGATGTGACAAGCTATGTAGAATTAGTCTCAATTCTTCCTCGTAATAAAGGGTAGTTATTCGCATTATGCTGAGGTCACTCTCATAGCAACTGTCAAATTAGGGCGCATTTTGATTTGATTGCCCAACTACGTGTGAGGAGAGGCAATGATGAGTGATTTTCAGCCTGCACTTCAATAAAGGCTGATTTGTAATGGCTATGTTGGGTTTATCGATGGTCGAGGTCATCCCAAACTCGTCCTCTCATGCTCAGTGGTATTATGGTATGTCGCCGCGTGCATCTGAGAGCAGATGCCTACAGTAATTTGGGTCTTATTTAAAACTCTGTGATTGACATGTTTATACACTAAATGCAGCTACAGCATCTTGACTTGTGTGTAATTGATGTGAGATGTGAATGAAATGATATATGATTTCACACGTGGGTATATTTGGAGCTCTGGCACTTTTCTCTGGTTTCAGTTCACAGTCTATATGATAGTTTTTGTTGGATTTCAGTACAAAAATGTATGTATTTTCGGTGCTGTATTCCGCTTTCTTCATGCCACATTCAGTTCCTGTACGATCATATTTATATCACCTAACCTTGTGCCTCAGGTTCTGCTGAGATTTAGATTTAGATTTAGGTTTAGATTTAGATGTCTTCATTCACAAAAGGACAGTGCATATTAACGAACATATACTGGTCAATATTCAGATTAATGGCAATAGAAATTTGCCTTCTTCAGTCACTTGGCAGGAAAATTCCAGTTATACTTTATAAAATGACACTGAAGCACAAACAAAAAAAAAAGCCAAAGCAGCAGGAAGAGATTGAAGTGCAACATAATAAGAAGAAATGCTTTAAAACAGGACATATTAGTGATTGCACAGAAGAGGACGTGGCAGAGCGACCAGGATCTCACATGTTAAAGTGCAAAGTGCTACAGTGCATCACATAATTTAATAAAGTGCATTAATGTAATTGGACAATACCGAAATGTTGCAGCTAAATGCTAATATTCATAATGTCCTCATGTTGTTAACTCTGGAGAAAAAAAAGTCAGATGACTCACTTAAGTCCACCGTTATGGTAGTTGTTGGGTTGTGTATGGTGGCCCATCATGTACGTACTACAGCGGACTGTCAGACTGATCAGGATTGTTTATCTGAAGGTTAATTTTATTTTTCTTCCTGTTTTGCTTCAAGGGTTGATTACCAGATCCATTGTTACACCTTTTTTTTCTATTAAACTGTGATCCCTGTTATTACAGCATCAACTGCTAATGAATGAAAAGGTTTTATTCCTCATCTGATGCAAATACATCTGCAACTGTAGCGGCAAGAGAAATAATTGTTGCCATTATCACTTTTAAACAAGTTGTAATTACATTGTACCTCTATTTTCATGTTTTACTTCTTTTTTTTTTTGCATATTTGTAATCGTCTGGTTGACATTATTAGCTGTGGAAATTCAATAACTCTTCCTTATCCCTTCATTTCATACTCAGCAGACATCTTTGATTTTCAATCATTTAAAACCTGATAAAATCTGTAGCAGGGATATTTCACTCATTTTTTTTTTTTCTCCTGATGTCAATTCCAGTCCGTCTGATGCTGAGTGTCTGTCAAATCTTAAAACAACTTCTGTGTACAGAGTTTAACCAAAGTACATCTGCATCAAAACATGTAAAAATGGTGTTATTATTACTTATGTCCGGACAGATATATGGATGATGTGTGTCCGTCGCATCCTGCAGCACAACTTTCCAACTTTTTTTGAAAATTTGTTTTCTTTACATCTGTAGAGCGATCAGGTTTTTGTCAGATCCATTGTTGAACAGCACATTCTCAGGCTATAGTGGAAATCTGCCTTTTTCTACAACATGAAACTAGAAGGTGAGCGTTCCAAACTTGGGCGTTCTGTACAGCTGCACAGTTCATGTCCTTCAGACTTTGAGCTGTCACACACTCTAATGTGCATGTGAATGAGTTTGGGATACTGATACAGCCAACAGATGATGGATGATTGGAAAACCATTTGCATGAACCTCCTCGACGTGGATATTCACCTTTGGGATCGCAGGCTTGGGAAGTATGAGCTCATCAAACTAACCAGTGTGTATCAACATGATGGAAAGAAGGAAGTATATCTCATCATCCAAAGTGTATTGTCTCATCTTTCAAAGAGAGTGCAGTTCTAGTGAGGTTTTGGTGTCTCTCGTGCCAACTGAACTGGCACGCTCACACGTCGTATTGATTATTTGACAGCTGACAGAGACGATGAGGTGAATATGGGCGGATTCTGCGTGGTCCGACTCAGACGCGGCGATCAAACCATGTAGACGGCATGTTGTCTTTTCGTAATAACAGTCCTAAACATATCGCCACTGCAATTTAAGAGGCTTTTGTGGTGAAACGATGAACTTTACTTGACCGAGCGAGTCAGTCATTATATCACTATAATAATTCAGCACGCCTTTAAATTAATTTGTGCGATTCATTTCAAACATCTCAAGTGTACAGACTTGTATTAAGTGGGTTATTTTTGCAACTTAAGTATTGATTAAATATTGACGGAAACCTGAAAAAGGTTTCCAGTCCATCACAGTACAAACAAACACACTCACATTCACACCTACGGACAACTGAGAGTTAGCCTCGTAAACCAGACCGGCCCACTCCTCATCCACATTTGGATTTGGAGTTGGGCTTAGTCTGGATAGGAGCCCATAGAAACTTCTTGCAGGGGGTGTCGGTTTCTCCTTTGACTGACAGCGCACTTCAGCCAATCAGCGCTTCAAAACAAATACGTCATCAAAATGCGTTCGCTTCTCTAAGGGTTAGCATTAGCTCATTAGCTCTAGCTTCCCTACGCGCAAAGACACGTGAAAACGTCTTTTCCTGTTAGAAACTCACCAGGCGCAGACTCTTGCTCTTGATTGATTGTTGTAATTCTTGGTGTTTTGGCTGTAACTTTACTTATTGCAGCTTTCAGACGATGGTTAAAGTTAAAGTCCATCATCTCCGATACGCGCAGCGATAGCGTCACTTCCGGTTTAGCCACCGGAATTCGACAAAAAAATTTGAAAACAAAAAGCGGCAACGCTGATTGGCTCAGTCGTTTCACGACCAAGTGAAATCCCCCTCTATGGGCTCCTACCCAGACTGAGCTCAACTCCAAAATCCAAATGTGGATGAGGAGTGGGCGGGTCTGGTTAACGAAGCTAACTGAGAGTCACCAAGAACCTCAAATCACTCTTACACCACTGTGCTACCTTTAAGTGAACAATACCTGAATTATAACAATCAAATAGACACTTTATAAAATGCTTTATTAAGATGATTATTGTAAGTTAAAGAAAAAAAAAATCAAATACCTAATTGACTCCAATGCCAGTCGAATGCATCGTCAAGAAAATCCCCACTCCACGTTTTCCACTTTGATTTCTCCTCACCTTCCTGCCTTCAGCCTACTTAATGGTGAGGGTCCAGTCCTGACTCAGTGTTTACCACTTCACCCTTTCTTTTTCCTCCTCCCTCTCCCGATGCCTCTCACTCCCCTTCTTCTTTACCCCCACCGCCAACCCCACTCCTCTGAAAGTGAAAGTGCTGATTGCTTTAAAAGACCATACAGAGACGTTGGCAGCCATTATCTGTGGTTAGAGAGGTCCAAGTAAAGAGCCGGGCCTTTCATCCCAACGACTCTGCTCCCTCCCGCCCTCCCCCCCCTGCTGGTTTGTGTATGTCAGAGCTGCGTAATTTGGCCCAACGTATGGCCCAGCGTGCCACAGTTAATGAGAGGCTGTTTGAGAGTTAAATGCACATGAATAATCATTGGGGAGCTGGAGGGAGAGAGAGAGAGAGAGAGAGAGAGCTTTGAATATCCACACATGCAAAGTAGATTGAGGGACCGGGTAATCAGAGACTTGATGGTAACTGTGTTACCAGATATCAGTATGAATGGACCGGTCAGAACACCTTCATGTCTGTGTGTGATAATGTTCGTCAACGTATAAACACAGCATGTGTTTGAATGTCACACTAATAATTAATCGTTTCTTTTCAGCAGTAAAGTAAATTCATGTTCAATAAACAGGAAGAAAAAAAGAGAATATCCCAAGCATAAGAGTTTTCAATAATTAACTTAGAATGAAAACAACAAATGCTTAAGCTACTTCTGATTAATTCTAACAAGTGGAGAACATTTCTGTGTTTTACCTTTAGGGGCGATCACATGTGTCTGGAATGGATTTCGAGGCACAAATAAATAATCTAAGCCTGATGTTCACCACCGCTGCCCTAGGATATGATAATCTTTAGCGTTTGCAATTAGCTCTATTGAATCGCTGGCATGATGGCTTCGGCTGCTAAACGGCCTGTTGTTGACATGTTTGTAGGCCTGTCAGGTGTGCGCGGCTCGTGCTGTGCGGATGAGCGCATTCCTCTTCATCGGAAGCACACAGCGTGGCTGGGTGTTTCGGATCATGTGAGAACATCCCACAGTTTTTTTCAAAAAACAGGAAACTCCAGGTTCACATTTGTTTATGGTGCCTGGCTTTTAAAGTTGGTAAATTTTACACAGTGCATTTATTGTTGGCTGTACCAACTCATTCAACTGTGTTTCACTTGCAAATGCAGCAAGGCAGATAAATCTAAACAGCAGAATTAAGAGCTGAGTACTGAATCCACAGATTATCCAAGTGCTGATTTAACACACTAATTAGACCATGGTGCAGGGGTGTTTAAACACGCAGGGAACTCTGTGCTTCAACAAAGGCCCTCTCTGCCCAGCACCAGCTATCAGTGAGAAGGAGTGTAATGGTAGAAGTCAAAACAGGGCTATTCATTTGCTCTTGTTGAGCTAAGTGCATTCTTGGCTCACAGTCGGGGGGCATCGCACCAGACTGTGCGGCTAAAGCCAGAGAGCCCATTTGTGGAGGCAAATGTCACCGTGTCACACCGCCCCGCATTTCTGCATCTTTCTCTGGCTGGCTGGTACCCTGCCGTGCCCTTCAGTCGTAACTCTTTCTCTGTGTGTTTACATCTGCTTCTGCTTTCTTTCTTTCTCTCTCCATTTCCACTCTCAACCCCTTCATCATGTCCATCTTTCTGTCTTTCAAAGCCGTTACTACTTATGTGGCTTTCTCCACGTTGTATCTGCCTCAACAAACCCTACAAATATTATCCCCACTGCTTAGCTTGTTTTGTATCCATGTTGTTTTGTTTTGTTTTGTTTTGTTTTCCATTTCTCTTCCGGCACATCCTTTTTCTTGCCAATCATCATTCAAGCCCAGGCTGAACTCTAAAGGCGGGTAGCTTTTTCATAACATTGCACTCTATGTCACCCTCGGTGCATTCATCCATTTCATCTCTGTGGTTCTGTGTGTGTATGTTTTTGTTTTGCTTTTATTTTTTTTCTTCATTCTTCTGTCAGTTATTGGACATTTGGTGTGCTTTTAACACAAAAACTGAAGCTTAACTGAGGCTGATCAAGGCAAAGATGGAGAGTGATCTCTCTGTTTCCTCCTCATTCCTTCTCTCTCTCTCTCTCTCTCTCTCAATACATCCTTTCTCTCTGGTTTGTGTGTCACAGAGACTGTTTCATCTTTCTGGTGTGTGTTTGCACTGCAACCAGAGCGTGCCCCATGCACGTTACCACTCTATCTCAAAACCAAACAGTGTGCGTGCGCTCTCGGCCTGGCAAAATGTTGTATGAGGCAGTAACCGCGTGTGTTGAGCTGCCAAGATAATGAATAGGCGACGCAGCTCATGCATGCTAATGTTATGTTGTAAGCAGTTTTGTTGACAAGTGCTAATACTTCTTTCATACTATCATCAAAAGCAGCTAATACAACAGCTATTACTCCACCGCACTCCATGCAAGACATGATGGATTGTGACCTTAATATAGGTTAGCTGAGTTTTGAAAGTTAAACAACCTGCAATAAATCACAGAATTATTACAATGCGCTTTAATTGGTTAAGGACTGTTTATTTCCTAAAGAGGTAGGAAAAATTGGGTTTCTGCACTTTTTAATTTGCAAAGTGCATTTTCATTACAAATGGCAGTTTAATATTACCCTCCTTTGTCATGCAAAATACGCAACACACTGGCAATCTATTAATTGGACAAAAATGCGGTGCCAGCGTAAATCCTCCTCCTCTCTCACTCCGTCGCTCTGTCTCTCCCTGCCTCTCTCGCCCTCTCTCCCCCCCCTCTGCCTCTCTGCTGGTAAGAGGTGGCAACATCGATCAGAAGCAAGCGAGACCAGGAAGACAAAGTTAAACACGCTCCCTCACTCCATGCCAGTTCTTATCTACTGATGAAAACACAACAACTGAACAATAAAAATAAAGGCAGAAGAACGCTGACAAGCCATTGTCTGCACCATGTCAGCAGCTTATTAAGAGATAGTAAATATGAGGGACATGTCGGTAATTACGCCTGCCCCCTGTTGGTTTTAGATATCAGCTCTTCCTTAGAGCAGCCGCACATGATTCATACAGCGGACGATGACGCCGCTTCAATTTTTTTTTAATGCAGCAATAAAGCTAAACCAGACATGCTTTATTCAGCGTAGGTCGAGATGTTGCATTATTATATGCCCTATAATACCTCAGATTACCGCAGCTTTATTTACCTTTCATTCTATGTCCATTTTGTGTGCTTATTTTGTTGATGTTCTTTTATTCTCTTCCACAAATGTTCTGAAACCTGTTTACTGCAGCCAAAGTGGAATGAAGACGTGTATTCCCCTATCTCAAACAGCAGTATTTTTGAAGGCTTCTAACTAGACACACAAAAAAGAACAATAACAACAAAATACTTGTTTCATTGGTTGTAAGAAAGTTTTTTGTGTTCTTTTTTGCATTTGAAATTCTGCTTTGTCTGAATTTAATAGAGGAGAAAGTAGTTTTTTGTTGTTAGAATTAGTGATATTTTGTTTTGTTTTCTTTGACATACTCTTGTTTACAGGAGGAACTTCCCTCAGTAGAGAGGTAATTATACTTTCTTTATAATACGTCAGTGGTCTCATTAGACCGCAGTGCAATCAGAACACAGATGATGGGCAAGACGGGCATCCTCCAGATTTCCAAAACTGACATTTTAAACATTTTAAAATACTCAAAGTGACCTTGTCAGTAGAAAATCTGCTGGGAGTAATGAAAGTTGGTACAACCATTTTAATGCTTAGATTTTACTCAATAGCAGGTGCCGTTATTCAAGAAACCTTCAGGTTGAAGTACCATGTGTCCTCCTTAAAAAAGCCTTAAGAAATACTACTTCTTTTTTAAGCACTTTTAGATACATAGCTGTTAGCAGCCATTCAATCCGGTTCACCTCTAAAACATGTGCTTTGTTACTTCCACCTATGAGAGAAACACATTTTTGGACTACAAATCACTACACCAAAATGTGAAAGAGAATTTAACAATAAATATCAATAAGAAAAAAAAACTTTACTTACAGTGTAACTTTTTTGATCATTGATTATAGGTGTGGATTCTTTTTGACAATTAAACCAGTGAAGGTCATTCACAGACTGAAATGTATTATGTTGCCTTAAATATATGCGCAACATTTACAGCTTGAATTAGATATGTACTCATTATAGCATCTTAGGTCCAACAAATCATTATATGAGGAGTTATTTGTGATTCAGAGGCTGATTCCCCCCCGTTTATTCCGAGTGAAGTTTGCATATGGGTTCAAACAATGTGAATCTTGATATCTGAGACTACGGCGCCGTGTGACTCCCTGACGGCAGCATTACGACACGTTGCCAGCTGGCTTTGACAGGGTGCCACCCAGACATGTCACAGTGCTGTCCTGTGTCTCTAACCCCAGCCAACACACACACACTCACACACACACACACACACACACAGCGAGACACGACTCTCACACAAGCTATATCCCCTCGAGGCCATCACTCACCCGTCATCCGTTGATGCCTCATAGACCAATCAGGCGCTGTCTCATGAGACGCAGTGTCACACATTTAAGGATGCATGACAAAGTGCTCCTTGATTTCCCAGTGGCCACTGTCTGCAGCCTGCTCACACTTCTGAACATGCATGAACGTACGCACACGCTCGCACCCACGACATGCTTTCATATGCGATGGTAGATACATGTCAAAGGCTGTTACGTCAGCTGAAGGTGAGAGTTGGAAGGGGAGGCCGTGTCTTTTCCGGCTGTTAATGCAGGCTAAATCATCAGTGATGTTGAGGTCTGCAAGATGGTGTTTGTCATTTAAATTCAAAGTAAGAAGATGTTATAGAAAGATTTTTATTTTTTTTTGCACGAAACTTTTAAGCATGTGTGACATTGAAGCACTTTTCTTCCATTATACACTCCAGTTAGAGCGTAATGCAGCAAACAAACAAGTATTTAGCGACAAACAAGAACTAAAAGCATACAGCTTCAACTCATATGAGGCCATAAGCAGTCATCTCGCTATTTTGGACTGCTCTTGTTTGGCTCTGGACCCCGATTCAATCTTCAGCCCACCAGCACGCCCCCATGATGGAGAGACACTTCTCCTTGATGTTGACATTTTCAAACAAGGAAAAAGCTCAGTGGTTGACCTGTGTCTCCCTCTTCCTCTCCTGTGTGTTTTGTTTTTCAGTGCATTTCTCTTTTTCTTTCTTTTTTTTTTTTGTCCCTTGTGTGTATGCACTGCATTGAGTCATGCTAAATGATGGGTCTCTGAAGCACTACAGAACGGTTTCGCTATAAGAAGAGAAAGACGGAGAGAGAAGGAGAGAAAGAGAAGGAAAATAATTAGTATGAGCGATAGTCTGAGTTGTGCGGGTCCTGAAGTTACTGCCACATGACCCACAAAAACTGTGATTTTGTTCAGGTAAAACGCATTCTGGGCCTATTACTCAAGCCATTGTGGCTGTGCACTCATATGAAACATGGCACACAGGGTGGGGTAAGGGGCAAGAAAAGGTATAGCACCAAAGCTCAATTGCAAA
The DNA here is from genome assembly GCF_902148845.1 of Salarias fasciatus. Lineage (NCBI taxonomy): Eukaryota > Metazoa > Chordata > Actinopteri > Blenniiformes > Blenniidae > Salarias > Salarias fasciatus. Next base: position 10,298,248 of record NC_043756.1, read on the forward strand.
CATAGCTTTTATGCTGGATGAAAGCTGAACTTCAATTGGCGAGAGCTTTCAGGGTCCTGTGTATGGGTTGCATTGAAGAAAGGCATACAGTAATGTTACAAAGCTATTTGTGCCACACTTTTGCACAATTACAGTCTTTTCTCTAAAAATGTGTTGTTTATAATAGGTGGCTGAGGCAACAATTGCACCGGAGTAGCTTTGAAGCTGGGAGCGCTGCAGTGGGTCGCGGCACAATGCGCTAAATATGTGACTATGAAGAAAAGCATAATTTTTATAAACTGACAGCAAATCAGCATTTAACCGGTATTGTAGTTTGTATGTTCATAAAAAAAAAGAAAAAAAACCCCCTCTATATGCGAGAGAGTCTTTTCATATCTGTAAGCTTGTGCAAATGTGTTTGTGTGCGAATATGGCAGGGTTCCCTTTTTTTTTTTCTTTTTTTAGCATAAAGTGCAGTGAGACACATGCCCCCCTCTCCTCAAAGCCCCCTATCAATCACGACCAATTAGTGTTTTCTACGGTGATAGGGGCCACAGTGGTCTGATGTTCTGACACCAGCTGCTGCGAATGCGCCATCTTTTCTTTGGCGGCTGTACGAAACGGTAATTGTTTGTGACGCAAAGCCCGCGCTGATCCAAAAACCAGCGCCGTCTCATGTTTTAGGTGAGATAAATCTGTCAGAAATCAATTTACCAAACCGCATATTCTAAGCCTGGCTTTTAAAATGGGTTTGTTTTGGTAATGGAGTAATCCTTTTTAATAGAAAATACACACACCTACACACTTCTTTCAAGAGAGTTTGATGGATTAGCTTTGCTGCTGAATTCCATGGATGACATCTTGGAGTGGGAATCCAGGTGTGGTTATCCTTCTATTTATTTATTTATTTTCTGTTTTCTTTTTTCTTGCGGCAGGAAATCGGGGCTGTGCTGGATAATATGCTTGTGCGAATATTGTCTGTGAAAGAGAAAGACGGATGGGGAGGGTGAGGCGAAAGCAGACTTGCGTCGCAGCTTTTTGAACGTTGTTGTGGAAATGTAACTGTACTAATCCGCAATCCCCAAGAACACCAAGTTACAACCAACAACCTCATGTTAGTTGCCAAAGACTGAGTGTACTTAATGAATATGCTTCCTCATGTAAGGCTACTATTGTGACCTGATTGATCCTTGTTTCGCAAATTGACCAACGAGGTGAAAAGTTGAAGGTTTTCATACTGTTCTCTTCCAAGGATAGCTTTCATCACCTCTCTGTGACTTGTTTTCCCTCTCCTGTCGTTCTTGCCTTTCTTCCATGCGATGCTTTACTATTTCCTGCTCTCATTCATGAATTTACATCCTCAGGTGGGGGGTCAGGCATACACTCAGGTGTGCGGCAGACAAAAGGGAAGAGAGCGCAAGTGAAGCTACTGTGACCACATCTATTTATCCAGCCATCTGTGGCGAAGGCACTGGCTGTGTCCATTCGGCGATGCTGCGCTGTTTTCCTAAGCTCAAGGCGTGACATTGGAAAGTGAAAGTACCTGCAGCCATGATCCGCCTGGCCTAAGGCGTGACGGGCCTGTCAGCGAGTGACATGAAACACCTGGATAAGAAAACCAGCAAGCCAAAACCCCGATTTCTCACATGTTTTACCGCTGTCTGAATCAGCTATTTGTTGTTTTGTCTCCCCGCTTTGGATTAACGCCAATAAAGGGGACACGGGTGGTTGAACTCCACTGGGGAGTTCATCGGTTCGCGCGGCACCTCCTGCATCCCGAGGCTGACTTACAGCATAGGCGGCATGAGGGTGGCTGCCTTCCCTCACCTGTGCACCCCAGTGCAAGGGCCAGCAGATATACTTAAAAACACATTCCTGATATGCCCTTTCTAAGTGTGTGGGAGTCTCCTTCTCACACGCAAACATTCAGGGGGAAAATCAGCCGCCCACAGAGACATATTGTCGCAGACTTTACCCCTAAAGAAGATCACTATCCTGAGGATTTATAGATCCTAATAGACATTTCTTGCAGTGCCCTGGATGAGATGTCAGAATTGATGGCATGCAGACTTTTATTACCTGGTATGGTGTGTGTAATTAGGTTAAATAGATGGGGTTGGACACGCATGGTAAAGGCTACATTTCTCACCCTGGCTGAATTTATTGGCCACACTCCGCTCCGCGAGGTCTGCTATAATGCACTCATTTGCATGGGGGCACATGTATCTGCTGGGCGCGTTACTGTTACATCAAAAGCGAAGCACAATGACAAGGGCCAGCTTATGAATAGCTTGGTTCAGCGGTTGGCATCGGCCCGGCTCACCAACTGCCTATTAGCTATGATATGAAAGCTGCCTGGCAAGTGTTAGATTGATACTTGACACTTCGAACAAAGCTCATTGTCATTGTAATTACTATACGTTGAGTCTTAATTTCATGGTCGTCCATATTGCCAGCATGATAGGGCTGTCTGTTACTTACATCTTCAGTAACAGCTGTCTATTCAGCCAGTGTATCCATCCGCCTTTCATATGTTCAACAGTCTCAGAAATAACGACTTCATAATGACTATAATCACTTCAGATGTAATTATAATGCATAGCCATTGGTACAATTAAACAGTATTTTCTGAAGAAACATACCACTTTTTTCTTCCTCCAGATGTCCAATCAAGTGTAAATCACAGATAAACTAATAGCAGAGGACTATATGTGTTATGACCCGTTCATTGAAGAGTCTTTAAAAGGAATCACTTTATACCAGTTACTCTGTCATTTGCTGCGGGGTCCATCCCATCTGTCTGTTAAGGACAAGCTGATAATGAAGTGTATTTGATGAAGTAAGTTGATAATGAGAGCGAGCCGGCCAGCAGTAATGACAGTGGAGGAGTTGAGACGGTGGCAGTAGCCTGCAGTCGTGGATGTTATTGTTCAGACTTTTTCTGACCTTCACAGATTCCGGATTCCCATCCAATACCCATCATCAGATTGAATCATCGAGGGGGCGTGTGTGCCCGTGCGTGTTTGTTGGTCTTGTGTGCGCGCGTGCGTGCGCGCAAATATGGCAGAATGATCTCATTCACCAAGGTCTTCCCCTCCCACTATAGGGGGAACAAAAATAATCCTGCAAAGAGGGGCGTTCACTTTCACACGCATTCATGCACACATCCCGCCTCTGACTCCCAAGGCCGGGCAATTGGCTCGGAGCAGCTGAACCGTGTTACTCCGCACACATGGAAACACATGCAGGCTCAGCCGCTCATTCACTTCAACCTGGCTACTTGCCTGTGCACCAGGACGAGGTCTGTGGGCCCTCCGCTGGGATGCGGGTTGCATAGCAAAGTAATTTGTCTAATATCTCCAACATCCTCTCTCTTTCTTTTTGTCCATCTGCCTGTTTTTTTTTTTTTTTGTTTTTTTTTTTACTCGCACGCACATCTGGTATCCCCCTTCCCCTTATACACTTTCACCCTCTTCCTTCCTTCATCACACCCGGTGACTACACCCTCAACGTTTTCTGCCTGTCCCACCCTACCCCCAACTCCTCCAGACTCGGAGACAGCACAGAGGGGTCTGCTGGAGACAGGGCCCATTGACAGGCTGAAGTGGCAGTAACTTATTGTCTATTGATGGAGTGTGACAAATCATGTGGGAACGCAGGGGTGCGTGGCAGTGAGAGCCAGGGTGTTGAGTACGTGAGTGTGCTTGCATCTTGAATGTGTCTGTGCGTGTGCGTGAGTGTGTGTGTACCCACATGTGTTTGTGACTTTTTTTTTTTTTTTTTTTTTTTTTTTTTTGTCACTGTGTCTGCATGTGCGCAAGATCTTAGTGTGGGGCAGGCGGGCATAGCCGGGACCCTTCACAGCTCATTTAGCCCAAATGGGGCCACCTGGGTGGTGAGGGAGCTCAGCAGGGCGGCCCTGGCATTCTGGAGCCCCGCTGACAGCCCCCCAAATATAGGGGCTCCGCTGGACTATTAATCAACACAGCCGCTCTGACAAATCACCACAACTATGACCTAATGAGAGAGGAGAAGGGAGAGAGGTGGAGACATGATGGAGGAGATGGATTGGGCAAAAGCAGTATATGGACCAAGGTAAAAGGGGTTGAATGCACGAGGTTAAGAAGTGACAGAGAAAGTGGAGGCTTAATGAAAAGGAAATGAAAGAAGGAGTAGGTTGATATTACAACTGGCACCACAGGCCACAGGGGTAAGCCACGGGGTAATGGGGGGGAAATGCTAACACAGTTGTCATCTGAAACTGATTCTCGGATCTGCGATTCTGCCCACACCAAACCAATTGATTTGTCATGAAAGCCCAAATCATGCACTCCAGAATGTAGCTTTAGTGAATTAGCGAGCACCCCCTCAGCTGCGGCAATTCTCTATTGCTGGAAAACAAATTAGACTACGAATGCTTCCTAGACACTTTTTTTTTTTTTTTTTTTTTTTTTTTTTGCAGATGCTTCAGAGCAAATTAGAGGTGAGAAGACGTTTGATTTTGAAAGCAAACAACATTGATGTATGTCTCCTTCTCTGGTTCCCACCCTGCGGTGAGCTAGCATCTAATCTCTCCACTACCAATCTCAGGTCCAAATCACATTAGCTGGGATCAGAGGTGAAACTGGAGCTTTTCAACAGCAGCCTGTTCCCACTAATGAACCCCCATGGCCATCCACTGCATATTACAGCCACACTGAGTGAGGGGGAGAAAGTTTTGCAATAATCATTATGTAATTGCACAATGCCTGGGTTTCCATTGCCCTGACATTTTGAAAGCTCAATAGCAATATCTTTATGCTTCTCTATAGGGAATATGTTTGGAAAACCTGTTCTCTATATGATTGATGGTTTTCTGAGGCTAAACAATCTACTTATTGTAATTATGTAGTGTGCAGTGTCCATCTAAAGTTTGTATTCTACAGTTATACTTTATTTGCGGCGAGTCTTTTACGCCGTTGCGAACTCAGCCTGAGACTTGTCTGTTTAAGGAACACTGCTGTTAAGTCATTCAGCGAAGAGATGACCACCTCACCTCTCACCCACAGCCAACGCCACTGCAAAATCATGCGTGCCCACTCTGACTTCTTCCCCTTCTCACTTTCTCATGATAGAGATTTTATTTTTAAACCTGCACTCAAGACCGCAGCTTTACTTCTCTGTTGCCGATTAATATGCTGCCTGCCGCCGAACTCTGCAGTGAATATTCAAAAGCAGTACCCTCCTATTGACTCGTATCTGTCTGCTGCGCTGTCCAGCCGTGGGATCTATGTGATATACTAAGCCCCAGTCTGTCTGGTACATTGACTGACCCAGGATGGAAGGGCCATGGAGACGATGCAGAACTGCATGCTCCTGCCATCCATTACTCTGTTACAACAGCTACTTCATCCCAGCGAAGCCCAAGACCTCATATACATTCTCCGCATGTGGACGGCTCTTTTTTCTTTAATTAATTGACTTTATTTTAAGAAATTTCTAAATCAGCAATTATTTTGTTTATTGATACAAGTGTTTGAGTTTATTTATGTAGAGGCAAACATCTGTTACATATTACACAGTTTATATCCTGGATTAGTTTGAAATGTCTGGATCTTTGAAGAGCTACAGATTTGCCTTTGAATCAGCAACATTTAGAGTTTCTGCTCATAATTAGTGATATCTAACAAAGCAGTTATAATGCTTTACTTGTGGATTGCTTAGTTGAATGATAAAAAATTGTGTAAATCAATACAATTAGTGTACCTCCTCCTTTCTGAGGTGTAGTATAAAAATTTGCCTAAATCAAGCCTTTTTCAAAGAGGAATACTTTACACATTGTGATCTGCTGTCTGAATCACTGAAAGAAAAGCGTCTTATATATGATCAACATCATGACAAGTCCGTATGTTTTCGCCATTTTCTTTCTTCGGAGAGGAATGACGGATGCGACCTGACATTTAATGTTGATGATGGCAGCCTCTGCCAGTAAAGTACCGTATTAGTGCCCCTCGCTTCCCTTTATGACCTTCGTTGCAGTCAGGCACTAATGCCGCTAATGTGCTCAGTTCTTTCTCTCGTACTCGTGTGACAAAGGAATAGAAGAACAGGCCTGTACAGTCGATATGTAAAAAAGGGAACTTTTTAAGTCACATAAATAAAGGGTGAAAATCTAATCGACATGTCATGCTTTTGTTCTTTTTTTTTTTGTTTTTTTTTTTGTTTGTTTTTTTCCTGGTATGTGTGCCTCCATCCAGATCATGAATGGTGATGTTACCCCTGCTCTTTTCATCGAACGTGACAATGTTTGTATTTTGTTTGTAAGAAACGCAACACTGCCAGAGGGCTGTGTGCCAAGTGTGAGAGAGCGTGCATGTATGCTCTCCTGAGCTGACAATAGACCTTTGCAGCATCAAATCCCTACAAGGTGAGGCACAACTTAAAAACGTCTTTTCATCGCTTTCCTTATCTCTTTCACACTGCTGTTGGCAGCAAAAAAAAAAAAAAAAAAAAAAAAGAGAAAGGAAAACTGTGAGAGGGAGCATTATAATTTTATTATAAGGACAGGGGGGTAAAATAGAGCACATGCGATAAGGATCTGGAGATTAGGACGGAGCAGAACAATAAATTATGCAAAGTGTTTGAAAACACATACAGCTATAATTAAGTGGCATTTGATTTTAAATGAGGTGACAGCAAGGATTTATTTATCTCCTTAACCCCCTAAAACTGCCATTAGCATGGTGGAAAATGAACTGTTTGAAATGGTAAGAGAACAAGGCCCTGATCTGATAGACAATAACAGAGCACCCCCAGCCAAAGACTAATATGCACACATGCGCCCACACACACACACACACACACACGCACAACATAGAAAGGTGAGATCAATGTCTGCACGGACTAATCAGTTCATTGCAGGCCCAGCCACACCACGGGAGCCTGCAGCTAATAATGTCATTATGTACAGAGTTTGGATCCTGCTGTATTTACAGTTTGGCATTCATTGAGGACTTGCACACCAACTGGTGTCTGTTATCTTTAGTGTTTCTCTTCTACACTTCCAAACGTCAGCGTTGGTGTTATTCAAAGAACCATTTTGGAATGTTAATGTGTCACAATGGTTTTTCTTTACAGAAATTTTCATTTTGTGTTCTGGATTATTGCACAATACTTCAGTAAATATTTTGCTGCTGTGTTTTCTGCTTTAGTGCATTATGATCCATTTTTGGATATAACATTATCAGCCTGATTTCTTCTTATTGTGAAGAAAATATTTTGAGTTTACCCCAGCTGGCTCTTGGTGCCAGCTGGGACTGACGTTGCTTTGGGGTCAAACATAAACCTGGAAGGAACACTGTCGCTTCACTATCAAAAGAGTCCTTGGATGCATGAATGGATGCTGTTTTATCTAATAAACTGCCTCGTCGTCTTTAGCTTTTCAAACAACTTTCAGTAAATTTCACAGAAGCATTTTCTTGTCTTAATCTGTTGTTATCAAATAAACAAGACTTGCAGCTTCACCAGCGCGCACTCCGTTTAAGTGGAATATGCTGAAAAGTGCAATTTATTCCTAGTTTCTGTGGAAATTCTGCAAAGCTGGGTTTGAACTGAAGTCTTGCCAGATCAGTGTCTGAGAGCGAGGCCTTTGTCTGAGAGCAAGCTGCACTTTCACAGCTCTCAACGTTCCGCAGAAAATGTTACAGTTCATATATGCACAAATGACAAAGAGAAAGGATTGAATAAGTAATGGAATATTTCCTTGCGAGCACATTGAGGCGCAGTAACAACAAATAAGTTTTTCTTGACTCTGTTGGCTGTTCTGTGGGGAGATTCTTAGTGAATGCTCATTCTCAGTGTTTTGTGCTTGTGTGTGAGAGGCGGGAAATATCTAAAGCTACAGACTATTTATCTGAGTCATCTTTGTTCATTAATTCATGGCTTATATTTTATGCATCTGGTGTTAAAGTTGAAGAGAGTAGATCCAAATACAGACACAAGGCACCGAGATAGCTCGTGTGGTTTTAATGATTATTCTCAGAAGACAGCTGAAGATGTGCAAACCTGCTTTTTCCAGAGGAGAACACGGAGTTGAAAGTTTAGGTGGATTCTGGCGGGAAGACCTGATAACAGCAACAAGTGAGCTTTAGTTGGAGGACTACTGGGTGATGTGTGGAGTGGGACTGTGAGGGAAGACAGAGGGTGGAGGAGAGACTGGTGGGTTTATTTAGGACAAAACCAGCATGTTATAAGAGAACTCTGAGATGAATGAATGAAATTTAATTGAATGAACCTGATATTGTGAAGAGGAAAATGGATTGCACACGCTGCTCTAAAAAAAGATTGGCGCTTTTATAAGAAGCAGCGATCAGGGAAACGGGTGGGATGAAGGGAAACTGTAAAGACTCAGAAACCTAATTCTCTGCAGGGCTGTTCAGGCCTGTTGTTTGGGTTTAGTCCTCTTTGTGTTTTACCTTTGCATTTGAGAACATGGATTATTGTGTACTGATGGTCAGAGAGCCTCTCATTCTTTTTCTTTAACATCTCTTGGCTACAGATATATGTTCCCCCTTGTCTCCTCCAGTCCGTCTCCCTCTTTTTGGCTGGGGGTGAAAGACAGATTGCCCCAGCTGAAATGTTTGATCCCACCGAACCACACACTCACCGAAGCCATTAGGAGTTACCTGCCGGTGTGCCGGGGTGAACGACTGACACACTGACTACCCCTCTAACCCGGCCTCCTCCTGTTACAGCAGCAACATGCGAGAGATTGATGACAGACGGAGGGTGAAGGTGGTCATGAGCCATTTTGGATAAATAAAAATAGTATGTCATGCTGAGAAATGAATGAATTTTCAAAAAGATGATTATTTTATTCTCGTTTTAACAACAGAAACGCAGTCTGCATCCACATGGTCGATAATTAGTTGGATTAGAGTGGTCAAAAATATTTCTGGGATTGCATTTTTAGCTGTTGGCAATAATTGCCGAGAGGCTGTGTCAGGCCGTCACAGTGAGGACATGGCTGAAAGGTGCCAAGGAGGTTGGCTTTCTTAACGAAGGGCCTCGCTGCAGTGATTTACTGCAGCTCAAGTGAGAGAGGTCACACACATACACACATAAGCACAACATGCTCGCATTTCTCAGTGTCACAACTTCCTCTTGGGTGCTGTTTCAGTGAAAGGTGCCAGGCTGCTCAGCCAAGCTCCTAACAAGAGCCAAACAGTTGGGAGACAGAGAAGGAAGAAAAAGAAAGGAGAGGTGAGGCGGGAGGAAGAGGAGGGGGGGGGGTCAGAATGGAAGATAAGAGTAGCAAAGAGCTGTCACCCTCGTGGGACACATGCAGAACTCGGCGTCTGTGTGAAGCACTCAGCGACTGGCTGCACTGACCAGCAGACACTTGTGTAGACTTGGCAGCTGTTTGGTTATTTGTTGTTGTCCTGATTTTTTTTCTTCCTTTTTTTTTTTTACAGCGCATAATAATGCATTCACAAGCGGCACGGTTTCTAAATTGGCCCTCACCTTGTCGAACATAAACAAGGCCCCTCGCCTTATTCTACTGGAGCGAGATCTGATAGATCTCGGCCACAGAAGCATGGCGAGCCTATTTGAGGAATGTACCAAACTGTGTCCTATAGGCCAGTACTCACAGTCACACTGTGGTGGACAAGCAGCCTAATGATGTCTGAAATACCAGAACAACTGCTATGATATGCTGTGATAATTGCTACCCTCCTGTCCACAGTACAAATAAATGTGGAATCGGTAGGCAAACACATTAATATGGAAATGTCTACATTAATTTGGAGCATGGTCTAAATTATTCAGTAATTAAGCCACTGCAAATTTACACAAACTTCCCCCTGGATGACTGGAGAGAGGAGCTGGAAACAGCCATGCAGAGGGATTTGAAATATGTGATTGCACGATGTGCAGTCATATTCCTCCACACAAACCTGGCCCACAAAAAAAAAAACACACACACAATGTCGCTTATACAACTCTAAATGCAACAGCGTTTATTAGAAATCAAACATTTTTGTTTATTTGTATACATTCGTTCAGCAGCAAAAGCTGGATCCACTCCTGCCATCGTGACTAAAACCAGCAGCTCAACAAAACGATTCATTTTATATGTTTTTCAGTCATTTTTTCACTCACAAAAAAAGAATTCAGACTGTCGTAAAAACAATGTCCCTTCACTACGCGTGGCACGCGCCTATTTAACAGAAAACATCAGAGAAACTGAAAAATATTTATAGTAGTCTAACAGATTTTGGGAATCATTGATGCCACGTTCACATCTGTACATTTGATATGAAACTGAAGCTCGTAGACAATTAAATCAGCTCGGCACAAAAGCTTAAAACAGGAGGAAACAGCTTTCTAGGCGCCGCGCGGAGGCAACTAAATCTGCCTTCAAGCACCTCTCAAACTCATTAATTATCACTTTATGTTTTATTTGTTTAACTAAACTCTAAAAATTGACAATTATGGGCAGAATCTGTGTGTGACTGTTTTTTAAGTGTCAGTTATATTGTATTTTTAGCTACATAAGTCATGTCAGTCAGTTTTATATATATATATATTTCATATATAGAGGGAGAGTTGTCCATGTTTTTAGCCCTGAGTGCTGTACAACATTAACTCAAGCAGAATTTAATGGAAACATCAAAACGTTACTTCTCTAGTCATCCTTCTCTTTCTCTTTTCTCGCACTATTTTTGGACTCGGTGTGTGCGGTGATTTACGGAAAACACCCTTCGCACCCTCTGAGGTGCCGAGCTTATCGCTGCTTGGATTTTGGAGTTGCAGACTCCGGCGCGTTTGAAGTTCGGCGTTCGTGCGTCTCTCTCTCTCTCTCTCTCTGCATGTGTGTGTGCGTGCATGTGTCCGTGAGTCTGGGTGTGTTTGTGCTCAAGCAAGTAAAAGCCATATCGGCTTGTGTAGCTGTGGATGTCCTTTCAAAGGGCCTCCACAGATCTGTCCGAGGGGCCTTTGATCATGCGTCGGAGCACTCACCTGCACTCACTGGCCCTCGAGATGGGAGGGTGTGAGCGAGGTGGGAGAGCCTGCCTGTTAATACCGCATGCAAATGACCATTTAGAGAAAGCCCCACTGTTGCGTACATTAATGCAGATTGGAGAATGGAGATCATTAAACTGTAACGCTTTGTCACAAATGTGGCTGCTTTAGGATAGAAGTCTGATGAAGTCCGTTTCAGATTAAAGGTCTCTGCTCCACACCCGCACCACCCACTGCAGATCCTTCCTGGTCTCCTCTGATCAGGAGACTCTATGGCTGACTGGTAAAAACCAACCAGTAGGGAATGAGGGAGACGACCTTGCTTTGGCTTCTTGGGGACGTGCAATCTCACCTGGGCAGTTTCAGGATGTCTCGACACCGGAGAGTGAAGACAATCTGACAGCAGACACGTGAGGGAAAGGAGGTTATACATGCAGGGGAAGGGGAAGACTCAGGTGAAACACACTGACGACAATTAGACGCACAGACGGAGGGCAGACAGGAAGAGGAAGTGTGCGGAGATGAGACAGGTGAGTATCAAAATAAAAGAGGGAGAGATGAAACAGGGAAGACACACAGATTTTATGCAGACATAGAAGGATCCCAGACAGCCTCTAGCATCATCTGTTGTTTTTGCCTTTGTTTAGTCTTTGCGGTGTTTTCAGATCTTTTTTTACGCTGCATGCCTTTCAAATAATTCAGACCTCACCTTTTTAAAGTTGCCTCAGATTTCAGTCTTTTTTTTTTTCTTTTTTTTTTTCTAGAGATTCTTGGTCCAGTGTTGGGGTCAAGATGAAGTGTCCTCGTTTTGAAAATCCTTAATGAGTCAGTTTACAGTTTGATGAGATGGAAGGTTGAAGTTCAAGGTCAAGAGCTGCTATGTTAATTTTGTATTCATCAAAATGATTATAATAATAAAAAAAAACATAATGTCCGTAAGTTTGTTTTTTTTGTCTGTGTTGAACAAAGCAGCTGAGTGGAAGCTTCCAGCTGATGTTTACTTTGAAGCAGATTCGCTTTGATATCGCATATTTTTGTCCTTGTTGTTTGAGTAAATGTTCTCGTGGCTCTTGAGTGGACATCAGCTTGTATTGAGACGGATCTCAGGTAGGGTCTAATGCTGAGTGGCATCGCCGCACCGCACGGACATACTGTAGATCTGACACTGAGTTGATCTGACAATAGAATGGATCAGTGTAGCGGCTAGTAAGTCAGAAGGTAGAGCATAATCCCTTCTGTCAAGTCTCTGTCTCGTCAATATTCAAATCCAGCCAGCTGTCCAATGGCTGTCAGTTACAATCTCCCTCTAGCTTATAGCCCGGCACAGGCACATATCTAAATTGAATTGGATGTTTGCTTCTCAATGGAAATCGAGTCAAAGAAATAGAGCCCTCCTGCCCCGTATTGTGAACACATCAGTCACCCCGTCTGAACTCGCTTCTAATGTACAACCTCAATTATGAGCTCATGATATAGTTTCTTACTTATTTACCTTTTTTTTTTTTTGGTTTAGATTGCCATTCTATTGTTGTTTGTGAAATCTGTGTGAACTAAACAGGATCACCAATCTGTAGTAGGAGTCTAGACCAGAGAAGGAGAGAAAATTTCATTGACCTTTACGGGTATTACAAGGAGAAGAGACGCTACACAATGATAAACAGCCACAAACAGAAAATGAACACATATTTCCATGAAATGTAAAAGATATTCTATGTTGTCTGTGATGCATTGTGACTAAAATATGAATTCATGAGATTTTCAATTCATTTTATATGTTTTATTAATGTTTAACACATTATCCAAACATTTTGGAATCAAGGTTTTGTAAATTGAAATCAAACTGATATTATTCAAAAATTATACAACACAATGTCGACACTGCCAACTTTCAGGAGTTCCCTTTTTCCTTTCTGTAATGTTTTGTTCAAATTCTCTGAATTTCTGAGAATATCCTGTACAGTAGAGCAAACTAACACTGCACAAGAATAAAATAAGTTGGATTGCGGAGTCCATGGAGGACATACAGATATTACTCTACTGTACATTCATCCTCTGACCTCACCTTTAACCCTCACCTTTAAACATCCAACCTCAGAAACTGAACTCCGACAGCAGCCGGAAGAAAAACGCTGCTCGGGTTTTCCGGCATTCTGGTCAGGTAGTGGTAGCCGGACAAGTTCATCCATCTTTTGTGAGTTCATCTCACACTGGGAAGACGGCTCACTCGCTGATGTTGGTGAGGTGGGATTTTTTTATTGTCCTAAAGTCCATCCACCTTTACATGAGAATTGCTTAGAGGGTTTTTTTTCTTTTTCTTTTTTTGACATAAAATCTTGTCAAATTAAAGTTTCACACTAATTACAAGTTCTAACCCCAGATTGCATGTTTGAGAACTAAAACTGTGTCAGTTTGGCACACAGTTCCTGAGGCTGAGGGTGTGACGCTCAGAGTGGATCTCACAAGCCTGAAAAATGATCGGGGACATTTAACCGTCTCTCTCTTTTTTTTTTTTCGTGTCCGTCTCTTGCTCTGCGTCTCGCTTCCTACTTCCCTGACACATGTCGCCCTGGCGTGCATGGAAAGGCCTGACCTTTGGAAAGTTTAGCACTTTAAATATTTAGGCTTGGGTTATGATGGATCCTCCAGGCCCCGCGGCAATGTGCAAAGCCTCTGATTAGGGCTGCTGTCAGAGTCATTTAGCTGAGTGTCTGGCTGTCGGTGGCGCTCTCTGTTTGACAGGCGAGCCTTTTAAACAAACAGAGGTCCCAGTGGCAGAGCGGGCAGGGCACCCTGTGCAGCACAAACACCCACCGCTCTGAGAGAAACCACTCAGCCCGCTGACAGCTGCACACGAAACCACTGGCCACTGTCTCCCGTGATCTCTCAGCCACTCTGTCTTTTTACACACTTCCTTTAACACACTCTATACTTGTCCTGCCTCTTTTCTGTTGCTGCTCATCTTTTTTTTTTTTTTTTCATTCTTCACTGATATTTTTTTTTTTTTTTTTTTGTGGGTATGTGTGAGCATTTGCATCTCCTTTTTTGTAATTCTTCATTTCCAGAAGGCAGTCCTGCCAAAGCTGAATATCAAACTTTCATCTCCATTGTGTTTTGAGTGAGATTTCGTAACTATGTTGATTGCCTGACGATCTCTGAGCACGGCTTATGCTCTTAATTTGTTGAACATCACTACTCATTATGGGGCTGAAAATCAGGATGGATGCTCTCTGTCTTGCGCCTGCATCATCCCATGATTAGGACAGCTTACATTGATGTTCACATTGAAATATAACTGAGCCAGCCTTTTCATCTCACTCTCAGACAATCTCCCGTGGCATCAATCCTGTAAATATATGAGTCTTAATATGTGTGTCCTATTCTGTATTCAGAGGAAGAGCCAAGTCAGCAGCTCCAGTATTAATGCATGAGAAATGAGCAGAGCCCATAAGAATTAAAGGGTAAGACTCCCCTTATTAAGATGTAAATTCCGGGGGAAAACTTGCAGAAATGAGGATACAGTGAAGTTACTGTCAACTTTAGCCTACTTATGCATTTCTAAGAAGCGTTGTTGTGTTGTAGTTGTTGAAATTAGATACACACAGCAAGGAAGGAAGGTTGTGTGATTTTTTTTTTTTTTTCCCCTTTTCCACCTCATTTTCAGCATGAGATCAACCAGCCCCAACAAATATGCAACCTATACTTTACAGAACAATTTACACTATTGGCAACACTATCTCGTGACACTTTACATGGCAACTGTTGTAGTAATTCAATCTCTCTCTCTCTCTCTCTCTCTCTCTCTCTCTCTCTCTCTCTCTCTCTCTCTCTCTCTCTCTCTCTCTCTCACTCTCTCTCTCATTTCAAATTTGCACTTAACACCTTCCAGGGGAAAGGCTTCTCATTCATCAACAGTGTTTGTCCCAGTGACAAGCAGGGCGCCTCCTGCATATCAATATCAGCTAAGACAATGCTGAGCCTGTAACCTTCAGCTAAATGTCATTCTGCTTAATCCTATTTGAAAATTAAACATTGAAAAACCTTTAGCGTACCTTCCTGTCTTCCTTCCTCTATCGCTCTCCCTCCTTTATTGGCTGCCGTTCCTCCAGCTTTCTTTTTGTCGCTCCCTTGCTGCTCACAGTATGACATTTGTATTGTTTTGTTTCTGCGAGTATTGGTTTCACATTATGCTTATTTGGTGGGACTGACTTTTAATTTTATGTCACAGAAAACAATATTTAGTGATAACTTGCCTTCGTTCGCTCGTCTCTTTTGAGAGATCGTCCATCCACACTGTGATAAATCCAAAGATAGAGGCTAACACCAAAATTTCCCAGTGAAACAAGGCAAGAGAAACCAAACTTTTCTGTGGAGAGACAATAGCATCATAGAGAGTCAACCTATCTGTCATTTACATAAACAGATCCTCCCCGAGCACGAGGTAATTACCACACTGACAGTGGTGGGGAAATGGAGAAAGAGGATGTCTGATTTGTCCAGATACTTGCTCTGACACAGGCTTTAACTTCATCAAAGTGCATTGAGAAGCGGCCTTCTTAGTATGCATGAAACACATGCAGGATGCACTCATCGTTTTGCCCCCTCGTCTTCCTCCCCGACACACACATGTACGCTTCGCACACGCACGACTACGAGCCACGTGTTTGAAGATACAGTGAGAAATCGGAGGGGAGGGCGGCCCGGGATAAAAGAAAACGCAGAGATTGCAATGAAAATGCAATCATTTGCAGTCAGACAGATATAATTCTTCTTTGGAGGGAGTGTGATGCGGCGGCTCAAAGACACCCTTCAGCATGCTCTCTATACGGATTTGATTGACCACAGTCACTCGTCAAGGGATTCAATTGAAATACTGAGAGTGAATTACAACACGACTGCCCTTGATGTCTTCATATTGAAGCCCTCCATCCACCCTGGAGCTTGAAGAATTACAAAATGTGATGGTGGGGGGGACACACCGCAGAAGCGATTAAACAAGACAGACCTGCAAAATTATATGTGGAGCGGTTTCCTCCGTAAAAATGAGTCTCTTTGACTGGGATGGTTGTGCAGCCGCTCCGTGACGAAGCTCCAACCAGAGTCAGAATCCAGAGAAGCTAAAGATTCAGTCTTCTTCTTTAACTTTAGTGTTTCCTGGAGCGTTCCTGGAGTCCTCGGTGTGTGTGTGTGTAGATACCTAGAGGTGTGTGTCTGTAACTGTGTGACGGAGTATCACAGGAGCACAAACTGCCACACGGCAGGAAAAAAAAAAAAAAAAGGAAACAGAAGACGACTCCCATATGAGAACTTAAGGAGAAAAAATGTGGCTTTCAGAGCCTTGGACGTGTGCGTGTGCCGTCTCGTTGTTCTACACCGCCGGGGAGTAAACATGACGGCACACTGACCCACGAGGATTCATTTCACCGTGGGGATAAATGCGGTGGCCCCCATTAAGAAAATCAATAGGTTTTTTTAGGTGAAGACCGGTTTAGTCGTCAGGCTGCGGTCGGGGCTAAGTTAGGGTTAAGTGTAACGTTCCCACCCGGCATGGCAACAGTGTGTGTGCTTGTTTGTTTATTTGTGAAGTGAGTAATATAACAAACGAGTGAAGTCGAACATTATATTGATGTAGTGATGTGCTGGCACGATCCTCATACATCAAGGTAACAAATAGGCAGAGTAATGACAAATAATCCGATTGATATGTACTGTTTAAGTAGTATTTTGTGGTACTCTTTGAAGCAGTGGTGGCTTCAAGGTTATAGGAGCAAAGTTTTGTTTGGAGGTTTGCATTTTAGCACTGTGGGTCCCTGAACAAAACCTCTGACCCTCAGCAGCTGCACTCTGGGATAGAAGGGGAACATGTCGAGTAAAAAAGGAAAATATAGCATGTTTTCTGTCTTCTATGAGTATTTCTTTGATTAGATACGTATGTGCTATACTCATGCTCATTACTTTCTTAACCTCTGCACATAAGAGACACATTAACAAGGTTGCATTGTTTTTGTTTTGTTGTTGTTTTTGTCAAACTGAAACGGCTGACGTTCTATGTCTCAATACCTTCCAGGTGGGAGATGGCAGATGATGCTGAGCTGGAAGACGGAGAGAAGGCAATAGTGGAGGAACTTCAGACAGCTTTCTTTTCCTGCTGCTGCACCTTGGAACCACAGGACCCTCCTGAAGCTGAAGAGGCAGAAGCAGATCCGGCCCAGACGGAAACACAACCATCCAATGAAACTGTTGCTCAATGACAATATTTAGGATTTTTTTTTTTTTTTTATTATGTTATCATGAAATGTTTGCTTATAATATGCGCTAGCAGCTCTCCTGGTAGAGAGTGCGTATATCTGTTTGCACATTTGTAGGTATATTTGGGTTTGCACATGTCCTGTATCATGCACATTTGCATGTGCGCGTGCATAAAAACATGAGAGAAAGGACAGGAAACAAAAAGAGTGCTGGAGAGGGTGCCTCTCTCTTTATACGCACGCCTGAGACGAACTCTCTGTGCTTTTCTGTGCTGCATCCGACGCATTTCATCTTTTCGGAGCACATCTGCAGAAATCAGTTCTGGGAAATGGAGAGCTTGGATTTGTTTGCCTGGGACAAGATGGGACTGTGTGATCATTGTAGATAGTTGAAGTTTATATATATATATATATATATATATATTTTATTTTTTTGAGCCGGTGAGTGTAAAGACATTGGTGTCAGCATACTTTCTTTTGATTCCTGAAAGAAAATATCAAATAACATGGTTGGAAAGAACAGTGATGTATGTTTTGATTGCAATGTGTCCCAAAAATCTGCCCTCACTGTGAAATATCAGTCACAATTTTGTGCAATTCTGTGTGTAACTCAGTGTTTCTTTTTTTTCCAAATGTCTCCATGTTTTGTTATTTATGATGGGGAGATGGAGTATTTTAGAATCAAACTTAAAAACAACTTCATATTCTTCCTCTGCGTGTGAACCGTATGTGTGATCTTTCTGCACTCCATAATTTATGATGGTTTGTGACCATGCAGTTAGAATTTTGTTTGATACAATCTTCATTTTTCTTCAGGATATAAACTCAAATAATGTTTCTTTCCTCTTTTATAAGTGTATATAATTTCTGCTCACAAAGGCTACTACATAACACGAGTCCTTTGGGAGAGGAGGAAAACATGCTCCATGGAGAGATGTTTCTTTGCTCAGTAGATTTTCCATGCAAATTTGGTAAGATTATGATCACCAAACCACTTAGAGAATACAAAAGACAACAAAATGTTCAGCAACTCAGTTTTGCTTTTTATTTTTTGAAGAAAAAGCAGCAAAACATTAGTGTTTTTCTAAATGCACTGTGTTTAATGCAACAAAAATACTGTTTTATTTCGGTCTTGCAAAAATAAGTATTTGACTAACCAAACTGTTCTTTTAAGATAAGTGTTTTTCACAACAAAACAGCTTTGATCTCTTTTTTCCCCTCTTCCTGCCTCTCAGAATAAGTACCTGTTCACATATCCATTTGTATTTCCATTGTGCACGACAGATAGGCTCAGACGACAACTGTCAGTAAAGCTGACTGCAAATCCACAGCAAAGCTTTATGAAGAACTAAATATTCTATAAATACATATTTATTTGAGAATTAGGGAACCTACATAATCATTCCAGAATCCCAGACCTCATGATAACATATGTACAAAAGAATAAACTGCCACAGTGTTTTTCTATTTCAGCTGTTTACGCTCTGTGTCGTGCATTGTGCACAGCTGAAACATGTTGGTTTTGTTTGCATGTTCATCCACTGATTATAACAAGGTTTGTGTCAGCATGGAGTCAGCAGCATGCCAGCCAGATTATTTTTCAGCGAGAGCAATCCCATTTCCGTCGCCCTCGTGTTTTATCTGTTGAGTTTTAGAATTAGAATGCAATGCTCGTGATGTACCAAATTAACCTAAACTGAATTAGTAGTGGCCAACTCTGGAATTAAAAGTGTGCTACTTGTCTAGACTGGTTATAAAAAGAAAAACTGTCACGTCACAGAAAATGAATAAGAACACCACCACCATCGGTTTAAATGATCAATTTTAGGGCCACGTTTTAATTGTTTAAAAAAAAAAAAAAAAAAAAGTCTATGGAGGCTAATTTAAGACCAGTGAAGTCATCCGCAGGTTTTCCGGTGCTGCTGTGTGCAAGCTGTGCAGAGAGTGATCCGCTGGTGTGTACGGTATCAGTAAATTCCTTTTCCACAATATGGAATCACTTTTTCTTATTGGGATGTGCATTTTCAGCTTTTCCAGTGCAATTAGTTCAAAAACAGGCTGGTCCAGGTCCCCGGGCAAGCTGCTTTAACTTCCAGAGGTCAGCCAGAAGCAAGACCTTCAACTTTAGTTTAGGAGAAAGGCTTTAATGTTAGCGAATAGCTAATGGCTTCCAGTAAATGCTGTGCATTATATTCGCAAAAGCATTCCAAATATGACTCACCATTCACCCCAATATATTCAAAGTGGTCATACAGTCACTTGCAGCATTAATGTGCATTTTTTGCGATAATCCCCCAGCCGAAGTCCATCGGGTAAACTAAATGCCTCAATCTGTTGATCTGAATCTTTTTCTTTATTTTTTCCTTTTAGCATGAAGTTAATGGATAAAAAAGTTTGAATTGACAAAGGCCCAAAATTGTATTGTCATTCTCAAGGTGATTTCTGACAACTCCTTACTTTCACTACTTACAACTTAACACAGTTATTTACTCTTTATATTTCCAAAGCAAGTCACTTTACTTTTTTATTTGATTTTTCACTGGAGTGAAATTAGCTTTTATTTGTTTTTCTTTTTACATTGTTTGCCTTCAACCTTAAGACTGATTTAAGCCATAAAATATGGTGCAGCGTCACACGGAAAACACTTGTGGCAACTACGGAGGCATTTTGACACGTTTAACAGTGTACAGAACAGTACCTGACAGCAGGTTCTTTCTATTAAATGTTTGAAATTGTCATATATTTAAAGAATCGTTAAGGCGAATACATTTTGCTTTCACACTATAAGTAGAAATAACAGTAAGTGGATTATTTGTTTTTACAAGCATGTCAAAAATAAAACAATAATACAAATATTACTTGCAATAAAATGTAGATGAGATTTAATCAATTATCTTAAAAACTAAAAGTGTTCAACTAAAAATACTCAGTTCTTGTTTGATATTTCAGAAGCAACGTGAGCAACATTTTACTTAATATTCGAAAGGGAAGCATAAATAATCCTCCCCTTGAAACAGAAGGATTAATATCCACTTTATATGTTTTCCATAAGGTACAATCTTCGATTTATGAATCTCACAGCTGGCATAGGCAAAGTTTGATTGCACCGAGAGAACATGCAAACTCCACACACACTACAGCAGAGATCCCAGTTTACAATGGGCCAGACCACAACTGGTCATTTTCAGGGTCGTTAGCAGCCCTTAAGAAGTCAATTCAAATTTATTAAACAAAGGAAAGTTAGTGAACATGATGCATGTGCTTTAACCCTTCTCTAAAACGCAGAGATCACCGATTTTTGGACTGAGGACACTGAAGTGACAGGAGGAAATCCATACATGCAAAGGGGAAAACATGCAAACTACACAGAAAAGCCTGGCTGGTATTTAATCCCATGACCTTTTTTTGAGGCAAGAGTGTTAATCATGGACAGTGGTGGAGCCAGAGGGTGGAAAAGAGCGGCAGTAGTCACCTCAAGTTAATCCTTGGCCCCTCCGATGTAGGATGCTGCCACAGCGGCAGCAGATGTCACAGCATCACTGCTGGACACTTTAGCTGCTCACCACCCGAGACTGCTGCAAACACATCACTGTCAGGAGTGTTCAAATAAATTATTAAAGTGTTGTTGGAAAACCAAAACAGCCAATAATTGCAGGTAAGATGTGTTTTTTTGTATATAGAAGAGTGCTTTTATGTGAGACACGTTTGTGTTCTGATAACAGAATGCCACTCAGATTTTTGTGGCTCTGCCATTGATAACTATGTCATTCATCAATCCATCCATCCATACATCCATATATCTACTGCATCCTGTGCAGGATCGTGGGGTGCTGGAGCTAATCCCAGGGTGACTGCAGTCGGCAGGGTACACCTGGACAGGATGCCAGTCCATCATGGTGCAAACAGACAGACAACCACATTCACACCTCAGGGCAATTTAGGGTGAGCAACTGTAGCGTAGCGGAGCCAGAGTGGGGGCAAGGAAGCAGTCCCCCAGGGCCCACAAGGTCATAGGGCCCCAATTCATGTGATGTGTTCACATTTAATCGGAAATAAATTATTATAATAAAATGAGCAGTGTGTGCCAGAAGGTATACGCATATGATTGTGGGCTCCAATTTGCCAATTCTTACATTACTACTGTCCTTGAATGCATCAGAGCTGTAAGCCAGCGCTGATTGGCTGAGCGGCATGAATGAGTTTTCTCTTTTGCACTTGATCTGAACTCTTCGGAGGGAAGTTAAACACTATGCTAAACACTAAGCTAGCTGCTAGCGGTACTACCCAAAACCTAACATCGGAGCCACTGGTGAGTCACTGAAACCTTCAAAAATATTATCTTTATCAGAATGCTGTGGTCTTGAACACCTGCGTATTTGAATGTGCCTTGTGTTGCTTTCAACTACAAGAGACCGCCGAGTCTATTTTGTTCTAATATACGTGAATTCCAAAAGATATAGATAGCTGTGTCTATATCTATCCGAATAGATTGTGTAATTATAGACCAACTGTGTTCATTTTATATTTATGCTGTATCAAAGATGGTACAGATGTAGCCCGTGACTTTTTAATCCGAGCTTTCAGCACCATGGACAGCGAACGCTCTCAGATTGACAGTCAGGCTACATTTGTAGGTATGTGTGTGTGCGTGCATATGTGTATTTGTTCTTCAGAACAAGTTTGCGGACTGGTTTGTGACTTTATTCTGCTTTCTGAAGCATATAGGTTTGCTTGGCTCAATAAAAGTGAAGATTAGTGTGTTGTTTGATGGTAGGATGAGGTATTGTTTGAATGGTAAAATTACTATCATAAGGGCCAGTCGAGAATGCTCCGCCCCCTGCTGTACTGAGACGCACGCTCCGCCTCCGGTGAGCAATGAACCTCGCTTGCATGTTTTTGGACTGTGGATGGGAACCGAAGTACCCGGAGGAAATCCACACACATACAATATTAACATACAAACTCCACATCAAAATCCCTGGCCAGTATTTGAACTAATGACCTTTTTGTGAGCAGAGATGCAAACCACAGAGTCCCACTAAGCCTCGTTTGATCATTGAGTGTAATTCAATTAGACCTAAATAAAGTCTAAATGTGCAAAAAGACGACTGAAATAATTTAGCAGACTTAAAAAAGGATCGTTTATCCCTTGAAAAGCTGTCAGAAGTTGGTGTGAAGGACGTGTTGCGGGGAAACATCTGTCCGAGCCCCGGCAGCTCGCGGTGCTACTGTCCCTTTAAATATCCCTTCCAGTCCGTTGCCCCGGTAACCCGGAAGCCTCGTTCGCTCCACGCCGCTCCGCCGCGAGTCCTTCCTGTTTTGGATATTTTGTAGGAAGCTGCAGCTCCTGGACAGTCGCAAACACAAATGGTGCGTGAGTCAATCATAAAGTATGCATGCATCTCCCGTACGACGCTGCTGCTTCGCTGACTGTCTCATAAAACACGACTGACGCTACTGTACGTGCTCGCAGGCTTCCTGCGGAGCAGAAGTAGCTGCTCACAACCCGGAGTTTAGGAAACATCAGACAGATGTTGATGGCTGTGGAGAAAATGACGGAGCGGTCTGACTTGCTTGAGCGTGTGTGGAAATGAATGAGTTTTTTTTTTGTTGTTGTTGTTGTTCCGCCTAAAGCGCGGTTTTAAAGCAAGAATAATAGCTGTGTTTGCATAATTAACTCAAGTTGTAGCACACGTTCAAAGTAGGAAGCGCACGTCTGCTGCTATACTAATAGTTACACGTTGTGTGGCATTACTGTTGACAAATAGTTGAGTAACATGTTTATGTCCTGTGTTATTGCATTGTAAATTATCCGGGGCTTCGTTTAATACGCCTAGCTTTTTACAGCAGAGCTAGGATTCAGCAGTAAACTTTAATGTTTTGGCCTCCTGCTATCATACAGGTGCTGCAAGCTTTCAAACAAATGCTTTTACGGCCTCAACAATCCATGTTTTGCAGCAATGATGTTTCCTCAGCATTGACTGCTCTTCATTCTTGGTGTGACAGGATTCGTGTCAGTGATCTCTGGGAGGGGAGGACACATGCTCTCACATCTCTGTGCTGCCACACCAGCCTTGTACATACTGTGGATCGCCATGGCCCAGGTGGCCGGCCAAGAAGACAGAGAGAAAACCACTGCGCTCAAAGGTGAATGGAGACTCACACTGGGTGAATGATTACCAGACAGAGCAGGGAGAAGTGGTGAAACACTGCTGAAACACATGACCTGAGGAAACAACATCCAAGTGATTTTATTATTGTAAACAGTCTCAGTTTGTCCAGCAGCCACGCCAAACATACCTTAATGACGACGTCAACTGGAGAACATTTTGCTAATTTATCACATCATAATATTAACGTGCACAATATACGTACACATCACATGAACTGCTATAGATTATGATACCATGAAGTATGTGTTCCTTCTCTGGATTTCAAAATATCTGGTCAGTGAGATGGAGCAGTAGTGCCCAAAATGTCAGCTCACTGATGTGTGTGAGGAGAGGCTATGGGAGAAGATACAAAGGAATAAGAATACTTCGCTTGAAGAACAATACAATTTGTTGCCAAACCCTAAGTCAGATCAGCTCTGGGTTTGGTGAGTGACGAGTGCGTTTCAGTCCTCTGAGTCATTCAAGGACATCTAGATAATGGCTGTGTTTCCACCTGGAGTTGCAACATTTGGCAACATGTCTGTTAATTCATAGAGTTACACAGTAAAGGCCAAGCCAAACACAGAGTTACGTAGACATGCATGGATTTGGTCATTTCCATTGCCATTACTCAATAGCAGCATTGGATATCACCCATTCACCTAATATTAAGGAGCCCTAAATTTCAGTTTCCTCATTTGTAGAGCATCAGACATAGAGTCATCTTATATTGTATGTGTTAGCTGTTGAACAAGAAGAAAAAAACATTGATTTTAGTTTTGCACTTTCTACGGTAATGGTACAAGTGTTAATATTGTATCTCTACTGTATATTGTTTCCAAGTCCTGGTCCTCAGGCCCCCCATCCAACATGGGTTAGATGTTTCCCTCTTCCAACACAAATGATTCAAATGATCTGCTCGTCATCAAACTCTGCAGAATGTGTTGAAAGAGGGAGACATGAAACATAAAACATGCTGGACAGGGGGGCCTGAGGACCATGACTGGGAAACACTGTTGTATTTAAATTATATAACTTGCCATGTTTGACATTTTTTAAATTGGACGAGAGGAAATGGCCCAAAATTCATATCTCTTTATCTTTTCTCAAAATGGTGATATACAATATAAATTCAGTTTGTTTTTTTCCCAGTGAAGTTTGACTACAAAAAGACATTTCTTGGCCAAAGTCACCAACAAACTGCAACACAGACACTTTTACTAACCACCAGCTGCACAACATAAACATGTGAAATCGCTAGTAAAATGGTGAAAAAGTGTGTGGGGTTTAAACCTGCTGTATCAAATTTTAGTTCAGGGAGAAAGTGGATGCAGTCAGTCTACTGAAATATTTTTTTTTTCCATTATTATTATTAGTATTTTAACATTAACTCATGTTATTAACTTTATTTGTGCACAGTGCAAATGCACAAACATTCACAAATCCAAATATTTTAGTACAAATGAATAGAATGGATGCCTGAAAATGTATTATTTTCAAAATAAGTACAATTTCAACATCATGCCAACTTTAAACTTTGTGTCCGGGTGCAAAATGTAATGACTAACCTTCTACTAACAACTGACAAACTTTCTAAAATACACACATTTTGAAAATGTTGCAGATTCTAGAACTGTCACACATTTAAAACTATCACACATTGTTTGACATACTCTTCATAAATTGTATAGCAGTGCTACAGAAAACAGTGATAGAGTGAAGGGCATCCCGCCTACTATGTCATGCATACGGTGCATTTAAGTTTCTCAGGTCAGTTGGTTGATAATAAATTTAATTTTCAATGATTTAGAGCTTGCACTATGCTGAACTATAACTGTATAAAGTGATGTAAGTAGAGGAAAACTTTGCGTCTTTATATACTGAATAATTCCCAAATATTGGCAGTTCCACCGTTATGTATACTATGTAATAGTGAAAATTCCTTTTTTCTGCATTGACCAATCCTACTTCTGCGATGCAAA
Source organism: Salarias fasciatus (assembly GCF_902148845.1). Taxonomy (NCBI): domain Eukaryota; kingdom Metazoa; phylum Chordata; class Actinopteri; order Blenniiformes; family Blenniidae; genus Salarias; species Salarias fasciatus. Next base: position 10,323,610 of record NC_043756.1, read on the forward strand.
GGTGCAGCCATATTACTCCAGAGAGGGTCAAGGGTCTTGCTCAGGGTCCCACAGTGGTGACACATCAGCTGTGGGATTTGAACCTGCAAACTCCTGATCCGAAATCCAAACACGTGACTTTAATAAGAGGAAACGCTGCCGACCGTGGTCACTAATTGCTCTCCCTTCATTTTCTCTTCACAGACCTGCTGTCGAAGATAGACTTAGATGAACTGATGAAGAAAGATGAACCTCCTTTCACTTTCCCCAAAACACTGGAGGAATTTGAATATGCCTTCAATGAATGTAAGTACAGTTAGTGTTCAAAGCATGAACCCAAAGCGTCTCCACGAGTTTGATGGCGTGCCCAGTCTGACAGAAGGACTGCTGATAAGAAAACACACCAAACCCAGGAAGTCAATAACACTTCTGACAGTTCAGGCGAAATGTTTCAACTCAGGTAAATAGCAAATCCCGTCTTGGCTCAGATTTGGGAACCAAAGCTTTGCAAGGCCCGGTTATAAATGGGTAGAATCATAGTTGAGGATTTGGCTGCAGCCTACAATCCTCTGAAGCTTAAGTTTTCAGAGATGGATGCATTTGAACAGTTGGTTGTAACATTAAGAGGGGACATTCTCAAAGTCGTCATCCATCCGTCTTCTGCACTGCTTTATCTAATTCAAGGTCGTGTTGGAGCTGGAACTGATCCCATCTGACTATTAGCAGAGGCTGGGCACACCCAGGACAGGTCACCAATCCATCACAGGGCAAACATTAAAGAAACGGTCGTACAGACTCATATTCACCGCGAGGGACAATTTACTAGAGTCTCTAATTAACCAGTATCCTGAGAAAATGGTGAGATCGTGCAAACTCCTCACAAAGAGGCTTCCAGGCCGAACTAGAACCCGGACCCGGGTTACTTTGAGGTGAGATTGATGACCACCGCTCTGTGGGCTTAAAGTAATCAAAGAGAGAGAAAATCTTCAGTGCCTTTATGTAATCCAGTATTTTTCCGTCCGACCTCCTGCTTTCCTTCTTTATTTGATCGTTCCTTAAATTCGTCACGTGACCACTTGAGGAGACTCAGCCTTTATTTTAGGAACCACTAATAATTATAGCTCCTTTCTCTGCCAGTGTTTTAAAATAATGACCTCAAACTGTCTCTGCTGTCCCCTGAGATGTTTTTGGAGCGTGCGTGTGTGCGTGTGTGTGTGTGTGTGTGTGTGTGTGTGTGTGTGTGTGTGTGTCAGTCAGTGGTGACAGCCACATGATCTAAAAGGTCTCTTTCGGGTTCTTCTGGCCAGCTTTAATCAGACCAGGTGGAGAGGAGGGGTGAAGAGTTGGAAGTGGCGGCGCCGGTGATTTTGGCTCTTAGTATTCCTCTGTAGTTTCTTCCTCCCCGCCCTCCCCGCCCACCCCTGTTCTCTGTCAGTGTCTTTACTGGCTGTCTGGCTGGCTGAGTGGGGGACATGTTGTGTACTCTACGGCCCGTCAGTAACCTACTCAGCCTTGCCCTCTGCCTGACGGAGCATTTGCATAACCTCCCAGTGCCTAAGAACAGAGACACGGAGACTTCGCCGCCCCCCCCCCCTCCTGCCGACGCCACCCCCCATCCTCATATATGCCAGTACCCGCCAACCACTCTACCCCACCTTCAAGTCCCAGCTCAGTCTACCATGGAGGCAGGAACACATTCAGAGATCCTCCATCTCCTCTTCCACACCATTCAGTCTCCCTTCATCCCTTTTCCGCCCACTTCTTCATATTTCTCTATTTTCTGTCCCGTTTAAGTCCTCCAACACACACACACACACACACACATAGACTTATACACACTCTAACCAATCTGTATGTCTTGTCAGTTTCCACTCAGGCCTGTTTTTGAAGGAGAGCATTTCTATTAAAGCCGCGGTGGCCCTCAGGCAATGTCTCTAGTATGTCTACTCAGTGGCCGTGGCTCGCAGGCATTTCTATAGCTACACCCCGGCTACCTTAGCCCAAGACAGGTGGAACAAAAATGTTAATTTGACCATGTAATGATGTGAATACAGAAGAGGCTGTGTACAATAGTTTGCAGGTATCTTAATCACTGAAGATGATGGCTTCATCTCGCTAGCCCTCCGGTTTTCCATTACTGGAAATCCAAGGTTATGTACACCTAATTAAGCGGCCAAATTGAGAGCAGAATGCTAATTATGACAGAAAAAGAGAAGAAAAGTTGAGAAAATGTTATTCCTTTGAGAGGTTGTGTTGGGGGAGACTGAGGAGCTGATCACCCCCAGCCCGCACACACACACACACACACACACACACACAGACACACACACACACTTCTCTCATGCACACACACACCACTTCCCTACAGTAGGATTTCATTATAGCTCCTCTCTTTCCTCTCTTAGGCAGTAATGTTTAGATCCTCACCTCTCCATGAATGCATAATTGATTTTCTTCAAGGTAGTTTTTTGTGCGCGCTGCTTTTCCCTAACTTCCCACTTGTCTCCCAAGCTACCTCTCGGGCACAAATGCATTTTTTAATGCAACACGATACCAAAACTATATTCTGGATTACATGTTGTCTAACAGCGAACCATAAAAGTGAATGCTGTAATACACAGTGAGGCAGCGATGTAAGATTCATCACCTTGATAGAGGTGTGAAAATGGTAGCAATTTAGAAGGAAATGAGAAAAAAAATGCTTATGCTCTCTTTTATCCTGCAAAGATATTATATTTATTTATATCTTAGATGGGTTTTCTCACATTGTGCAATAATTGAGAAAATATGAGAGCCCTCTGGCTATTTGGGTTAAGTATGTGTACTTTTTTGTGGTTTTTTTGCTCTTGCAAATGTTACAGTGATAAAGGTCAAAATTAAATTTAACTCTGTTTACAGCTTCATTGTGTTGCGGTGTCAAGTGTAGGATCGATGGGCTCAATTCTAATGTAGTGGCTTCATAACCGTACCGGGATAATTGCTTCAAATACATGGAGCATGTCTAAACTCCAGTCTGCTATCTTATGACTACATCATGTGGAATAAGAACCTGTTAAAAGCTCCTCTGCTTTCTTTAAATTATAACACATGACTTTATTATTATGTGTGAAACTTTTTATCCAGTCCATTCTTGTGTGTTTTGTTACAACTATTTAAGCTTAACGTCAAGGACTGTATGCTCACAACTGGTCCTGCTGGCTAAAGTTGGTGTGTGTGTGTGTGTATGTGTGTGTGTGTGTGTGAGAGCTGTGCTGGTTAGCTTGATTGGCTGATTCCCAGACAGCATCCTCAAAGGAATTACAAGGAGCAGTTGCCGTCGCGGCGAACGCGTGCCAGCCCACCTTCCCCTCTTCCCTCTCACCCACACACACACACACACACACACTCACACACGCACACACAGCAGGCTGAGAACCTTTCCCACACCCCCTTCAGTCTTTGCTCCTGGAGATTTCAGGTGGAAAAGGCAGGGACAGGACCGTGGCCTGCCGCCAGAGCGAACAAGGAGTGAGAGGGAGGGAGCGCAAGCGATGGCCGCGGTTAAAGAGGAAGCGGAGAGGGCTTTTAGACGAGTGAAGAGACGGAGAGGGAAAGAGAATTTTTACCATACCAGCTGTCCAGCTCTGGCCTGCCAGACTACCCAGAAGGCTGTTGGAGTCGTGACTGGAAGAATGCTGCTGCATCCACAGGCCTTGTACCTGCCAGATGGGGGGGCTGAGGGAGGGGAATAAGGAAGTGAAAAGACAAGCACACACAAAATATCAGGGAAAAAAAAAATCAAAGTGCACAGGTGCAAAGTATGAAGACACTCTCAGTTTGCTCAATTTTATGCTGATGTACTTAAGTATGTGCAGTCTTGATGAGTGACACACCTTTTTTCCCAATGTAGAAAAACTTATACACTCTCTGTCTGCTCTAATTACAGATGTGCATTTCTCATGTTTTTTTTTTTTTCATTGTATGTTTCACACACAGACGGCCAGCTCAGACATATAAAAACGGGTGAATCCTTTGTGTTCAACGCCAGGGAGGATCTCCACCGCTGGAACCAAAAACGCTACGAAGCTCTTGGAGAGGTAACACGCTGATTTCTCTCCTGGCAGACCAAGTGATCCAGGATCTCGGTGATCAGCAACATCGTCCTCTTTTCTGTGTCAACCTGCTTCATAACAAGATGGCTGTTGTTTATTTTACGTGGCTCACAGACCTTTGCCACACTTGGGATCTGCAAAGGATTGTGTTATGCTGGTGTAAGATTCAGTAGATTTTTGACATCTCCGTTTAAATTCTGCTTACAGATCAGTTTCATGCAACGGTTTTGTTTTATTACCTGTGGCAGCAGCTCTGCTGCGGAAGAACATTCAATTTGCAAACGTTGATATCAATGAAGAATAGATTCTTTTTAAGATGTAATAAAAATGTAGGGTTTGTCAAATTATCAGTGTAAGAAAAAGTCAATACTTTTAAATATAGCAATATTGCTTTTGGTGATAGTGTATCGATTCCCGAAAACACTGTATCTGTGTTTCTTGAGTACTTGTATTTATCTGCATAATTGAAAGTTTTTTCTTATCCAGACTCGTATCGTGTTTGAATTGTCTGAGGAGAACGGTCCTCCAGGCTCGGACTCCACTATTGCAGGGTATTTAGACATTTTTGGAATATGCAATTTCCAGGAGTTCAGGGTATTAGGGCAACTTACAGAAATGGCAGGATGCGAAATGTGAATATGGAGACTTTGTGTTGAATTTGGTGTTCTTTTTCACTGATCCCCTTCTCTGACATTGTTGCTCCAAGTTTTGTGTATTCAGTTGGTTTATATGGTGTAATGTTGAAATGTGCAAAGAAAAAAATGTGCCTCTGTTACACCATTTAACTAACTAACTGAAAATAAGTATCCGCTCAAGAGCAGGGTCTCTCTAAAGGTCTCTCTAAAGAGAGTTTTTGCTACTTGAATAGCTTCTCAGTTTTCCTCAGAGTGAATACCTAATTTGTTATTTCTTGACATTGAAAGCTACTTTTCATTGAAAAAGGAATTTTTTTTCCTGAGAACTTCTCTGATGGTCTTATTTAGTTTTGTGTTGGTCCAACTTCATCTCCATTTTCCAAAACATACAGCAACCTAAAGTTCACCTTTAATTCACTTCTCGCAGTTCCGACACATGCAGTATGCATTAAGATAATGAGACAAATGTTCTTTTGTAATCAGTTTTTTTTGTTTGCATCCCCTACCATGTTGCTTTTAATTGTTGTGTGCGTTCTTTGAAGTTCAAAGCAAAGTGATGGCTCGTTTGTAGGATTACCTGCGTGTTTTTTTTTTTTTTCTAATGCTGGTATACAGTAGCTCCTTTGAGAGCCAGTCTTCAGTAAAGGCTTTTTTCCCCTGTTTTTTTTTTTTTCTTCTTTTTTTTTTGCCTGCTCAGTCACTATCTACCAGCATCTAAAAGGATGTAAAAAGGAACATTTGGTAGCAGAAAAGCAGAGGCCCTGAAAGAACACACAGGTATTTAAACCAACTGAGATCAGGCATCTGAGGGGGGGGCAAACATTAGGACGAAACAAATAATCATCAAGCAAGATGTATGCAAATTTTATTCATCCTGTGATTAAAAAATTGACAGAAGTATCATCTTTAGAGGAAGAAAAAGGAAACCTTGTCAATCCCTGTTGATATGAGGCCCGCGTAATGAGAGCAAATACTGCATGAGTTGTGCTGCGGGAGATTAACCGGCTGAGAAGAAAGCAGCACTACCTGAATAAGCAATATTATCTGTCTGTTGTTTTTAGGCCACAGATGATTCAAGAAAATGAATACTGTACCTCTCTCACACTGCTCTGCATTGTTTTTCGCTTGTAAGAAATATGAACCATTATAAATAGACACAACTACTGAATTGTGCGCCTTTGGTTGTAAAAGTAGGTTATGCTCCTTAGTCAGCCTCTTTATGTGTGGGTTTAAGCGTTGCACAATTCATACCTGCTTGCTTATCCCTGCAAATGTATATATCTGTTCAGATTTCGCTCTGTGTTGTTTAGCTGTTTACATTTTTCTTTCTTCGCTCAAATTCTTGATGCCAGTCAAGATAACAGACTCTGCTGGTGTTATTGAAGCGACTGTAGAATTAGCCTTGACGGGATGGACCATCAACATTGCTGAAGTTCCTCCGCACACACTAATGCCCTCTATCAGATTGCCACCTGAGACTGTCTGAGAACCGGCTACATTCAGTCCGAGCGCCGTGTCAGATGGAGTTGGTACAAGGACACGGGTGCATGTGTTTGCCCCTGGCAGTTTGAATGGAATGGCATCATCATTGCCCCCTAATGTTCAATCACATTCCCCTCCCTCTCTCTCTCTCTCTCTCTCTCTCTCTCTCTCTCTCTCTCTCTCTCTATGTCCATCCCTCCCTCCCTGCTCTCTTCTTTTTAGTGTCTCCCTCTCTTTCTCTGTATCGAGCACCGAGGGCTCCGTGCGTACGCGCGTGCACATTTGTGTGTCTGCTGTGTACATTTGTGAGGGGACTGGGGGGGGGGGGTGGGGGGGTGGCGGCGGCTGTATTGTCAGACACATCACAGCACCAGATGTCCAATTTGCACTTCAGCCTCGTCTGAATGGAGGGACAGATAGAAAGAGGGAGAACGAGGATGTTGGGTGTGATGGCCTCCAACCAAAAGAAAGAGATGAGAATAAAATTTGGGTTGAGCGCAAGAAAAGTAAATCATTTTTTCAAATACAGGAAAAAAAAAAAAAATCAGAGTTTTAGCCATATATTTATAATGTGAGGTGTGGAGACTTTCAGATAGTATTTGTGAGAAGCTGCTCCGGTCCACTTTGTGTGCACAGCAGTGGCCGTATTCCTCTGCATGCCAGTGAAGGACAGTTCAGCACCTCAGAAAAATCTCACATTGATCTGGATCAAACCTTAACCTTGTAGGTCTGTTTATATTGGCAATGCAATGAAGTCATCAAACAAACTTAAATGAATCTGAACTGAAAAGAAATGACATAAGGTCACCGCACGAAGAAAGAAAACTATGGCTTATAGAAAATGTGCAAACCATTACTGTCAATAAAGATTGATGAAAGAAAAAGGAGCGCTGGAAGAAGAGTGTAGGTTATTTGTTTGGCGCTGAATTGAGAGAAACACTCTGACCTGCACAGATTAACATGACTGCATTCATTATGTTTAGTGCATCTGTTTGCATATGTAAAATAATATATAAAAAAAAAGAAAAACATGCATCAATCCTTTGGCTAAATTGAGATAACCACTTGAATTTTTATGAAGATGAGCGCAAGACTGGCAGAGTGATAAGAGGTGCAAAGGTCAATAAAACAAAAACTACATTGCTTAAAATGAATGGCTTCTATGAGCTTTTTTTCTTTTTTTCTTTTTAAAGAACATAAAACGGTACAGGCATAAAACAGGAGAATGATGTTCTTCAGAACCATAAGCTCTGGCATTAAAAACCCTCTTAATGTACTCATCAAGCACCTGATTATTAACTGAAGCTGTTTGAGGGAACAGAAGGTTATTTAGGAGAATGGAATATTTTTTTCTTTTTTTTTTTTGTCGGAGTCAACTGCAGGTATACCCCACTGTGTCATCCGAAGTTAGGGCGACCTCAAAAGAAAGCACGCATACGGTTGCGTGGGTAAAGTAGGACAAATAAAGAGTCTGAAATGTTCAGTAATGTTATCAAGCACTCCATCAAGAGGTTGAGCCCTGACTTGAGGGATTTTATTCCACCAAACCTGGCAATGTAAATTGCCATATAGGCATGTTGCATTTTTTATTGTGTCATTTTCTTTCATTTCCTTTTTTTCCCCCTCCATTTAAAACTCAAAGTGTGGCACAAGCCAGGCTTTAAATAAAAAATAAAAAAAAAATCAGCAGATAACTAGTATAGTGACATTTTCCGGCTCTGACTGTTATCATAATGACTGTGTTACAGCTGTACTCCGGTAGCCGCGCTGCGCCGCACTGTGCAGCAGGGTCACCTCAGCCTGTGTAGGTGTCAGTTGTAGTCTAATTCCTGTGATTCACTGATGAATCTCTCTGATAGAAGACAAGCATAGGGTCTGGCCCAGATGGAGCTCTATTAAGCTGTTAATAAATGAGGATTCTTCTCTGCTCTGGCTGCATCTGTCGGATGGAAGGCAGTCACAAATTTGTAAACACACGCGCGCACACACACACACACACACACACACACACACACACACACACACACACACACACACACACACACACACACACACACGCACACACACACAGTCAGAATATTGTAATGAAGTAAAGCTAGCCAGATGGCTGAATTAGAAAGCTGTCTCTCACTCTCTCTCTCTCTCTCTCTCTCTCTCTCTCTCTTTCTCTCTCTCTCTCTCTCTCTCTCTCTCTCTCTCGCTCATCTTTGCCTCCTCGTTCCTCCCTCTGTTTCCACATTATGAATATCGGTTGTTGCATTTGTGGTTACCATTTGGTCAAGTTCTGAGGCCTTGCTCTCGTGTAACTGAAATGCACACACACACACAAACGGTGGGTGGCGCAGGTTGCTCCATCCCCATCCTACGTTGTCCATTTGTTGAAGTGTCCCCGGGCAAGGCGACGAACCCCAAGTTTCTGTTAATGCATTGTATAGGTCTGACGTTTCACCGTGTGCTTGATACAGTCATACTGTAGTATTGTTATTTTCACTGCCGGTCTGCTACACTACACACCTCTTTTCCTGCCACAAATGTCACAGTCTTTATGAGTTTCCCTCGGTGAAATACTGGTGTTTTTTTCAGCCCTTTCCAAGTGTTTGGCCTTGTTTCCCCCCATTACAAGTGGTTTAGAGATGCTACTTGTCTGTGGAGAGTACTGTAGCCTTCTTTTGACAGTACTTCTGCTGATTGGAGTCCTGTGGGCTTTATTTAGCAATTTCTGTTTCTGTGATGTAGTTGCCTTTCTGTCTCTCAGTGAACAAAGCTTGAGCTATTGATCCTCTGTAGGGAGGGTCACCGCTGGTATGATTAAGTTTCTGTAAAGCATTTTAGAGCAACATGGTCTCTCAAAATAAAAATCTTTAGTTTAACCACTATTTGGCACCGAGGAAGCCCCATTGTGTTGAGAATTACAGTATGATTCACTGGACTTCCACTTTAGTGCAGCGTCTCCCACTGTCACATCCATATCTTTACAACAGGTGAACAATCGGTTCAAGTTAACAAGAATCGGTGTCAATTCGTTGTTGACCAAGAGGGTTAATGTGGTCAATCCCACAAATTCTCTTTGAGTTTTGACTGTTCAAACATTGCAGGAACTTACTCAAAAAGCTGCGGGGGACCCATAAAGTCATGTGTCCACTGCAGAGTCACTTGAAATGGCTACAGTTTGATTACAGTTCTGTTTATTTATTTTTCATAGAACCTCTGACACTCGAAGGACTCCTGGTGCCCACATTGCTGGACTAATTAATGTTGAAGAATGAAACGCCTCAGTGATGCACTCTGGAGTCATTTGAGGTTTAATGGGGTGCTGACATAATAGGCTTGTGCTTGAAATTTTAATGTTTAATGCCTCAAAAAATGATTCTGGCACATTATTTTTGTATGCACAAATGTGCACAAATGAATTGAAATTGTTTTATTCATGTCTGTATCACATTTGGTGCCAACCTCACGCTGGCTCGGTGTCATTTTCATACCGATGTCAACAATTCTGCACACTGTTGTGCTGTCTGTTCAACGAGACATCCAACCTAAGTAATTAATAGAAAATGTGTAGGTATTAAAAACAGTGTCTGGCTGTGAGGTGGCTGCCCAGCACGTGTTTCCCTGTGTTTAACTCAGATAAAGAACACGTGTTTTATATGTTTTGCACTTGTGGGGAAAAAAAAAACGGGGTATTTAAGTAAACAACTTTGTATTGAGAGTGGGAGGCGGCGTGTCTTCGTGAATCGGCCAGCTGCTGCACACACTAATGAACAGCCTGCTATATATTGAATAGATCGAGGATGTGTGGTGACTTTCACTTTATGTCTTACACTCGTAGTGCTGGCAGCACAGGTTAATGGTGCTAATGTTTTGTTTTGAATATTAATTAACCAAATCATATCACCTGTAGGTATTTGGATGTTCATTTTAAAGCGATATAAACAGTAAAATATATACATGATTTAATACATGAGAGACAGTGGCCTGCTTCTTAATGGTCATGAACTTTATGATTTATCACATTGGGACTGTCTGTCTTCCTTCTTTGGCTTGAACCAACTTAAAGGTTGTATTTATCTTAAATCAATAACAGGTGACTTGAGGCAAAGGACAAAATACAACCTTGACTAGTTACCAGTCCTTCAATCTGCAAACACAGACACCAGCAATCACGTGCATGTTCACATCTATTGGCCATGTAGAGTAGGGTTTCCAAATACTGCAATAAGGATATGCTTTGTGATAGATACAAACATTTAATTAGATCACATGAATATATTTGTGCTTCATTTAATTTTTTTAGTTTTGGTGATTTTTTCTTGATTTTTGTGCTTCTGATATCTGTCCTGTTGTCTCCAAGTGTAAAATAGTGAAGGATGTCAAATGATTGTCATGTTTTCGTTTGTTGATGAGGCAGTTTTTCTTTAAATAATCGCAATTTGAAATTTTGTCATTTGGAATTCACAAAGCATGGATGCATAACGTAGGGTGAAATGCTCTATCACAACTCAATCATATCTTTTGCGATCTGTAAATTACTCATGTTGCAATAAAACATTTTCGATATGTTGTTGAGCCCCAATGTGGAGACTAGTTGGGCGATCCCGTCCTTAAGGAGATCATCCAGTTGGCATCCGATCTCTGAAAACATTGTAGTGTTAACATGGCTGCCACATCTCTAATGTTCAAACATATTTAAATAAATCATTTTTGAATTCCCTCTCTCTCTCATGATCGCCAAGCTGTAAAAAGATGGTCACTCACAACAAGCAGGGTTTTTAATCATTGGAATCATAATGAAATATTTGGAAGAAACTTGTGTAAATCCAGTGAAAGCATGTAAACTCCACGCAGATATGTGCTGGGCCCTAAAGCAAAGGTCTTATAGTTATGAAGCGAGTGTGCCAGTGATTTCAATTCAGACTGTCAATGTGAAAACGCACATTCACCCCATGTCAATGTCAACAAGACAGTTTGCGGCTGAATCACCTTTTAGAAATTCACTATAGCACTATCAGATATTAGGTTTTATTAGTAATTTATTTAAAATGTGTAGCTTTTGATGACTGTATAGTCACCGGCTCGCAGTGGCTTACAGTCTTTGGTTATAAGAGGACTGTGAGTTAACTATAAAAAAAGTCGTGGAGCAGTCATGAAGTGCGGCATCCTGTCCGTGAAGGGAACCCTGGAGACAGGCCTCCATACTGTACTTAAAGCACCAGGAGGCCACATAACAGTTGTGGAACCATTTTGTTGGAAAGCTAATGGGATCTCTCTAAAGAGGAACTATAAATGACAGCTGTCTGCCCTGAGTCACTGACTGTCATCACGTCTCCATTCCCCAAACACTTAAACACGGCTGCCGGAGCTTCTGCTGAGAGCAGGAAGCAGACACAGTCAGATGAAAATGGTTGCAGGGAGTGGGAGAGGTGGATTTCAGTTGATGAAAGAAAAGGGAATTGGACAGGGGATATGGGGGGGGTGAGGGCGGAGGGGGGGAGAGGAAAGACAGGAGGGCTGGTAGTTACAGCACAGACATCTGTCGCTACCGCTGACACCCACGGTGGCATACAATACTTTACTTTGAATTAGCCCTCTGCCGGCTTCTCAGTTAACACCTGAGGAGGTCATTATGATGCCATTAGGATGAGTAGAGCAGGGAGGGCACAGAGAGGGATAGCTGCGCTAAGTGTAAACAGTCTGTCTATCAGTCTGCGTCTGAGAACTTTCTCTTCCCCTGGAGAGTCTTCTCTCCTCCGACAGAAGAATGACAGAGACCTCATGGGAATTACAGCAGCCTGTCTCCCTTTCTCTCTCTCTCTCTCTCTCTCTCTTTCTTTCTTCCTCTCTCTCCCTCTCTTTGTTTCCCGCACGGACTGACAGATCACACATTCACAACAATAGGGCCTATTTTAATACATTTTCTGTTGGAACACGAGGCTGACTTAAAATAAACAACCTTTCTGTTGCCTCGTGCTTTCTCTCATTTTCGCAGTCTCTCTCTCTTTCTGAGTCTGCTTTGCTGTTGTTGCCACTGTTGTTGTGCTGCATTGTTCGGGGGGGGATTTTCTTCTTTTCTCTTTTTCTTCCTTTCCTCTATTCTCTGGAGAAGAAGGAATGCTTTCCTGGGTGCAGTCAGTGATACGGCACGAAGCAGCTCTTTCAGTTTCATTATATAAACAGCTTTGAAGCCTCTTCTTGCTCTCCGGTTTCTATGGCTAAGTGGCTTTTGGAGAGGGCTCTGGACTAGGGAGACAAGAGGTGTGTGTGTGTGTGTGTGTGTGTGTGTGTGTGTGTGTGTGTGTGTGTGTGTGTGTGTGTGTGTGTGTGTGTGTGTGTGTGTGTGTGTGTGTGTGTGTGTGTGTCTGTACATGAGGTTTGTGTGTTTGCGCGTAGACAGGATGTGTTGTTGTCTTTAGTAATATTCGTGCACGTGGTTTCACTTATGCCGACCGGTTTCTCGAGTTACAGAGAATGAGCCACCAGGCCTCAGAATCATTCTTCAACTGTGACTTTGGATGAATCAGTTTCTCAAAACATGTGATGGTTTTGACCTTTTTGGACACGAAACAACAACATACACAGTTTAGTAGCCAGATGTGATGTGAACATGTTTCCATGAGACACCGATCATGGCCCAGGTCCTAATGGGCCACATATCAGCTGGTCCCATAGGGAGACTGTAAGAAGAAGAGATTTTTTTCAAAGTGAAAGATTAGTCTTTTAACATATTGAAGCTTAATTGACAAGTCATAAATCATAGACGTCACATTTTCACCTGGTTTGACACAAACAGCATATCTACTGCTTCTAACCAGTCTAGATGAAATCGTATTTTCTGAGTATGTAGATTCCTTTTTCTCCAATTGAAGGGAATTTACTTCAGCTAACAACTTCTATATATCTGTCTGTCATCCTCTGCATCGGTCTGATCGGTATGACAGCAACTGAAAGGAACTTTTTCAGATACATTGAGAAATGTTTACCGAATCTAAAACAAAGACACGATTAAACACACTGATTTTTTTCAACACAGCATTTTTTCCTAAGTCGATTATTTGAAATTAAAGCAATGAAGTCTCAACCCTGGTTTTTCCAAAAATGTTATTTTAGCCCGGTGATGGTTGTAACACTCTCACGGAGAGGAGAATTTCAATCTGTCGATGTTTAAAAAGTTACAGACCCCTGATTTCTAACAAATAAGACACACATCTGAAACTGGAAAAAAAAAACCCAATGCTTGACAATACTATTAAGAATCACCACTCCCACCGCCACATGAGTCTCTATTTCTGCCTTCAAAACACAGTTACATGAAGAAATATGTAGGTGCAATTTGTTAACTTTCAAACCCTCTTTCCTGCGCATCTGCCCTCTCACAATACTTTGAGGCATGTCTTTAATTTCTAAAGCCAACGTCAATGAATTCATCCTTTAAGTGGGCAGAAAGCATCAGATACACTGCAACATCAGAGAAAAACAGCACACAGTGAAATGGAAAGATAGATATTTCACTGACATGTTACACATTTTACTGTATTTCTTGGCAACCCAATCCAAACTGGTCCATGACCCACAGTTTGGGAAAGACTGCTCCAGAGCATTTTCGTCATCGGATCCCTGTCCTTCTCTTGTTTTTGTACTTTCTTTGTTCCTTTAACTCATCTTGCATCTCTTCCATCCTGTTTGTCTTCCTGTACATTTGTTGTGTGTGCACCTGGAAAGGATCAATTTGCTTTGGCCTCAGGTACGGTCATACGTTCGGTCAGCCAAACCAGGCATGACTGTTGTAATCAGTGAGAGAACACGAACACACACACACACACACACACACACACACACACACACACACACACACACACACACAGAATGCGTGAGGTCTTTTCCAGAATGTGTCTACTTGCAGGTCCAGTGGTCTTCATTAAGACTTGGCCTGGTGTGTTTAAGTGACGGATAAAGACGAGCGGCTCGGGATGACCAGAGGTTTTTTCTAGCAGTGGATGAAGTCACGGCCCACCCACTTAAAGGCCTGTTATCAAGGCCACGCACTGCGCTGTTTTCTCTCTCCCTCTCCCATCCCCTCTTCCATCACTGCTGCTCCTCTCAGCTGTTCCCTGCAGCAGGACTTGGCACGAGACTCTGTCTCCCGGGGATAACTTTGCCATCCCTCCCTCCTCGTCTTCTTTCTTTCCTGCCGCTGAGCCTTCTCCTAAGTCCCTTCCTTCCTCCTTGATCCCCCGCTTTTTGGTTCATCGCCACAATGCTTCCTCTGCACAAACAAACCGCAGACACAGAGGTGACCTCAGCTGCGGGGGGCCTGAGAGTGTCCTGCCGTTCCCCTCACGGTCATGAAGAGTTTGCCGTTTGATTTTACACCGCCAGCAGTCACTGTGCTCTTCATGAGAGCATGGGTTACAGCGAATACACATGTTTTGAAAGCTGTCACTCTTGATCACTGTTCTGCAGGTGAAGCTGTTTACTTGGATGTAACATGATGCAGTGTGGGATTTAAGGCACTTTTTATCACCGAAAATGCGAGCTTACCTTGACATTTTAAAACTAATGCTTGCCAGTGTTGCGTTACTTATTTCTCGGAAATGAAAAAGTGTCTTCTCAGCATGTTGATGGTTGCAAAACTTCCATTTGAATTGATTTACATGTTGTTGTCTTAATGCTATTTGCAGAATCTGCTCCCCATGCTCGTCCCAGTGACTGATGCCAACAGTGCAAACCACTCAGCACTGCTTCCTGCAGGCATTTCATTAAAGGACTAATAACACATTGGTAATTAGGTGACAAAGAGCCCTTTCTTATTGCACTGATCAGGTGCTGAGATGAAGTCCTCAGAGGATGTGACTGAAGGAGGTTGCTCATCTGCGTGCATGCACGCTCGGAGCCTTTTTCGTTGTTGCTGAAATAGAAAACACTTTGTTCGTTTGTTCGAACCTTTACATTGTGAACCGAAACGCAGAGATGTGACGATCAAACAGCCTGTGTTGAAAAAGGTTATATTGAAAATATTATTTATATGCTAAAGTATCATTGTATGGGTGAGATTTTTAGAGTAAAAGTATTCCAGTATTTTTTTTAAAGATTTTCTCTGCTGTTTCTTTTTTTTTTTTGTTTCCCATCAGTCTCTCCTCTCATTCTATATCAGACTGTTTTCGAGCCACCTGAGGCGCAGAACAAATAACATAGTGCAAATGAAATTTCCTGTGAAGCTTATTGATGTCATTAAACACTAGCATACTGAGGCTTGAAATCATTTTAGTCTTCATCAGACCAGCTGACATTTTAGTGAATTAGCTGCTGGAGGTTCGGTGTGGCCGATGCCGGCTTTTCCCGCCTCCTCCAGCTTCTGCTCCTCGCAGGGTCAAATGGTGGAATCGATCATTTCATTTTATCCGTCTGCTGGCCTTTGATTGGTTGTCATAACGCTAATGTGTGTCTAGGGCTTAATGTTATTCTTGCATGCAGTTCTTTAAGCAGTAAATTAGGTTAGCATTGAGTTTTATTCGGGCACATAATAGTATACAATTACACTGTTCTGATTATTAAGAGAATTCCCTTTTTCCTTTAAGGCTGAGGATGTCTATTTTTTTTGGTAGATGAGGCTTAATTGGATACTTCTGTTGCATTTCTGCTAAAAAAAAATTCTATTGAATTTGAAACATGCAATTTACGGACGTGTATAATTTCATTCTCCCCAGCTTGACATTTCAAAGCATAGACTAAAGATTGTTTTTGTGTGTGTGCCAGCAGTTACAAAAGCAAATCACAAATGGAAAAAAAAAAAAAAAAGTATTCAGTTTTAAACTCTTTAGGACTGAGCAGCACAATTTTGCAGCATTACAAAACACTATACATTAATGGCAGCGTTGTTTGAAAGGGAAAAAAATGTTTCCCGTAAAAATGCAGATTTTACTGGCAAATATATTTGAGCTGCTCTCATTACATTACAGTACTTAAATGACGTCTGACCATCATCTAACTTTTTTTCTAAAAGACTCAACAGCTGAGTTTTGATCTGTGTTTGTGTTCAGAGTTGGTCAGTTCGCCGTGACTGCGGCGAGGACACGCATTGTAGCGGTGGCGCCGATGGCGTTGTTTGGTTTCCCGGGTTAATAAGGCCGATGCTTCCAAAGCCGACTAACGTGAGAGTTCACAGCGGAGCGCAGCATGTTGCTCAGCTGTCTCTGCGCTTCATTCACCCAGCACAACACTGCCGTGATATGTACAGGACACGGGGATTGCCATAGCTGAGGGGAACATCCTTACAGCGCTGACACCTTCTAGTGGCGGCGTGCACTGTCATCATCTTCTGTGTCGTTCACACCTGATCAAAAATTGAAATCTGTTGCACAAAGTGTTTTTCTCACCGTTCTCAGCAGCGCAGGAGAAGAAAAGAAAGAAAAGGGGGGGGGGAAAAATAAGCAAAATGGAAAAGAGCGCTGTTAATGTCACTGAACCATGAAAGGCTTGGCCTGGGGTTGGAATGACTCGGTATACAAGGTTCTTTAGTGCTGTGGCTGCGGGGATAAACATAACTTACATCAGCCCTTCGCTTGTACAGGAGATTTCCTCTCCTGGCACTTACAACCTCAACGCTTTCACTGCACTGTGATTCACACACACACTCACACACACACACTACCCTTTCAAGTAGCTCTTGTGCACACACATGCACATACACACACCAGAGGGCAAATGAGGCTTTTCAATAGTATTTTTTTTTTTTATTCTGTTTGTGAGCATGACAGTGGATGCTATTACTTGTTCACACATGCACACCGAGTTAGGTAGGCTTCCACTGGATGGCTCCGTATCAACAGTGCAGTGAAAATTATTATTAATTGCATTTACAGTCTATTATCAATGTGATGTTTGACTGCATGTGTGCTCTGTGTCTTTCTCTCTCTCTCTCCAGATCATCACTCAGTTTGTTTATGAGCTGTTGGAGAAAAAGTGCAACTTGACTAAAGCAATCCTGCCAGTAAGTACCCGTAGTGAAAAGAGGCATTTTCCTCTGTGATTTATGCCCTTGAAGATTAAAGGGAGTATTAAATATGAAAATTGACGTAAATGCTTAGGCTTCAGAGTGTGATTATGATATTGAGTGTCCTTTAAAAAAAATAAAGAGCAGGGGATTGTGAGGAGTCAGCTCTCCCAATTCTCTATCAGTCTTTGTCTTTCTTTTTCTGTCTCACTCAGTTTGTCTCTTACTCCCTGTCTTTCTTTCCGCCCCCTCCTCCGCTCACATCCTTTGTGCAAAAGTGTCTCCTCAACAAATTAACTGTATTGTGACGTGTCATTTCAAAGGCACAGAGGCACAGCATGCTGATGCTTAATCTGTTTGCATTCAATTGCGCTGAAGGGGACTTTCTACTCTGCCATCGCGGAGTTATTCTTTGCCAAGCTCATCCCGGCTCAGAGCACACACTTGATCCCTTTTATTTGTTGTTCGGAGCATGTTTGTCTCTTTTTGCCCCGGTTTACCTCTCCATCCTTGCTTCTTCTTCTTTCCTTTTTTTTTTTCTTCTTCTTTCCTGTTTATAAAAGTAGTGATCATTTTTCAGACTGCGTTTATAGGGATGTGCCGGTGTTTAGAAGCATGCCAGAGTTAGCTCCGCCACTAACAGTGTCCATAAATCACCTAGCCGGAGTCAGCGCCTTTCATTAGCCCCCATACACTTTTACTGGTTTATCTGCCTGGCCTATTTATCTCATTATTCCTCCAGAAAATTGCTCCGCTATGCTGCTCTGCTGCCCACCCGCCTGCGTGTATGCGCCGTACGTGTGTGAGTGTGTGTGTGTTTGTGTGTTGGTGGTGGGTCCGTCCACCTGCGTGGCATTGAACTTGTGACCGCAGATTTTAAGAAGATTAACCGCAGCCAAGTGTAGGGAGAGGGAATGAGGGAGCACAAGTGAATAAGGGGTAAGATTTTCTCCCCCACTTGGCTCTCTTTGTCTGTTTGGATTAAGTTCTTGCAGCTGCCACCCATGGCTTTATGGACAGTGTTTGTCTCCTTCGAGATTCTTCCGAGCATATTTGGGAGGGATGCGGGAAAAGCACGGGATGTGGATGCACTCAAACACTGACTCACACTTTCTGTTTTACTCTAATGACACAAAGGCTTTTTTTTGCCTTTTTTCTTTTTGTGATTGTTGATGGAGTAGAAATACCTATTAGCTTTAGGATCCATAGAGAAGGAGGCATGGCTTTATTTTAGAGCAGAATTCAGCAACAAGACAACTCAAAATGGTTTGCACTGACAAATATGAACGGCTAGAAATGCATGATTTGCATCACATTGAGACTTAAACAGAATACAAAGAGTTAAACGACACACTGCAGCATAAAATGAATGATTGCTTTACTGAAAAGTAGCAGCCAGCAAAAAAGCATTCAGCCGTTAAAACAACTTAGAGCTGTCCTCCAGCTTATTTCAAATATTTGATCCATGAGAAATTAAAAAGTAGCTCATGCTTCTTTGGTTCTGAGACTGGATACAGAAAGCAGATTTGATCCTGATGACCTTAGAGGTCTGGATGGTTCACGACCTTATCGTAAATCAGAAGTGTATACTGGGCCTGAGCCATTCGGAACTTTTTGATGTACAAGACAAACAAAGTGATGGAATTCCGTGAAAAAGACAGTTTTTCCAGCAATCATACAAAACACATGAGAGAGATGTAATTTATTTTATGAGTTCAAATTTAAAGTTAAAACTCTTAAATCTGACCTGTGGTAACAGATGTCTTTCCCGGACTGTCCAGGTGGATGCCACAGAAGATGAGCCCACAAGTTTTATCTACCTGAGCCCGGATGCCTTGTCCAACCCGTCCAAGCTGCTGGTGCTAATCCAGGGTAGTGGTGTGGTGCGAGCCGGCCAGTGGGCCCGGAGATTAATCATCAACCAGGACCTGGACTCAGGGACGCAGATCCCCTTCATTAACAGAGCCATGGAGGTACGGGACACAACAAAACACATTCAGGCTGTTTTATTTGTTGCTAAAATGATGATTGTGATTAAAGATGTAACGCTTTTATAATCAACATTTATATCACTTCTTTCACTTGTTCTTATACTGTTTCTTTCTCTACGTATTGTTTGTTTTTCTTTGCAAAAGGTAGAAGCTGCAAGACATATTTGGTATTTTGGGATTTGTGGGTGTCTGAGGGAAAAAGTCACTGCTGCCTGTGGTACAGCCACCTCTGCCACAATGGTTAACCTAATAGGATGGTGGTGTGACAAGCGTAACACAGTTTATTTAAAGGGCAGGCCTGAACTTTTGGGGTTGTGGAAGCAGCCATAGCACAGGGACGCATAGGGTTTTTATTATTATTATTTCGTGTATGTATTGTATTGGTTTTGAAAGTGATTATTGAAATTTTCTATTGCTTTGTGCTTTAATAGCTCAGACTCTTTTGCATGAACTTTGTCAGTTCTATTCCGTTTGACTTCATTGTTCAATTTACACAAGTGCGACGAGCGAAAACAAAACTGCTTCTCTCTGGGGTCATAAGAGGAATTATTAGATTATGAACAGTTTCATCATAACTCAGCATCAAATATCCAAAGGAGCAAAAAATAAAAATAGATGTTCATTCACAGGTGCAAATGCATACTTACCAAAGATTTTTCAACTCAGAATCAAGTCCTATATTGTCTAGTTAGTGAAATGAAGCGTGCGCCTTGATGTGATCATTATTGTATATAATAAGTGAGCATTTCTGATTTCTGTGCAGTCTTATGTGCTCACGGGTGAATGAGCTGAGAGAAAGGGAGCGATAATACAATGTGAAATATAGATTTGTTTTCCTTTGCCTTCTGTGTGATCACTAACAATTGCATGCGGCTACGTGTCAGTAAGCAAAAGGTGGCTGTGCCTGTCTTATTATTTTCATCTCCATCTCTGCGCTCATTTGTCAGCCCGGCCACGACGACTT
This sequence comes from Salarias fasciatus, assembly GCF_902148845.1. Classification (NCBI taxonomy): domain Eukaryota; kingdom Metazoa; phylum Chordata; class Actinopteri; order Blenniiformes; family Blenniidae; genus Salarias; species Salarias fasciatus. The sequence goes on from NC_043756.1 coordinate 10,343,739, forward strand.
GTGTAATCTCATTGGCCTGCTGTTCAAATTGACTTAGGGGAGATCCAGCGCTCCCTCTACCCCTCGTTACTTCATTTCGTCCATCTGAATACCATAAAGACTTTACCTGCTGCGTAAAACCCTCTCCTGCTGTGTACAACAATGTGAATGTGTTGGGGTTGTGTGTGTGTGTGCGTGCATCCATGTGTGTTAACAGATGATTCAGGTACCCTGAAACTGTCTTCTACAGTCACCCTCGCCGCTCCTGCCGTCGAGAAGGCAAGGTTGTGCCGCGGAGAGCCAAAGTGACAGCTTAGATATAGAGAACATGGTGTGCGTAGTGCGAGTGTTGCCCATTCATCATAGTAAACAAGAAATCGTGTTCTTGTACCCTGACAAATCATCACCCAGGCGTTTACCGCACACACAAGCCCTCTGTGCGCTCCGTGCACGCCGCAGAGACAGCCGCACACATTTATAGTCAATTCAGGCTGTCTGCATCTATTATGGACATGTTTGTGGTTTATTATGTCATGCCGTGGAATTTGTCTTGACGTCTTTTGAAGTGTGTGAAAAGGAGTTACAGCTCCTATACCATCTGAAAAACTGCACACAATGTGATGGTTTTAGTGGAAATTGTACTGAAGGCTGAGTTTGGATGATATTGTCTGTGATTCGCCACCTTATTTTGCTTACTTTTGTTTTACTAATTAGAATTTATTTTTAACAGTGAATGGAAAATTAAATTAAGGTAAAAAGAAAGAAAAGAGAAGATACAGTTCCTTTCTGAAAGCAAGATTGGATATTTTTGACATGTTGCTAATTTGTTGTCCATATATATCACGTTGCATTTTTCCTTTAACACCATATATGCAAGTGCACGCACACTCAGTTCTTGTGTTTGCATGCGTGTGTGTGTGTGTGTGTTTTTTTTAAATAACATTTTCTCGACTTTATTCTCTTCAGGGGGGCTCTTATAAAATAAGCACTGTTGCACAGGGTTGAGCTCTTAGTTCCACCCTATGTCTGCAAGCATCCTTCATCATAAATCACTCTGTTATATAGTTTGGACAAGCTTGAATTTTTTTGATGTGTTTTGGATAAAAATGCTGATTCAATATGTGATTTTTCAACTCAGTAAAGATCAATACAAATCTGAACTCTAAAAAGTTCTTCAAAATAAAAGCAGCAGATGTTGTGCATCATCCATTTTTTCTTATTCTGATTCATCATGTCTCACGGCCCCTCACTGGCCGAGCCGCATGTGGGCTTCGGGTCAAACCAAAACCAGGTCTGAACAAAACTCCATCCTATGGAGCTATCCTTCTAGGATGTAATGCATTTCTTCCTATCCCTTCAATGTAACCTTAACCTTCACAACTGTCTTAACCTGCAATAACCCTCCACATAATGCAATGATCATCTTAAAAACTTAACACATCCTTAGAGGGAAACCCTTCATTTTGCACCTCAAGGTAGGTCAGGCCTTGCACGTTTTGTGTACGGCAAGTATTTTGGCCCTATAAACTTAGAAGCACACACACACACGCACACACATACACACACACGCGCATGTGCATGCACTTGCACAAAGAATTGTTATGTCTTGCAGGGTAGCTGTCTCTTAAACACCATGTCACATCATGTGTCTTCACTTCGTCACATCCATGTCAGATCTTTGTCGCACCGCTACAGGATGATGAGACAGTAATGAGCTAACAAAAATGTATATATTTAATATATGTATTCATAGACTTTTGCACACAGACGTAGATGTAAATGCGTCACATGGAGCAGACAGGAGGTTACTGATATCTAGCACGCTGTGTACAGTGATGCTGGGTTAAGGGAATTTTTTTGCTGTCTGTGCAAGCCGCACGCATGTTGTCTGTGTGTGTGTGTGTATGTGTGTGTATGCACATGGAAATGGTGCTAGTCCCATAGCCACTGGGTAAAATGACAGGTGAGAGGAGGTTTCTCCAGCAACGACTTTCGAGAGTGGGGGAAATAGCAGGAAAAGAGGAGTCTGAGCCGGGGGCGGGGGTGTCGGGGTGCAGAGCGAGAGAAGGGTTATGATTGGTTGGAATAGGACGGAAAAAAGAAAGGATAGGAGTACAGAAGGGATTGATGTGGGAAGAGAGAAATGAGAGGAGGACGAAGGAGTGACTGCAAATAGGGTGGGACTGGCAGAGGAGAGATGGGAGTACAGAGAGAGAGAGAGAGAGAGAGAGAGAGAGAGTAGGCAGAAGGCGAGCCTCTGACAGCTCCACTACTGGGAGAGGGCCTCTTAATGACAGCTTATTCCTTCATGATTTCAATTCCTGACAGTCGACAGGTCTGCTTGTTGCATCATGTGGCAGCTGTATCATTACCTTCTGGCCCTGTCAATGCTCTGCATCCTGAGACTGAGATGGTGGAGGTGGAGGGTGCGTACCATGGGGTTTAGATGGGTTCGGGGGTGAGAGAGAGAGAGAGAGAAAGAGAGAGATAGAGAGAGACACACAGGGAGGCTACAGTCAGAATAATTGAGGAAGGAGAGACTATCGGATATTGAAAAGTGGGATAGTTAGTTGTAGTTGCTGGTGGAGTTACAGGTACCACGTTCAACTCATGCAAGTTTGTGTCTCCATGGAAAAAATGGAAGTGGCTTTCTCGAGGCCTCTACTGCTTTGGTCATGGTGCAATATAGATTTTTTTTTTTTTTTTGCATTTCAATTTAAATCATGCAACATTTTATTTTTATTTTCCTTTAAACTATGCCATGAGTGTGCACTGCTTGGTTTTGCAGGTGCTATCAGTTATCAGCAACTATTCAGCAAATGACCTCCATAACTCTTTTACTCTTCACTGACAGTATCGGGCTTGAGTGATTCTCATTATCATGATTTCCAGATTCATTATGATATTCATAAAACTAAAAAAGAATATATAAATTGCCAAATAGCAGAGGAGTACAGCTTTGTTCCATGCAGTTATTGCTGTGGACCGAGGAGATTCCCTGACTTGTCACATATTTGTAAAATGAGCTACTCAGTACCGTCAAAATTGCACAGTAATATTAAAAAACTGCCAGAGCTTGAAAATCGAAGTTATCGTGGAAAAACAGGCAGATTCTCCCACACACAGCAGGGTTTTTTTTTTTTAGTTTTAATTTTTTAATTCTACAGCCCGAAGTCCCATATATATAGCATGCTTTGTTGTCAAGAATCACTTAATTTAGTCTGAAAGTTGCTAATACGTAAACAGATCTATAGCTGCTGTCACCCTTATTTTCTCCATCTCACTCTGGCGCGGCTCAACAACCCTCCAGATAGTGAGTCAGGGTAGACACCGGAGACCCACAGGAAAGAAAGAGGGGGTGTGGTGTTTTCAAAACTGTGTCAAAACCCTTGTGGTTTGTATCTGCCCGGAATTTCAATGGGAGGCTGAAAGGGGGCAGTGAGGCAGGCAAACTCAAACAGAGAAATCCTCTTCTAATTTCTGTCATGTCCTCCCCACCCCCTGCTTTTTTTTTTTTTTGCTGGATGATGTCTTCTTCAACATCAGCTGCACACTCTATCGTTTGTCTGCGTTGTGTCATGGCCTCATGTGCTACAAGGATCTCTCTCTCTCGCTCTCTGTTCTCTCTCTCTCTCCTTCCAATCACCATTCTCCCTCCTGCTTTCTCATTAGTTCATCTAATTCCCCCTGAGCGGTGAGTTAACCTGTTTGTGTGTGTGTGTGTGTGCGTGTGTGAGCGTCGGTGTAGCCCTATGATAACATTGTCCATATGGTGTGTGCACAACCTATCTCGGGGCATCAGGTGGCCGCAGAGGCCAGACAGGTATCATTCAATCCAGCTAGCCGACTATAGCCAGAGGACAGTTTGTGAGTGTGTGTGTCCACGCCTATGTGTGTCTGTGCAAGGGTCAGAAGGCGCTCTACCTTGCCGTGGCCTTGTAATAGTAGCCCTGCAAACACACATGCACGCACACACACACACACTCACACACCTCCAGGTGGGAAGGTCCCAACACATCCTGCAGCTCAGATCAATGCACTTGACACCTTCAAAGGCGGGTGTGGGGCATGGACTTGCTCTGGGGTTAAACCTCTTTTAAATAGCCTCCCGCGGGAAGGCAGCTGTCAATAACCCACCGTAATTACCGGGGCCAGGCCCGCCAAGGGCTCGGCTGCATGGGCCAAATTAAAAATTGATCAGAGAGGGAGAGAAAACATTATTTTGTGGTGGTATTCCCCGTCCTAACAGCGCTGCTGCTGCCGTATGTGAAATTTCATCAACTGATGTCCAAGCCTGATATCTAGAGACCTATTTATCCATCTATCCGCCCCCCCTCCCTTCCTCCAGTTGAACAATGGAGTAATGTCCCTGTTGTAAAAAAAAAAAACATTGCATACTAAGTGTCTTTCAGTGTGCATGTATATGTATGTGTGTGTGTGTGTACATGCAGTATGCGAGTGTGTGCCTCTGCATACTGTATGGGATGCAGCTGATTGTTATGTGCTCCAGGTAATACTACATCATCCCCTATCTGTGTAGTGTGTGCCCACCTTGTAGCGGTATATTGATCGTGGTCTCATTGAGTTTCTCTTGGCAGGGAGCCTGTATTTGTTAGTCAGAGAATGATATGAAGAAGATATGTTCATCCTCGGGCTTCCTCCAGGAAAACACACGGGCCGTTGTTTCACAAGACAATGATGAATGAGAATTGCAGGTTACAGTGAGTTTGAAGAATTTTCCGAACACTCTCATTTCACGTGGGCTATATCATCCGTTATATGAGTCACCGGCGCAGTGCATTGTGTTGCAGCGCCTGAGAAGAAAAATAAGTTAAAATAATTGCGGCATTATTGTAATTACCGGCCGCATCTGTAATTTGCGCTGCCTGCAAATCTGCTGGATACATAATTCACACGTGTGTGTGAGCTTGAATTGTGGCATTTAACTTTTGGGCTCAGAGCAGAGATTCAAGGGAATAACTCAGAATTCAGAGGTGCTAATAAGTGTTGATTGGCCTCTGTAAATGCAGAAAGTGTCGCTTTTAACACTTTTTGATTAACAGTAAATTAACTGATAAATTTCCTCAGATGACTTATTTCTACAATACTACGTTTAAACGTGTTTCGTACGTACATTTTTGTGGAGGATTTCCCTTATAAACGTAATCTAGTTTGAGTTGTGTGACTTTAAACAGTATAGCACATGAGAGCACTTATTTCTGGGTGCTGCAAAATTTCTCAGGTTTGTTTCCAATTGTTGTTGCTTCCTTTTGGAAACATTTTTCACACACTTATCACACTAAATGCGCCCAATTAATACTTAATAAAAAAAAAAATATATTTCTGTGTGATGCTATGGTTTAAAAAAATTTTTTTAGTCATACCCATTAGATATAGAAAATTGAATGCAAGTAAGTAACTACAAGTCGATATGATCCATAGCTGGGATTCTCATCACATACACATTTACACAGATGCACTCATGGCGGCAAAAAAATTAAAAGAGATGAAGAGGATGAAGCATTATTTATGGTATATGTTCATTAGCCCACATGTGATAATTGACTTTATTTATTTATTTATTTTTATCTTGAACCTGCCAAATTATATCATGAAAAAGGTTCTGTCTCTTGGTGTGTGTGCGTGTGTGTGTTTGTGTGTGTGTGTGAGAGAGAGAGAGGTGGGTAGTAGGTCATTTGCAGCTGCAGGCTGTGTGTGTGTGTCCCAGTGGGAAGGTCTTGTTTAGTCTCTTTTCCAGAGGGCCCCAGGCAGTGAGTGGTGGATACCTCTTCACTCTCTCACTGGGAACACTTTTCTACGGCCAGTGTGCGCACACACATGCACACGCTCACTTGAACAGGAAGACACGCGTGCACAGAAAAGTCTCCCATAATCTTTTGTACAAAACATCAACCTGTGCAGCATGCCAAGGATTTGACAGCTGTATTATAACAACGTTCACTTTTTGCAGTTTTAATTTTTTTTTCTCGCGAGTTTGCAAAGATTTAAACTGCTTTGTGTTTTCTGGAAATTTAGTTTTTACTCCCCCTAAACAAACGCGCTCACACACACACACACACACACACACACACACACACATACAGTTGGGCACTGAGAACCTCTTCAGGTCAGAGTTGAAATCTGCTGTATTCTTTCCGGTGCTGGTGTCGCACCCCAGAGCTATTTTCACCCCGCTTGATCGACGAGAGCAAACCTAATGTTTAAATGGGTTACCAGGGTTTACAGGCAAACAACAACAAATCCTACAGTTACTGGTTAGTGTGGGCACTTGTTAAAAAAGGTAAATGCAGCAGAAGTGTTTTCTGTCATGCTTTATAGTTAAAACAGGATGTTGTGCAAACATCTCTATAAGCTTTCCTATTATTTGTTCCACTGGATTCCTTGCTGTATACAGATGACTAATAATATAACATGCATTATTTAACACACTGATTTGATCTTTGTTTACCCATGTGTGTGTTAGTGTCTTGTGGCTTCCTATATTTCCCTGTCTCTGTATGCGACCAGACATTGAAGATGCAATCTTTATTTGAAGGCTTATCTGTCTTTTCTTCTGAGGCCGATATTGTCCTGCACTCTCTGTGGATGTGAAATGTACATTTCAGTACATCAGATCCTGGCGGCGATGGCGGCGTCTGAATGTTTTGAGATACGTTTGCTTTGGAGTCGGTGCTGAAGAAACAAAGACAGGCAGTAAAGGAGTGATGGCATCAGTGATCGCGTTTGTCTGCTCCTCTTTTGTCTCCTGCAGCTCAGTGGGTCAGTTGACAGCTGATATTGTCTGTATATCAGTATGCCCTGTGCAATGCGACCAACGTACGTTTTATGTTAAAGTTTGGTATAAAATGTGAAAATAACAGGTGTCTGTACAATGAATTGTTGGTCAGATATACACAAAACGCAACGGCTTACTCGTGCATTCATAACAGCTGTGAGAGAAGTAAAAAAAAAGAGCATGGAAGACAGCAGACTGCAGCCTACTTTCTGAAAATGCATTGTCAGCTTGCTCAAAGATGGGGAACAAGCAAGATGAGCTATTTACTGTCACTTTCTGAATAAATATTATGCAAGAATTTGACATGTGTGACAGTCTGCGTTTTGGAAAAGGAGAGAAATGTCATATCTTAGTATAAATACTAAAGCGGTATGTCAAAGTCAGATGCGAGTACGATCCACCTATTTGAGATGTGATCAGATTCTGGATGCGGGGCTCGTGTTAATGTCAGGTATGAGAAAGTCTTCCCTTTCTGACGGTGCAGCGTTATTTTTTTTTTCGGTGTGTGTAATGCTACAAAATGCTACAATCCGGTTCGGGGTTTTTCTCTCACTGCACAGACAGTGCAAACACATATCTCTGTTTGTAGTAATTTATCCATTTCTATGTAACTTGTCTTCACTTTCACTGGATTGATTCTAGACCAACTTACATGTTTTGTCTGCCTCCTCCTCCTTTATCTCGTACTACGGTGCTGGTGATAGGCGTTATTATCCCACCGTATGCTGACAGCCTATCCCTTAACCCTCTCAGGAGCACACGATGCTGCGCTTGGCTGACTTGTTTGCACTAATGTCAAGTTTTAGCGGGTTAGCAGGCGGTTACCATATGCTACTGTGATGCCGTCGCCCCTGATGTCAGTCAAACGAATGTCAGCCTCAGCTCACAACACAGTACACCACGGCGTCGGCTCAGAAACACAGTGACAGAACGTGCGCACACACAATAAATCACATGCGCACACACCCATACTGTAGGAAAGGCAAATACAGACAAGCTGGAGTTAAAGAAAACAAACAAAAAAACACATTCTGTTTGGGATGTGACTGAGATTCTCAGTGGAGAGTGCAGCATTATCTGCGATAAGTGTAAAGTGCACATCAGTTTTTTTAGGATGTGAGTATCCAAATGTTTCATTTTCAATATGTTTGAATTGACAAACCAAGCTGGATAAAATAACCCAGTCAAAACGTGTTCAATCGAACACCTTTCATTAGTTTCAGTGATTTCTGTTGTTGGACTTCCATTGACCGCAGTTATCTAAAATTCAGAATACTTTCAGTTTACTGCATTAATCAGCTTCATCGAAGAGCTCTTCAAACGTCTCTCACTAACATCCAACAGACAAGCACAGCATTCACAACCTCAGCTGAAGGGGAGGATTCAGCCTGGACAGCACTCACAGACATTACAGGGCTGAGAGAGAGAGTCAGACAGTTTACAGGCTCACACATTCAAACCTGCAGACAGCTTAGAGTCACCAGCTATCCTAACATGCATGTTAGGTTGATGCAGGGAGACCTGAAGAAAATCTGCACAGGCTCAGGGAGCACATCTGATCAAATCTATCTGTTTAGAAGAACTGTACACACACACACACACACACACACACACACACACACACACACACACACACACACACTGCTTCAGTGGCAGAGTGTACATTCTGCGGTTAAATGTCAGTGTGAGATTTACCTGAACTGAGATCAGTTGTAACGACATCACTGACCAGATTATGTCGGGTTTAGTTGTAGTTTGTTTGATTTTGTGTCATTCAAGTTCAAACATTTGTCTATCAAATTATGTGTTTTGGTCTATCTCAGACATTTTTTTTTAAGTTGTATTCTCAACAGAGAACAGGTTATAAACATTTGCGTGTGTGTGTGTGTGTGTGTGTGTGTGTGTGTGTGTGTGTGTGTGTGGGCAGACACTGTAGCTGCTGTATATTATGTCCTTCACTTACCTGATGAAACGTACCCTCCTGCCTTTTTTCTGCCTTCCCTCTCCTCTGGCTCCATCCTAAGATGTTGGTGGCTGTTTTCTCGTGTTAACAGAGTTGTTGTGTTTTGCTCGGGGTTCAGAGAGGCAATGTGGCCCTGCAGCTCTTTGTTCATATTGACCTTGTTCAAACTCAACCTTCCCTCTCCCTCCTGAGTTTTTCTTTCCTCTTTCTTTTCTTTCTTCTCTTCTCTAAGGTTCCTTTCTCCTGTTCATCTCACAGGCTGCCTCTGTGGCTGTTTTATTGAAACTGCAGAAAAGTAGCCTTTGGAGTCACTCTCTTTGGCCTTTGACAGATCAGGATGGCAGTGTGTGACCATGGAGGATTGGGCTGTTTCTGCATTCTGCTTGGTCTTTCTGTCTCGTTTTCTGTCTCTGCCTCCTTTCACTGCCTCTCCCCTTCTCCATTTTCCTTGCTCTGTGGCTAAATTAAACATTACTTAAACTGCTGAGCACCAGCGACGATGGGCAGTGATAAAGAAGTAACATTACAGTAACAGTAGCACGACATGGTGCTGTACAACCCCGGGGAATGACAAGAGAGAAAGGCACCATAATCCATTTTAATTTCACTGATATCATTGTACAGAAAGGGAGAGAAGGGGAGCGGGATAGAGAGAGAGAGAGAGAGAGACTGAGAGAGAGAGCTTGATTGGCAGAGGTGGAGTGAGAATGAAGGAGCAGGAGAGAAGTGAGATGTCTCAGGCCAGAGACTGTACTCTAGCTGACTGCAATGTCTTGTGGTGACCTAGTTGCAACCCCTTTGAAGTCCAAAGGCTGATCTCGCTGCATAGGCTGCAGAGGAGATCTGCAGCGTACAGCTTTATTAGGCGATGATGGAATAAAAGCAAGAGGAGAACCAAACTCTTTGGATTAGAGCTCGCTATAAACCTCTTTACACTGAAATACATGTATCTATACTATATACACACGTGTAGTTTGTTGCCAGTTTGCAGATACCTGTGTGTGTATGCATGGTTGCATATTTTACAATACACTGTTTTTGCTCTGGCTGTGCTGTTCTAAGCTCCTGCTGTGTGTGTGTGTGTGTGTGTGTGTATGTGCGTGTGCACATATACATGTGGGCATTCATATATTTGTATGTAGCAGATATTCCTTTTGGAGTATGTAGCTGTAATGTGAGGCCAAACACGGGCTTTATCCTTTAGCCCGCCACATTAGGAGACAGTGGTGCATTGTCAGGAGAGCTGACCTAGAATAGTCCAATCACTCCACATTCAGCCCCCTGTCTGCCCTCTCCTGTGATCACCACGCTGCCAGTGCCGCAGTCTATACGGCGTGTATGTATGTGTGGCTGTGTGACCCAGTTCAGTCAGTGGCGTTGCCAGGCTTGCCCCTGGTGAGGGCACGGATGTTAGGGCACAAAACCCTCAGATGTGTGTGTGTTCAATTCAGGCACAGCTGTAGATTTCTTCATGTCATCAGCAGTTGCTGAAATGTTGCAGAAATTGATTATTTCTGTGAATTTATTTCCTCAGACTGGATCAGTGGCTCAGCCCTTTTTTTCTTTTCTTTTTTCAAGTTTGCACTTCAGTCCGTACATATTAATTACCTCTGCTCGTACTGATGACTGGTATCCGTTAATAGTGTGTCCAAGAAGGGAGAGTACAAACACACACACACACACACAGGTGTCTCTGCGTCTGAGTATGCTGATGAGGGATTGGAGAGTTCACGGACACACACACACGAACAGCCTGCATGACATGGCCGACCAGTGAACTCTCTCAATTATCTGGTGCCTTTCTCCTGCACCCCTCCATCCTTCCATCCTCCCATCTTCCCACCTGCTCCCCATTGAGGCCGTGTGTGTGCAGACGTGCTCTGCTGGGGGCATGCTTAACCTTTTTGCTGCTACACAACACAAGGAGAGACACACACACACACACACACACACACACACACACACACACACACACACACACACATGCTCTTCTTCAAGTTGAGGTTCAATTAAAAACCCCACTTCACTTCTTTCCCCTTCCTTTCTTCCTTCCTTCTTTATTTCTTTCATTCCCTTCCTTTGCCTTCTTTTTGAAGTTAGCCTGGGGCCTCACGGAGCCTCATCAACCCTTTGCCTTGGCTAGATTGCATACAGGTACCCTCTGTGGCTATTTCAAATGACTTAATTAGCTTGTGAGTGCAGTGGATTGGTTGAATCTCCCTCTCTCTCTTTCTCTCTCTCTCTCTCTCTCTCTCTCTCTCTCTCTCTCTCTGGGAGAGAGAGAAAATGATTGAGCCCATGTGACACATTTAGTACCTTGCCGTGTGGTTTCACTTTCTAGGTCATGCTCCGGCTGTGAAGCTGGCTGCCTTTTACCTTGTAGAATAAGATGACACACACTCATACACACATGATCCCAAAAGTATGTTCCAGCATACCATCCTCATTCCGTTTTCAGTTTGACTGTCATCAGCTTTGCTCTGCATCGACACACCGTTATTTGTAATTGATCTACTCTTTTATTAATTCGATTGCAAAACGCTGCTTGAGCCAGAAAAGTGAATATTTGGTTTGATATTTGCTTTGCTAGTTTGGCATGTGTGTGTGTGTGTGTGTGTGTGTGTGTGAGATGCTTCAGCTGTTTTGTTGTGTGAAGTCCCCAGGTGTGAATTCCCATTCACAGCAGTGATCAAGGTATGTGCCTCCGTTCAGGTTGTTCCTGCGCCTGTGTTTCTGTCAGTGACAACAACGTCAAGGGCATGCCCCACCGCAGTACAAAAATCTCAGTCGTGACGCCTCACATGTGCCACACATGCATTACACACGGGCACCGCTCAAACAGATGTAAACAAAGCCGCATGTCTTCTCAGCCCCCCTCTTCCTTGGGACGTACAGGAGTGTGTTGGATGTTGAAATCGGTGTCGTCTTCTGTTACTATTCATGGCTTTAAATTCGAGTTTGTCAGACTGTACACAGCAACGCAAGTGATGGTAGCACCGTGAACTGTCGGTTTAATGAACAATATCAAAAGTTTCATCACTGCTGAATGATCTTATACTTGTTTTAATACTGTCAACTGTCAAGGTCTAGGAAATTGGGAGGGTTCTCCATAAAGCTTTATTGTAATGAAGTGCCTTGATGAAAAGATATGACCACGAGGATGCAGTGGTCATCAATGACTAAATGAGTTCTCGTACCCCTCAGGATGGGAAGAGGATCTCAGGGGGTTGAAGGGAGCAATGCGCCTGTTAACTCCTGGCTCTCTGGTCTAGCTATAGTTTGCTAGCTGGCTTCAGGCATGTGTTAAAAACCTGGGCCTGCTAAATTAAGTTTGGCTGTGTGAACAGCCTGTGGCACCCACACAAGAGCAAGTGAATTCACAGCCGCTTGAAGTCAGGCATTCACCCATACTAGTTCTACACACAAGCACACACACACACACTTACATTCACTCTCCTATTACCAAGCCTTAATTGGCTACCTTCCGTCTTCCTCTCTTTCTCTCTCTTGGATAGGCCTAGAGGCCTGTTGGTGCGCTGGCACACAGCAGCAGAGCTTGGGCATGCAAGCAGGTCTGGGGGCATGGAAGAAATTGGAGAGAGAAGCAATACAGATGGGTGCTAGGGTGAAGGTTTAGAGCACGACTGGTTCATGAGACGAGGTGAAATGTAGCTACTCCTTCACGTATACAGTCATATTTTACACTAAATATTTTTTGAAGATGTTATAAATCGTTACTGTACCTCCACCAGCTCATATTCTAACCACTTGTTAAAGCCACAGTGGGAAGGTAGAGTAGGAGATGCCTTTCTCCTCTTCCACTTGCTGAAGAGTTGTCATGTGCTGTCAGCCGGCTTGTTCTCCATGTGCCTGTCACGGCTCTGGATAGGAGCTCTGGGTCCCAGCATCCTGCCAATTGGTGAACTGTGTGTGATTGTGTGGGAGGCTGTGTGTGTATGTGCGTATGTTGCCCTCAGAGCACTTTGTTGATTCTGCTCCGCGGTGTCAGTGACACATTGAGCAGGTTCGGTGGGACTCCCCTGGTTTCCCTCGTGCTGTGTTTACTCCATCTGTTTACTCCCCCCCCCAAAACACTCTCAAATCTATTACCCTTCTCTCCCTCTTTCTTTCCCTCTATTTTTCACTCTCCGTCGATCTCTCTTATTTACTCCTGACTTCTCTTGACTTGTCGTTTCAAATCAGTACTTGTGTGGTAGTCAGGTGGCGTGCCTGTCGACAGCCAGCGCTCGTCTCTCCCTCAGCGGGAGGCGGGATTGAGTTTCTCTTGCAGCCATCCAGCCAGCGATCTTTTTGCTTGAAAAGCCGGAACACATTCCTCCCCGGGTCGGATATTTCGCTTCGGTATTCTTGATTAATTGAATACTCGGATGATAAGCTGGGGGTAAAATAAAAAGAAAAATGCACATAAAATTAATATCACTGTGTTTGTTTCAAAGGCTTGATAACAGATGTTAGCATCTAATCAACTTATATGAATTTGAAGGCTTTTTGCTCCAATTATAGATTGAAGAAAAATGTTGAATATGGAAAGATCTTCTGTTTCTAGTCGTCAAACTGAAAAAAACCCAAAAACAACCAAGTTGCTTCTAATAAGCAAGAAGCGGTGATTATTAAAGCAGAGCTTGAGAGGTCAGCATAGCTAAATGTATAAAAAGCTTGAATTTATCATACGATGGCAAAAAAGGAATGCATTAAAAAGACACTGTAGAAAAAGATGGGGAGATTTGTAGTGTTTGCTTCATTTTATGGATGAATCACAGTCTAAATCTTTTGAAGAATAGCCAACATTTGAACTCACATGAAGTGAAATGTATTCCAGAGTTATGAAATAATCATTGATTTTTCTTTTCCACACAGCTTCACCTCCAAAACAACTTAATTAAGCTGTGTGCTCATTATGCAACCTGCGATACTGTTTTACAATGCCAATCCTTCCCGAGTCTGTGTGTGTGTGATGGTATGAAACGATAGTTTACATACTCAACGCCAAGGGCACCACCAAGGGCTCATGAATGCAAGATGAAAAGAAGTGGAAGTGAAGCCGGGGAGAGAGGGAGAGATATCCCCCCCTTTTTTTTTTCCCCCCCTTCTCATCCATGTGACCGGCTAATTAGCCTGCTGCACCACCAAGCTTCAGCTGCAGGGACAGGGTTCAATAGTTCACCTATCTACCACTGAGCTACAATGGTGGTAAACCTGGATTACCTGCCCTGCCGGCTACCAAACCCCAGTATTACAAGTACCTGTCTTGTTCTGCAACCTGGAAATGAAATCAGTCCAAAGAGCCGGCCAGGTGGATTTACATGAAAGCTGTTGTTCTGAAATAGAAGCATGTTTCATAATCTCTGAATACTGAAGGACAAAGTTTGCGCAGATTGGAAACCAAAGTTTGCCAAAGAATGCGGCAAACATTTCCCAAATGAAAATACCCAAAGATTTGATGGGATCAGATTTATGACTCGTGTCATTTAAAAGGGGATGTTTTAAAAGCCTCGTCCTCCACGCGTCAGCTACACCTGTAAAATACTGAAAGCTATTGATGACATGGGTCATCAATCATTTTTTTCTTACGTGACAAACTGAGGCATTAGAAATTAGCTCTCTCAGATATCAGGTGTTTTACATTTTCAGCGCTGATTAAAATTGGCTACGGATTAATACAGTTTATTAATATAGTTCACACTGACATAAAAAGTGTTTTCGAGCTGTTTTTGAGCTTGTTCTAAAGAAATATAGAAGAAAAAAACAGCATACAGCGCTGTTCATGCACACTCATATATATGTTGCTTAATTAGTCCGACCGTTTTTCAAGTTCTCGTCCAGCTGAGAAAATGCAAATGTAGTAGGGAGTACACTCTATACGTCTGCCTGAAGTTCTCTTAAAGCCTTAAAGTTAATAACTTTTAGATAAATAGGAATTAAATGAGAAAACTATGAACCTGAAAATGGCTTTCTTCTTTTGGCAAAAGTTTAGCTCAGAGCAAAAATACACTCACACACACAATCACATCTACATTTTAAAACTACGTACTCTAACAATATATTGTTGATTATCTTCAGAGTGTAAGCTGGTGTGTGAGAAATTGCAGAGAAAAGCAGCATTGAAAATCAGAAAGAGGCTGTGGTGGGATTGCTGGATAAAAGACACATTTTCCCTCGCTCATAGTGTTTTCCTATCACAAAAAAACATGAAAAAAATATAAATTATGCGTCTGATATTAAAGGTGTGCACTTCACAGAATGCAAAATTACCACACAAAGCCCACAAATACGAAAATCTGGGAGCTTTTGTGAGTTCTGAACTCATTATTCAGTTTGTTCTGTCAAAATGAGGAAGAAGATTTTGGCAATAGAAAAGCGTGATTATTTTTTATTACTACCTTCAACTGTTACCTTCAAATGTGCCTCCCTGAATTTTTTTTTCCTTTCCTTTGTGTTTTTTTTGTATTTAATTAATTTTTTGAGTTTGATTCCCCAGAACTGATCTGGTTGTGTGCCAGTCGTACCCGCTCTCGCTTCCTGTTGCTGGCAAAGCAGCGTCTTGCTGAGTCGGGGGTCGAATTTGGCTAATGAAGTTGTCAGAGGCGTGTAGCATGGAGGCTGAAGGGAGGGCCTGCCGGGCAGCCAATAGCGAGGCTGCAGCTGTGATCAGCCGAGCATGATGGGAGACCACCCTGCGCAGCGAGTGCCGAGGCCCGGTACAGCCCCCAGATCAAAGAGCTGGCCCTCTCATACACCAGCAGTTCAGAGCGATGCTACAAGCTTAACGCGCACGTGCACGAGCAGAAGAAATCCACCGCGCGCGTTCAAAGACACACGGGATAACACCTGGACGCACATCCGCGCATTTACACATCCAAGCTGGAACCGCGCAATGTTTCATTTTGCACACATCATAAACAAGCTATTTCACCTATTACGCAGAAAAAAAAAACGTTTAACTAAAAAAAAAAAACAAATTGAGTGTTGTAGTTTATAAGTGTTTATTCACTTCTTCAGCCTCTTTCACTCTCTCTTCCAGCACTTCTGCTTTCCCCTCCGAAGTCCATGTCCTCCCCTCGCCATCGCTGTCACGTTGTTATCCTTGTTACCCTTCTTTAGTTAAGATCACTCATTAATAACCGCGTCCCCTGCCTGCCTGCCGCTTGCCTCCAGTGTTCGCTCGCTGCTCGCTCCCTCGCTCCGGCGCCTCGCCGCCTTCCCTCCGTTTCCACTCCTCTGCTCTCTCCTCTGCTCTCTGCTCTGCCCAGGGTTCTTGTTTGAAATTCAAGAGTGGTGCAGTGAGACTGCAATAACCTACATACCGATCTTGTTCTCCCATTCTTATTTTCATTTTTCTCTTTATCTCTCTCTGCTCCTTTATTTATTTATTTATTTTGGTTCATTCCACTTCCAGTCTTCTCTTTTCACCTCAGTGAAATTTTTAAAAAGATATTATTATTATTGCAATCATAAAAAGAAGTTTTTTTTATTTTCACTTTTTTTTTTTTTTGCAAAATTTTTCTCTCTGTATGACAGGATGAAACTTCATTAGTTTTTTTTTAAATACTTGAGGGTGGCTTGTTATGTTTAATTGATCCTTTTTCACTTTACCAGAGATAAAGTGCTGACGTGGTGTACTTCTGCCCTGTTCCTCTTTCTACACATCCTGCTGTGTGTGTGTCTGGAGCTTTGTGTGTGCACGTGTGTGTATGCATGTACGCAAGTGTGTGACGCCAGAGGTGCAACTCCTGTATGTCCCGCTGACTTCTTGGTGAACTCCTCTCCACGCAGTTTAAAATAAAGACAGGAAGAGGAGGCGGTGTGTGTGTGTGTGTGTGCGGTGTCTTTGTATATGTCAGAGAAATGGGTGTGTTAGCACGTGTGTGGCTGCACATATGTGCTCGTGCTTGCGCGTGTTTTAGCGTGTGTGTGTGTGTGTGTGTGTGTGAAGTTCCTCCTGCCTTTACTTGTGTGTGGAAGTGGCATATGTTGGCGGTGGGTGGCAGTGCAGGAAAAGCAAGCTGGCTTGCTGGTGGGGAACCTGAGTCAGAGCATTCAGGATTAAAAAGTGCTATCCCCATTATGCTGCGTGTGGAAAACAGTGATGTTCATTACCCCCCTTTTTAACCAGCTTTGGTTGCCTTTCAGTAACAGCAAGGACATCTTTTGCTTCTTTCCTCTCTTGTTATTAAGCTGAATATGTCGATGTCGATTCATAAATCTTATGAGGACCAGGTTTGTGTGCTTTTTTTAGGTGCGCACTATTCACAGCAATAAAGAGGTAAGCGAAGAGTCATGGTGTCGCTGCTTACTTATTTAGTAGCTACAATAATTATTGCAGCAGCTCTATCAAAGAGCGGCTGAAATGTAGGGCAGTATCAACTCCTGCCTTCTCCCCTCTGTGTGAAAGTGTGAGGATTAACCCTACTTAATCCATAGTAAAAGTCCCTCAGTGCGTTGGACATGAGATGCCTGTTCTCATGCTCATATTTGCCTGTTTAATGTCTTGGAATCAATAATACATGAAGCGGTCCTACAGATGATGAGGGGAATTTAAATATTCATGCTTAACTTTGCGGTAAGATCTGCAAAGTTAAGTCAAATTGGGTAGTTAAAGGTTCAAAGCTTGGGGCAGCGTGCTTTTCTGTAGCTGAGAAGGTGCTGCAAAACGGAAATGAAAGACGAATTATTACTTGACATGGATCTACACAAAGGGTCAGCACAGGGGTTTAAATACTGCGGCGCGTACTTTCCAGGGGAATTTTCTGTTTGTGTGTAAAATAACACGAGATCAAATAAGCGGCTAATAGGAAGGAGGGGCGAATATTATATATATATATATCGATGGCACGCTACGCTTCTCTTCTCCGTCCTGAATAATCATGATCCTGAGCTGATGGGATGCTGCTTCAAAAAGACGAGAGTATGCATGAACTGCAGATGAACTGGAACCTGCGTATGAACCGGGGTGGTTGCCCGGCCCAGCAGCAGCCCCTGTTCCCCAGCCGGGTAGTCCCACAACGAGATGCTGATATCCACAGTAGGAGGGGTGTGTGTGTGTGTGTGTGTGTGTGTGTGTGTGTGTGTGTGTGTGTGTGTGTGTGTGTGTGTGTGTGTGTGTGTGTGTGTGTGTGTGTGTGTGTGTGTGTGTGTGTGTGTGTGTGTTTGGGGGACTAGCTGATGGGCATGTGGGCTGATAAGTATTCTTGAATGTATGCAGATGTGTGTCTTTGTTGTTTAGAAGTTAATTGAACATGAACAGGTAATCGACTTTTTTTGTGTGTGTGTGTGTTTAGCAGTTAATGCGTTTGATGCAGGCCGGGCTCTGAGAGAACGAGGGAGGGAGAGAAGTAGAGACAGAGAGAGGGATTCGGTCAGACTGGGCTGGCAGGTGAGCAGACGTTTGCTCCAGGCAGCTATGCTACCTTTTGATACAACAGGCTTTGTGAAACAGGCATGATTTCTTTCTTTCTTTCTTTTTTTTTTTGCTTTTTTCCCCTCTCCAGCCGTCTATCCCTCTAAAACTGTCACTGTCTGTATGTAATCTCTTTAGAGCTTTTATCATTTCCCTGCCTCAGATCTTGCAGTTCCTATAGCAGTGTTTTTTTCCCGAATAATTCGAAACTTGAGCGACAGTTCCTAGGACAGATGTGAGATGAATAAGCTGTTGTACCCGATCAGACAGATAGGTGGCAGTATACTGTCAGGCTAGATCCACACACTTCCTCTCTCTGTTATCTATCTATCTATCTATCTATCTATCTATCTATCTATCTATCGTCTGTTTTATCCTTTCAAGTTCACATCCTGATATAATTCAGATTTCCACCTTCGTGGTCATCCCCCACTCCTTCTGTCACACTATTTTTATCATTCATCTTTTACATCTCTCCGTTCATTCTCCCTCCAGGCTTTCTTTTCCGTTTCTCCACACTGTCCTCTCACTTCCGCCTGCAGGTGCTACCTGTGTAAATGCTAAAATACAGTCCATGATGCTCAGCACTTGTTAGCACAGACCTGCTTATTTATTCCTTGGTGTCCATAAAAGACTTGATAGATGAGAAATTTGAGCGCTGCCCACAAGCTCAGACGGAGTACCGTCAACTCAGACAGAATATGAGCGTTTGGATGGACACACACACACACACACACACACACACACATACACACTGTTTGCCCAGATCAATGCCGTGGCTCTGAGGGACTAGAGAGAGATCAGGTACTGAGAGCCTATGGAAATGGATGGCTTTGTCATTGAAACACCCACCTCTCCTCCCCAGAGATGCTCCACGGTGGTGGTATCTTCAGCTCTGAGACTTCCTCATTCTCTCTCTTTCCAGGCCGCCTGTTCTGTAACCCGCCTCCGACACATATAGAGAACATACACCAACACCGCTCTCCCTCTTTTCCAACCCACCCAAGAGTATTTACTCCAAAAGAGAACATTGGACCCAAATAAGTGTGTCTATATTTAACATTTTATTTTGTTTTAGATAAGTTTCTCACAGTGGTGTGAGAAATTTGGAAGAGATAGAAAAGGAGCCAATAATTAAGATATATATATATAAAAAAAAAACTTGTTGGTATTATTTAATCTATATTTTCCATCTTTACTCTTTTTTTATCAGGTGTTTCATTTCTGATTCCTCTTTTCTTATCCTGATTTGTTTTCTGCTTATTCAATCATTTATTTATTGATGCTTTTAGGAAAATTATGAAATATTTACGCGACACATTATGCTTATACCGTGGATGATTGTGCTACACAAAATTAAAAGTAGTTCTCCTGGAAACCTGCAAAGTGTTTCTTAAATTTCTCACTATAACTGACTTACCTTTTTTTTCTTTTTCCCACTCTGGTAATGTGAGAAAAACCACCGTAGGCCTGCATCATAAGCAGACTCTGAGTAATTGTGTGTGTGCTTTTAAGGGGTGGTGGTGGTGCACATCTCAGCGGAGCATTCCACCCCCAGTCCAGTGGGTTTTGGTTCTCGCAATGGTGGTTTTGTTAAAGATCACTGTGGGCACTCCCCACGTTGTATTCCCTTCCTCTCGGGGGTTACCTGCTGGATGTGGGCGAGTGGACGGTTCCTCTGCTTCCACACACACTGGCACCAGGCAGAGAATCGGCAACTTTTCAGTAAACATGATACATAAGCAAGGCTTGCTCATTCTGTTTTTGTGTTCAAGTCTTTAATATGTTTTTTTATTTTGAAGCGAGCTTTTGAAGCCAGTCTTGTGTTCTCAGTCTTCTTTTTGGCCCGGCCTCATTCCCACACCTGAGAGCCGAGCGTCTGTCGTGCCCAAATTTGACCACATGTTTCGAAGGGGTCAGCCAGAGTAGCTGGGTGAGAGCCAGCCCGCTGAGAGCCGGGGCCAGGGCAGGCCCGGCGTTTGGTTTGACCAGCAGTGAGACCTGGAGCGAGCGCGGGCTGAGATGGAGATGAGGGCGGGACCGCGAGAGCTTGTATCCTGCAGATTAGAGCGATGCACGGTCTATGCACACAGGATGGGCTTTTCAACATACCACTAACCTGGCCGTGACTCCCCGAACTCTGTGTGTGTGTGTGTGTGTGTGTGTGTGTGTGTGTGTGTGTGTGTGTCAGAAAAAGCCTTGCACACTGTTTTTCTGATGGGTAATGGCAGCGTAAACTTTTCACCCCACTTTCTCATGTGATCCAACTAAAACTGCATTCCGTAGAGAAACGCATGCGCTTTCCACCTGTGTGAGTGTGTGTGTGTGTGTGTGTGTGTGTGTGCGTGTGCAATTTGTGTGTGTGTGTTTCCGAGCTAATAGCAATAAGAGCGGTGGACTGTGGATTACGTCTAGTTCAGACAATTATCTTTCCACCAGTCAATTCAAGGTCAGTTTTACAAACCCATTTACTCGCCAGCAAATATGCTTCAGTCAAGTGTGTCTGAATGAAAGCGCGATTTCAAACATCTGAAAAGATGGCATTTTGCTACTGTTGTTCTTACCGCACAATTCTAGGTTTGTACGCGCTGCGCTGTTAACGTGGATCATGTTATATTTCCAGTAGTAGTAGTAATGTAGTCGATGTGTCTTTCTTTGATTCTTTGAGATTGTTGCTCTGCCTAATCACGACGGCAAATGAATGAAGCCTGACGCTTGGAGTGCATTTAATAGGCGGCGCGCGTGCATGTGCCTGTGCATGTGTGTCCTCAGTCTGTAGCAGTGTGCCACGTCTCAAGCCCCTTATTCTTGGGATAATTGTGCTGCAAGTCCTCAGCCTCCCCTTTAGCCTGAAAACCAAGCTCATTGCGGCCCCCAAAGAGCCCCCCCAGACGGCCGAGGAAAAAAAAAAAAAAATCCCAAGTTGTCCTTGTGCATAAAAGTAGATTGTACTCTCCAACACCTTTTCAAATTAATATTTGTGATGGACGCCATTCTGCCAGCCCCAGTTTCTGTTCCCCGCCTTTGTTCCTGCGTTTGATGTAATGGAGGCAAGGACAAAGAGGAGAGCAGGCAGAGTGTGTGAAAATGGTAGTTAAGTGGGCTTAAGGGCTCCTTCAGTACCTACTGAAAGGCCTGAACCCTGAATAGGACCCTCGCACTGCTAAGCTGTAGTGCAGTAAACAAGACAGGTCCAGCACAAAGGTGCGTCTCAAATGAGCACAGACACCCTCCTCCTCTTTTTTTTTTTCTCACCCTGTCTCACCCCAACCTCCCACCCGACTCTGACATCTGGCCAATCCCAAGATCTGTCTGAGTCCTCACTCATCCCCTCCTCTTTTATTCCCGCCTCATTTTTGCTCTCCTTCATATCTTTTCTCTTGTTCTTTAGCGTTTCTCTGCACTCTCTTCTGGTGTGTGTGTGTGTGTGTGTGTGTGTGTTTTGTTGTACTGGTCCTGGCTGGACAGCTTGCTCCCCCTAGCCAGCCTTGTCCCCAGCGCTTGGGCGGTTCGGCTCTTTTGTTTAGTTAATTGCAATGAGTATAATGTACTAGTGTCTCGGAGGTCCACGAAAGACAATTAGACAATCCCAAGAATTTAATGAGACACCACCAGCCCCAATCCCCCATCCTCTGCTTTGAGAAACACCCTGCTCTCCGTTGGCACCGCCTGTGATGTAGTGAGGAGGGGGTTGTCATGCAGGTCGGCTGTCTGTGTCTGTTTGTATGTTTACCAGATTGTTGGTCTGCCCATCAGAGAACTCACCAGAGAGAAAAGACCTGGTGAGATAAAGACGAAAAAAAAAAAAAAAAAATCTAAACAAATTCAAGTATTATGTGTAGATATTAATTCTATGTTCGCATGGCAGATTTCCAGGATTTTTTTTTACACTATGGGATTCTCACTTGAAGAATTGCTCGCGCTGGACATCACGGGAATACCCGTGTAATTATTAAGAGCGATTATCCTGTTCACCCAGTGAAGGGACACAGCACTTGACAGTGTCATCCCCAAAAGGAAGAGGAATGGCTGGGGGGCCTGGGTGATGGACGAAACCCTGGGTGGCCTTTTAAGGACTTCTCCCCATTCCTTTCTTTCAGTCTCTCTGTCTGTTTTTTTTTCTTTCTCCTGTCTTTATTATTTCTCCCTTGGCGTTCCCTCGTTCTGTCTCTTTTTCTGTTATACATTCCATCATAAACCCATAAGACATTTCTCTGGATCATACCAAGACGAAGCCAGCCTTAAAGCAGAGAAGAAAAAAAAATCCATAAGCGATTCGTTGCATCTCTCTTCATATCACGTTGAGATTAATTAATCATGTGTCTTTGACACTGTGAAGTACCTGTAATGCACAACCTTTAAACCTACACTCACACTATGTCACGAAAGAAAAGCAGTTTGGTTTTTAGATTCCTTTTGTTTTCCTCTTCTGTCTTCTGTTTTTTTCCCTCTCTTTCTGTCATTCCTCTGCTTTTTTCTCCGGCTAATCATGGTGTTACAACAAAAGACGGGGCTCCATTATTGCATGTGTCTGTCCCAGAAGAAAGGAAATGAGAACGGGACAGAGGGTGGCCGTGGCCTGACACCGCACTATTAATCTTCCAGTAAAGCCTTGTCAGGCAGAAACGGACACAAATGGATCACTCCCATTAACTGGGAGAGTGTAGGTAAGGGCTTTAACAAGCGTTTACCAGAGTCCATTTTCTCACTAATGAAGAGGGGGAATACGCGACCTCCCAGCCAAAGCTGCCAGACCGCACTTAAAGGTCTGAACGGGGAAGAAAAGGAGGAAGGAAGAAGAAGAGTATAGAGGAAGAGAGTAGGTGAGCATGAATTAAAAAAAAAAAAAGGGGGCTATAGTCTCAGTGCTGACATGTTGTTGCAAGCATGGTGAGAGGTTAAGGCCGGGGCCACCGTACGCTTCACCCTCCACAGCTGTCCCATGGCACAGAGAGGCTTCTACCATGGGACATTCATCCTCTTGTCGAAAAAAAAAAAGAAAGCCAAGGAGCTTAAGTGTAAAGTTTCATTTCAGCACTGACCAGAAGCTCTCTTAACTTTTTAAGACTATTTTCACAGCTTGATCCCTTCTCCCAGTTTCGGTAATGAATATTCAAGGGCACACAGTTGTGAAGTTTTTTTTTTGTTTTTTTTTTGACTCCCTAAGTTTGGAAAAGGGGCAAAGAGCCACAACAATGGGTGTCAACTCTTACTGTAAGGGATTTGCATTTATGCACCATGTTTTAAACATGTGTCTGACATCTCGTGGAGCTGTCACGTCTGTGGACAGAGTTCTGTCCAAACAGCCCCCGAACCCCGCTGGCACCGCGGCGGGGGCTCTCCGGGATGTCTCAGCACCACCACCGCACTCCCCCCGAGGGGTATGTGTCAGCGCGCGCGCCGGCGGCAAGAGTCGGATGTGCATTTGTATCTGTGGGTTAGCGGGGGAAACGTGCACGTTGAATTTCTAATGGGTGATGCCCCTGCTCCCCTGACGCGGGTTGGACGGGCGAGTGATGGTTTCTGAAAAAGCCACATGATAATAAGAGATGTGCTGGAAATACATCAAGGATCAAGCTGTGGTGGCACAGTGTAATTCATCACCGCCCCTCCAGATGTCAAACTGTTTTAGTGTAAGTCAGCGAACGTGCAAACAGATAATTAAATAATCACAGAATTCCAATTGTACTAAATGTGTGCTTCCAGTTTCTCTCTCTCTCTTTTTTTTTTTAATTCATTCACAATGACTCTCTCCAAAATAATGTCCATGCGTGATGTACCCTCACCCACGACAGCCACGTGTGAAATCCTCTGGATAGATTAGTTGTCTGTCAAATTGCTGTTAAGGCCGTGGTATCGCTCCACGGACGCGCCTGCCTGTTGTTTTCCCGTGTCAAGCGCCTGTTAGCAATAAGCCCGGCTTCCTGAACGCAGCCAGATCAGTGGAACCAGTATCATTAAAGAGATTGTGGCCCACGCTGACCCGACTGATACCAGAGAGCAGGCAAAGGGGAAGAGCGGCACGACCAAGCCCGTTTGTCTGTTATCGCCGGCTTTGTGTTCCACAGGCTCCCGGGGGGAAGCTGCGAGATGAGAGGAAGACTTCACCTTCCTCCTCGCAGACGCCGCTCCACCCCGTCTTTCCTACCGCTCCCGCGCCGCAGCAGTCATCCCCGTCCGCCGCCGCCGCCGCCGCCGCCGCCGCCCCCTCCACACACACCCCAAACATTTTTAATTATATCTTCTCCCAAGTAGTGCGGCTCAGTAACCAAGGAGCTGACATTGATGCATGTGCTGATAAATCCGCAAACACTGGAAACAAGATTAACAAAGATTTTGAGGAAAGGGTGACAGCTAATTTTGCGCAATGGTCGCTGCCTCATTCAAAGAGTGATGTTTTTGATAGAGCAAGCCACGCCTGAGAATTCATGCTTGACGCAGAGGAGGGAGGCTCAAACATAGCAGGATGAGTTCTGCGGTATTTGCACTTTATATATATATATTTATATATATGTGTTTATCTCTGTTGTTGTATGACCCCCTACGCTACTCAATGTCTTATTTGAGTCCTTCATTATTTTCCAAATAATGCATTATTTATTATTTCACTAACTAATCCTTGACACATTCCTGCACAACATAATGAGATAACTCATTTAATTTTTGTTGCAGTAAAATAAATGACCATACACTCTGCAGCACATAGTAAAAAGTAAGATACCATACAGACTGAACCCACTAATAACCTCATAACTTTGTCAGTTACAGATGTTAAACTTCAGAAAAGGTGCGGCATTTGCTCAGCCTTTTCAGTCTGTGGCCATTTTGTCTTTGTGTGTGTGTGTGTGTGTGTGTGTGTGTGTGTGTGTGTGTGTGTGTGTGTGTGTGTGTGTGTGTGTGTGTGTGTGTGTGTGTGTGTGTGTGTGTGTGTGTGTGTGTGTGTGCTCGCCGGTCTAATCACTTTGATCTAATCAGCAGTGTGTATTGTGGAGTCGGTGACACGCCACTCCAGGCCCGTGGTCCTGTCTCTGAACTGACTCTCAACCCACTGAGACACCGATACACACTCCTCTGAGAGAGATATCAGTCTGCCTCATCACGCACACACACTCACACACACTAGGAAAGAGAATGAGATAACAATCATACTTCCACAGCTGATTCCCTATTTTCTCATCGAAGAAGCCACACCACCCTGCCTCCTTCTTTCCTCTTTCTTCTTCCTGTTGCCAATTTCGAGCCTATACAGTAGGAACATCTTGCAGATTTCTTTTGTTCTTTTTTCATGCCCCCCCCTTTCCGTTTTTTTTTTTTTTTTTTTGCCACCTCTTCATGTGATGCCTCCCTCCTCAAAATCGCCTCCCCTGTCTTCATCTGTAGGCAGCTGACAGCTTCTTTCACTTTTCTTTGTCAATTTCTTCTTCTCTTTCTCTGTCTCTCTAGTTTTCTTTTTCATCTGCCCCCCCTCCCCCCCCCCCCCCTTTCCATCTGCTTTCGCTTTTGTTTGCTCGGCCCCTCTCCCATCCCAACTTGATAATGAGGAATGCGGTGTGACCCTGACCTCCATCGGCCCTGCGACCACCTCCGACCTCCCCAGGTGACCTCCAGTCCCTGTTTTGACAGCTTGATTAATTACCCAGTGTTATGATTTATGAGGAAAGCTGTATGTAAAAATAATAGACAACAGGTGGTCTTGGAAAAAGAAAAAAGTAGTAGATTTGAAAGGACTTCTAGTGAGGATTGCGGTGGGTAGTGATGGTGGGGTTGAGGGTGGTCTGTGTGTGTGTGTGCGTATTTGTGTGTGTGTGCAAGAGAGAGTGCGAGAGGAAGGATGTGTACATTTTCTATAGTTAATTGCTTTCAACCGTTTTTGAAGGCTGCATCAGGTTAATAAGAAAATGTCTCATGCTGCATACCGCGGTTTCATTAGTCGCCACGACTCGTGTGTCTGAGTGTGTATTTGGATGCACGGCTAAAGGATGAAGGGGATTCCAACGTACATGCGTAGGTCCATGTGTGTGCTGTGATGTGTAAACCCTGCCATGTGGTAATGACACTATGGAAAATGTACTGGAACACACACACACACACACACACACATACACACATACACAGATATAGTATATTCTCTGCCACCTCTTTTTGAGGTTACATGCTGTGAAAATAAGCAGAGTAAATGGCAGGACAGACCAGCCATAGTGTTTACCCTTCACACTTCAAACACAGCTTGTGATTGGCTGTAGCGACCTCCCCTGACTCCTGGACCTGTGGTGCAGCTCCACTTAGAGAGAGGTCACACTTCTGGATATGTGTGTGTGTGTGTGTCACACTGTGGTTGTGTTTCTGTGTGCTAATACCGTGGCCTTCAGGTTTACTGCTGATTGTAGCCCCTTACAATCTTGCGGGCTGCGATATTACTGCAAATAGAAATGAATATTTTACACATACAGGTCGGCAAATTTCATCTTACGAAAGGTCAGGCCTAACATGGGATATCACACACACCTCACACAGCAACAGCCTGCTCGGTCGGCAGGACCACCAGTCCTCTCTTCTTCCTCCAGTCTTTGTGGGTCACAATATCGGGGCAGGGGTGACGGGACTCCTCTTTGACCTCTGGCCCATCGAGGTCATAGTTGTCCTGCGATGTTCAGTAAGATTAATATGCTGGATGCAACAGCATTATCTCATTATTCACCACCACTCTGCCAATTATTGATAGATGACACCCAGCCCTGCACACTTACACATCTTTTCTACACCACAGCCCAATATCTGAATTTGAACCCCCCCCCCCCCCCCCCTTTTTGATCATACCCTAATTTTTCTACATGAATTGATGAAAATTTCTGTCTCCAGATTTATGTACTTACATCTTTTTGTTTTTCTTTTTAATTTGCCGTGGCAGAAACACATTAGCTCATGGATTATTTTACTATGATGGTGAGTGTGTGACAGTGTGATGTGTGTGTGTGTGTGCGCGCGCATGCATGCGTACATGTGTTACATGTGTCTGCAGTGTTTAGAAGTGTCCTGCCATTGACCCTGGCTGGCTCGGTCTGTACATATGGCCATGCGTCTCGCGCCCGCCGTGTGTGTTCGTGTATTAACGCGCTAACTACCTGTCCAGATGGTGAAGTAGAAACATTCATCGACGGGTCTCCTAAAGTGTTGCACGTGACGCCAGAGTCAGTCAAAACTCAAAAGACATTACTCCCTTTTTTACTATAGTTTGGAGTTGTTCTTGTCGTTGCAATGAAAATCAAAGACAGATATTTCATTGTCACTGCAGATGGCTTATTTTTTTTATTCACATTGGGAAATTAAAATTTGAAGAGCAGTAATAGTTCTTAAAAAACATAATTAATATCAGTATCTTCCTTTTAGCTTTATTTTTCTTTTTCCTTTAGGCTCACTGCGCACAGGCTTTGTCTTTCTTCCAAGTATCATTATTAGTGGCCTTCAGGACAGGATTGCTCCAGGGACGCCTCCACTCCTGTCTTCCCTCTTTTTGTAGCTTCCCGGTCCTTCCCTCTCTGCTCACCTCTCCCCCTGATTTATACATTAAATAGTTAGGCGGGAGGATAGGGAGGCACCTATCATTCCATGATCTATATCTCTCTGTGCCCTCATTAAAAATACATGTGTATGCTTAGGGGAGACAATATAGAATATATAAATCAAAATGCTAACGGCATCAGAGTAAGCCTGCTGTATTTATTTCCCCATAGCTTTCTTTCTGTGAGCTGAGAACTCTTCCTGCTCACTGTATTTCCTTTGCACATGTTTGATGCTCTAATATCAAAGCGCGAAGGAAATAGCGTTAATTCGTTATGCCACTGATTCCAGAGTCCTCCCAAGAATCAGTACAGACTCTTAACGTGTGCTTTTTTTTTTCTTTTTTTTTTTTTTTTATTCATTGTCACTTGTGAATGGGAAAACACATTTTTGGAAGGATTTGTGTGTTGGTATGGCTTTGGACTTTGTTGTGAGACAGCGCTAGAATCTCTGTGTCAGTAAGTTTACATTCACAGTTGTGTCTTGGCCAGTGGTGGGCTCTCATGTTTAAAAAAAAGAAAAAAGTTGACAAATGACTTGTGTAACATTTACTTGCACAATCGATAGCTCTGAAGCTCTGACAATTTCCACCTGGACGGTGATTAATGCTACATCCACCCCCAATCTAACAACCCCCACCCCCCAACCCTGCACCTCCCTCTGTGCGCGTCGTGCTGCGAGCAGATGAAGCAGGCCTCCCAACTCCGTGCGCGTCAACGTATACGTGCATGTTTACGCGGCCGTGTCCATCGAGACCCTCAGACGCCCGATCGACCGTCGAGCACGAACAGCGGCTGAGCAAATTCTCAGACGTTAAAGTATATTAAATAAGCGACGCTTAAAACCGGCTTTAGCATTTCAGTCAGAGAGTTACTCTACATTGTCTGTGGGAATCTTTTCATGTGTATTCTTTCACAAAGGCGCTGAAAATAGTCAGTTCGGGTGGAGCGAGACAGAAGGAGAGAAATAGAAAGTGAAACAGAGAGAAAGAAATGTAAATGCGAGCATGAAAAGAAGCTGATGCATGAGGGATCAGACGCTGTACTGTTCTCTTCACTTCCTCCACCCCACTGCTCCACTTTGAACTCATTTATAAATATTCAACTCCACATATAAACAATATCCAAATGAGCCCAGACATCCAAGCCAAGGTTAAAAACTGTGCTGCTTATTACAGACACGACTACTTGACTAGCTCAAAAGGTTAGCTTCTTCTTTTGACCTAAACTATTTGTGCTCATTAAGATGAAGAAAAAGATAATTATTACCACAGCGTTATTTACTTTGGCCAAATTAGTGTATGACTATATTAGTCAACACCAAAAGAAAGTCTTTGAACTTGAAGTGAAAAGTTGTACATTGAGAAAGTTAATTACACGTGTTTTTTATTAGAGGAGAAACCTATACGGTGGGTGATTTGTTGAAAATGAACTCCTATTTTGAGATGAGGACTACAGTTTGTGTTGTTCTTCTTGTGCAAACATTCACGTTTGCTCTTCAGAATGTACAGGGAGGCTGGTTTAAACAGATGATATGAGGAAGCAGGCTGAATAGATGGATCCCATGTGAAAATGCTGTGATTTATGACACGAAGTTAAGATGATTCAATTCTCTTTTAGTAAATTTAGATGTTTTCTTGTCATTTCTCTTCATGCAGTGGTACTTTGCTTTTATAGAGGAAACTGTAAAAGTATGACATTTAGCAACATTTAGATCTTCACTGCGAATACTTGCGCGGCCCCCTGGCAATCGCTCGATATCAAGAGGGTGATTGATTTTGGCTGACAGGCTGATGACAGTCCCGTCTCATCCCCTCTCACATCACCTCTAAGATCCACATGTCTTTTCATAGCCCCTGTGGTACAGTAAGTACTCTCCCGCCCTCCTGCTCTCAGAGAAACGTAGCCGTGTGTTTGGTGGGTATGGGGGGTCTCGGGCTGGTGCTGTGTTAAAATGAGAAAGGGGGCACCGTGACTTAATCTGACAGTACTGTGCAAAGTGTGTGGTATCTCGGCCTCGGGAAGAGGAGGAGTGGGAAAAGAGAGGGAGAAAGAGAGAGGGAGATAGAAAAGAGGGGGATCCGGTGGATAAAGGGGCCCTGCATGCAAAGCTAGCTCACATAGAGACTGAGACAGGCAAGGTCACACAGAGCAGGGTGGCCCTGATGGAGAAGCGGAGTGAGCAAAGGAGTGTACGTTTTATTATAGTATTTACCTTCTGTCCTAGCGCCTTTGTACCTCTCTATTGAGAAACTGCCTGTTTGCATTTTTTTTACTTGGATATGTCACGAGTAACTGAAATACGAGTGGGAACAGCTCTTTTTTTTTTTTTTTTACTACTTGGCCTTTCTTGATAGTCGGCCATCGCGCTGCATGCATATCGCAGATCTAACCGTGGCCTCCAGACGTCCCTCCCCTCATCCTCTTCTTATTGGGCATGCCATGCCGGTTGACCCTTTCCCTCTTGTCAGTCAAGCCCAGGCAGCAAATCGCCGAGCTGCATATTGACAACAAGGAAGTGGAGCGACGGCTTCTGAAGAAAAAAAAAGAAAAAAAGAAAAGAGCATCGCTCGCAATGATCCTAACAGCATCCTGGCAAAAAGCTAATATAATAAGCTGCGTAAGAGAAGATTTCAGTGAAATATAGACTGCGTGCTGATTTCTAAGATGTAAGCTGTGTCCACAGTGGTAATTGCATTTAGATATAAGCACATAGAGCAAGAGGGACATTTACACACCACTCCTCAAACAATACACATATTATACATACGATCTCCGATTCACGCAGCCATACCACCCACTTTCCTCACTACATGCACCCGTGACCGCTATCAGCCATGCTTTGTACCTGTCAAGTACTGTCCTTTTCCTTGTGCCCAGAGCCCTGCTCAGTACATGAGAGCTCTCACATCAAAGCTTCACGGAGCTCCACACGCACAGATGAAACACCCTCTCATTCCAGCCGCCTCTGTCTCCACTCCTGCACATTAGACACATTTCATTTCATTACAACGCCACGGGAAAAATAGAGGTGCTGCTGTCTTAAAGGGACACATTATTTACTGGCACTCACACCGCTGTAACTCACTCACACGTGGGGGACACACAGACACACACAAACACACACACAAAGCTAGATAATATGACTAGAAAAGTTCCAGCAGACAGACAGTGCCCTTGTTTAACTAAGGGCACAGAAGTGTAATAAGAGTAGCGACTGTTATGAGAACTGCACAGCGTGGGTCCTGTTTTCTAATAATAAATCAAATTTAATTTTCGTCTATTTGTATTCGTATATCATTTTGTGTTTCTCTTCCCTTTTTTTTTTTTTTTTTTTTTTACTTAATACTTGCAGATGCTAGAGAGAATTTAAAAAAGCCTCCTATACGTGCGACGTAGGGAGACGACGGTGGAAGGGCTTCATGGCGATGACGAGACGAGCCACGGTTTCCGTAGCAGCGGCTGCCTTTGTTGTGCTATCTGGCGTGGGACAGGCTGACAAAGGAGAGCTAAGGAGCGTCCAGAGCGAGGTGACGGGGGTCGAGGTGTCCCCCCTCAGAGGGGTCGGGGTGACCCTCTTGACCGCTGGCCCCAGGGCAGGGACTCAGTGTGGCGGTGGCACAGGGGCACCCACGGGGCATGGGAAGAGACTTAGCCTGCATACTACAGCGGAGAGACGAGACTGACCCAGCGCCGGAGAACCCCGCATGTCGATTTTGTTCCAGACAGTGTGTGTGTGTTTATAGGACAAAGGCAGTGACCCAGTGTTAGCGGTGTGTGTGAGGGAGATTTAGTGGCATAAAAAGCTGGGTGACCTGAAGTTTGCGGTGGCGCGTTTGTGTAAGATTCAAACTTTGACAGCACATCACAACACAAAGATCAGATTTAGCTGAGTGAGGGAGGCGGGCCGAACTTAACAGCAAAAAACCACAAAGACCAAGCTGAAGAAAGGTGCATGGCAGATCTTTAACGCTCACTAAACAATACACCCACTCGGTGGGGGAGATTAATTTTGGGAAAGTTGGAGAAAGCACAGATAGCGTGCTACTGAATTTACACATGTTGTATAATTATAGAAAAGAAAGTGGGTTGTATTTATTTAGATTTAGGTTATTCTAATGATACTTTGATGTTGTTAAAGTATAAATTACATTCCATGTTACATCAGGGAAAATGTGTGGGTGCATTTTTTTACCTTCAGTTTAAGTTAGAATTGTATAAAAGGAAAGCTTTTAATGTCTCCGTCCACCAGCTTAGCTCATAGTTATACACTCAGCTGATGAAAGAAAGAATAAGAGGAGGAAATGAGTGGACAGGGAGAGCAGTGTTACCCTGACACCGGCACAGACCTCTTAGTGTTGGAATGAATGATGGTTTCCGACTCAGAGGTGAACCCGGCGGCCCACACTAAGTACGCCAGCGACACTGGTCGCCTTTACAGCGATGTTCTTCTGGGTGACCGGACAGCTGAAGGGGTTAGCCCTGTTAGGTTGGTTAGGTGTGTTAGCCTCTCCAAAGCAAAGGCTACAGGGCATCCGGGGTTAGCATAAGGATGCTAAAGGCAGGGACTTGGGCCTCTTGAGGTTAGCGTTTGTGTGCTTAAGGCTGGGAAGTGTTATTGACTGGTAAGGGTTAGGGTAAGAGCACTGAGGACTAAACCTGGTTTAATTCCACAGGGTTCACAGGAACACATGGACCAGGGTTACTAAACCGTTAACTTTTGGCCCTGTCAACCAGGATTAGAGCGAAGGAGAGGTGCAGAGAAAAACTGCAATCCTATTTCAAACATGCAGAATAAGAGGAACTTCTGTGTGATCTGTTATTGGATAGCCCATTTTTTAATGTTGTTAGTTGTTTCAGTATTCTCAAAAACATAAAATCTATATATTTTATTAATTTTATATTATTTAAGTTAGTGGCTGTCGGTGGTTTACTGCACAGTGGCCCATTGCCTTACATTGAAATTGATTTCTAATTATTTGTCCAGCCTTTAACCGTGCCCGTTAACACGCATGTGTGGCACAGGTATTTCTAATTGGGGTTTTCGCTGCGTGTAAACATGTTCGACTCAGGAAGCTGCTGCCACAAGCTGAACTGGTCTTGTCAGTTATTTTATGAGGCTACCACCAGTGGGCAGTGGCACAAAGCTGGTGTGTATCGAACAACACTCCGTCTCTCCTTCCCCTCTCTGTCTTTGTCTTATCATTTCACTGTCCCTCTATACCTCGGTGTTTCGCTCTGCCTCTCCTGCTCTTTTCACCCCGCACCGATTTCTCTTTCTTTTCCCATGTGAGCGGGTTCTTGTGTGTCTGAACTTTTGTGAATCAAGTTTAGTAATTAATTCTCAGTTGTTATTTCTCATTTTGCTTATGCGCTACCGCATACTCGGACAAAGATACTAAAAATTGTGCAAATTGCACTTGCTGCTGTTGGAACTTGCAGTGTGTTTTCTGTCTTTATTTCAGCATTTCATCTCATCAAAAAGTAGAATTTAAGATTTTACCTCATGATCGGACAGTCGCCAGTAACTGGCAGAAATATTTCAAAAGCTCAGATGAAATGTTTTGAATATGATTGCTGTCTTTTCACAAATCTCATGCAATGATGAGTCTCATAGTGATCTTTAAAAAATATTACAAGCTCTTGAAAATGTTAGAATCAGAAGTGTGATTGGGACAGAAAAAAAATCCCACTTTAGAATGTTATCAGAAGATAATTGTTATTATATTAAGTTTTACAGAGCTTATACGTATAGAGGGAGACACGTCTTGTCTGGGTTTGAAAGGGAGTGAGAGGAAGACTAATTTTATAATCTGAATAAGTGAGAAAGTGCCATTTTGCAGAAAGTGTCATTTTGCCATTGTCAAAACACGGCAGGTGCTAAGGGAAAGGGTGTGTGGCAGGTTTGATGTGGCTATGCACAGGAGGGACACACACACACACGCTGCGTCAACGGAAGACAAGCACATTGTGTTAACACTTATTAAGGAAGAGGAGACGTGCCGCCTTGAGAAGACTGTGTGTGTGTGTGTGTGTGTGTGTGTGTGTGTGTGTGTGTGTGTGTGTGTGTGTGTGTGTGTGTGTGTGTGTGTGTGTGTGTGTGTGTGTGTGTGTGTGTGTGTGTGTGTGTGTGTGTGTGTGATGGCGATTTGTAGAGGAAGCTGAGTGACGCTGGCTCCCTCAACTCCTTCTCACATCTCCTAAAGGTCTTTTTGTCAGCGCTGATATCTTTCGTACTTCTTAGTGTGTGTCCTTTGTGTGTGTGTGTGTGTGTGTGTGTGTGTGTGTGTGTGTGTGTGTTTGCCGAAGCATTCACCCTCAGGTTTGACTCTCGGGGTGTGCGTATGTGTACTCACAGTGGGGGTTGTGTGTGAAAAGCACAACCAAAGTGAAACAGGAATCCATCCGTTTCCTGCTTTAGTTTCAGAGTGCTTGAGACAATAAACACAGTTAATTAAAATGGCTTCAAAGTTGAAGGAGTCACAGGGCGACCGGACAACTTCCTTTGCTCCACCATACACTTTATTTCTGTCCTTCTCTCATTTTATAACCACTTTTTGGTAAAATTGTTAATGTTCTTTATTACTTCTATATTACATTTATTTTCTTTTATTCGAATCTAAATATTTTCCTATCAACAGTTTGAATTTTTCTGAATTTTGTGGGTTTTTTTGTGGTAGTTTCAGATAATTTACGAAAGTCTTCCACATATACATAGATATATATAGCTGCATTTGCTGCTACCTCCTTCACTGTGTGATGCTGAGATCGATTGGGTTTGATATTAAGTGACACATGGCCTTTAGAGTCACTAAATGCTACTCCCTGACTGAAACTGCCGTCGCTGAATTCCAATCCCCCAGTTACTCCTCAGGCCCGTCCCTGCAGTGACACCCTCGCCTCCTATCGCTTCCCATGCCATTTGTTTCTGTCTGGATTTGCATCTTCGCTCCCCAGTCGTATCACAGTCTGTGGCTTTTAAATGTTGTGACGGTATTATTTGCTCATAAATTTCTCCGACACCACGAGCCACCGGCGGACTTGCACAGCACAGGAAGTTTTCTCAGCCTTATGATGATAGAGATTATCAAGTGGTGCACAGATATACCTTTTAGTAAGCATGATATGATTTCAGCTTTTCATCTAAAAGTAAGTAGTTTAGACAATTTATGTACAGAATTAAAATATCGTCAGAATATAAAAATATTTTATTGGGAAATTAATTTGTAATAGTATAGTTAAGTTGAAAAAATGTAGTAAGTAAACATGGGGGAAGTCCTATTTCTCCTTTGATGCTTTTGTAAAAAATATCAATGCATATCTGACACAAAAATGTTCAATTAATATATATTTATATTAAGTTATTTTACGTAAGTACTATTGAATTGCAAATGAAGGCTCCTCAGTTTGATTATTAGTTATTATTACATTTA
The DNA here is from genome assembly GCF_902148845.1 of Salarias fasciatus. NCBI lineage: Eukaryota > Metazoa > Chordata > Actinopteri > Blenniiformes > Blenniidae > Salarias > Salarias fasciatus. The sequence continues at coordinate 10,378,885 of NC_043756.1, forward strand.
ATTTTTGACTACAGTGCATAAAAAAAATTACATTCATAAAGGAAATTCCCATGACTTCAGATATTATGACCAGAGTGTTGAATTGTTCATGCTTATTCTGAAAATCTAATGCGTCAGTCTATGTGTTTTTGTTTGTTTTTTTTAGGAGGGTTACGGTGTGATGGTGCTCAATCCCAACGAGAACTACTTGGAGGTGACGAAACCGGCCAGATCCTCTCCCCTGCCCTCTCCCACGGAGCAGTCGGACGAGCCGGCAGAAAAGAGGGAGCGCAAAGACGAGAAAGAGGGCAAAAAGAAGAGGGAATTCTATGAGAAGTACCGCAACCCACAGAAGGAGACGGAGACCGAACAGATTCCTATACGGGTACGTTGAAGAGTAACTTTGAACAATGAGTGAATGGAGAGAGCGGGAGAGAGAGGGAGGAGAGTCACACGAGGAAGCCAGAAAGGAGGTGTTCGGTCAGCCGGGGCGGGAGGAGGGACTGATAGATGCTCATCAGGGGATCAGGTACGATGGGGGAGTGTGGAGAGAGTCGACAGTTGTGGGGTCGTGGGAGGAGGCAGGAGAGGACTCGCAGGTGTTAAAATGGGAGGGAGAAACTTTTGGCAAGTTCGGAAGAGACAAAGCAGGCGGAATAAGGTGCCGGGAGGAGGAGGAGGGCGAGAGAGGTAGCTAGCTTAGGGAGCGAGGAAAGGAGACTGTTAGGTAACGAGGGATGAAGGAGGGATGGAAGGCAGAGGGAGAAAGAGAGGCTCTTGTGTGGTCAGCCTGTGTGTGAAGAGGTTGGCCGTGCTCCAGTCGCCTCTCACTGAGCAAGTGTTAACCACATGGCTACCTCCCTCTCTCCCTCTAACTCTCCCTCGTCCCCTCTCTCTCTCTCGCTCTCTCTCTCCCTCTCCCTCTCTTTCTTCCTCTCTCAGATGGTGGGCTGGTCAGTGCAGCTCTGGCCCTTCGCTCTTGTTGACCGCTGGGATTATTATCTCCCGAACACACACACTGCAAACACACCGCAACATTCTTATCGTGCTGTACTGACTGTAGACCCGCTAATCACGCACAAACACATGCACATACACACACACACACATGGCCCGAGGCACCATGCTCCGCCAGTTCACCTTGTGGTGAAACAAAGGAAGTGACACTTCTGCATGAAGCTAATTCTACTTTGGTCAAAGTGATGAAAAACGAAAAGAAAAAAGTATATATTTTTTTAATGTCTAATGTTCCGCCCTTGTCAACTAAATGCGTTCGCACCTCCAGCAGTGTTGTTTCAAAGCTCTAATTCAATAAGAGGAGAACATCTTCGCACACAGACTTTGCGCGTTGCACATAGGAAGATGTCCATCAACGATTATCACTGTCTTAGTTTGGTTGATGGCAGTAGCACTGCAGTAATCGGTGTACGTTTGTGTGTGTGGGTAGGTGTTTGTACATGTGTGTAAGTGTGTGTGCGCGCGCCCTTGTGTCTGTGTGTGTGAAAGACGTCACTCTCTGGTGCCTGACAAGAGTTAGGGCTGCTGTGGGACTAGCGGGCGGTGTGTGAGCTGTCAACGTGGGCTTTTTTTTTCTTTTCTCACCCCCCCTGGCAGTACCTTTATACACACTCTAATAAGGGATAATTAGCTGCAGTGCTATCTTACCCTGTCGCACTTCTTCACATGTACGCTGCTTTTCCTCATCATACAGCTGATGAACTTGCTTTACAGGAAGTATCTGATGCGAAAGTCCTGGGAAATGGTCCATCGTGTCGCTTTTTTAATGATGACGTTTCACAAACCTGCAGCTCCTGTCAACCCCCCTCTGTATTCTTTTTCGATTGAATCTGTTGTGTTGCTCACTGCGGAGTTAATCTGACGATTATAACTTCTAGAAATGTTTCTTGTGAACATACGGAAATCCACGTCTTGTTGGATAATCATGATTGCGCAACTGTTTTATTTTGAAGGGGAAAACTGAATCATCCTTATAATCACATAATAATTGGCGCTTTTTTTTCCATTCTCTATATAAACATCTTCCTTTGCTCTTGCTCTCTTTGCTGGAGGAGATTCTTGCTACTTGCAGTGTTGTCTGGGATGGTAAATACAGTCGATTGCAGCCGTGTTTGCATTGGTCCAGGAATTTATGATCCATACTGGACAATGTCCGACTCCCGCAAAGACGGCTGATTTTGAGCCGTAGTGTCTCTCTGTGAGACTGCAGTGTCTCAGACACACCATCCAGATAAATAGTTCACAACTCGTCAAGATGAAAGTGAGGACAGATAATGTAATGAAGCAAACAACCCCCCCACCCCCACCCCCCACCCCACCATGTCAGGTCCCTTTTTCGTGTGTGTGTGTGTGTGTTATTAAACTTTACGCTACGGTAGCACATTGATAATTGATTTAGCAGTTCCTGCCAGTGAAGTACTGTAGTGTTACGGTATTTTTAAAACATCGAGAGATGAAGACAGAAAATTGCTTCTTTGCTTCTTTTTTTTTTTCTTCTTTTTTTTTCCAAATGAGGAGGCTAATACAAAATTATCCTCATTAACCAGGAAAAATAGGGGTCATGTAGAAGGTTTTTCCAGCCTAATACACTTGTCTTTAGTTGTGGGGATTTCAAGACTCGGGATAAAGATTAATGAGTGAGCAGGTCGGCTCCATGTCGGTGCCTCTTGAATTTTGACCTTTGACCCAGAAGCGAGCGGGATGTTAGTGTGCGTGACCTCGCCTTTATCGTCCACGCCTCCTCCTTCACTCGGTTACTCTCCACTGGCTCTGCCTCTGTCCGCCCCAGAGTAAGCTGTCTCACACACACACGCACACATGCACATGCACGCACGCATAGATACGGGAAGTGACACACATACCGGCGAACAAAAGATTAAAACAGGTGAAGAATGAAGTGAAGCTGGTGTGTGTGTGTGTGTGTGTACGTGTGTGTATGTGTGTGTGTGTGCGTGTGTGTGTGTGTGTGTCTTTTCTTCCTCCTTCAACTCTTTTAGCCGGGGTGGGTGGTGGATCAAATCAAACCTCTTTAGCCTGGGCTGTTTTCATCTCTCTCTCTCTTTTTTTTTTTTTTTTTTTTTTTTACAGCACCCACCCAAGACACACACACATGCACACTCCCCAATCTTTTCATTCACTACACCTCATACTCCTAACTCCTGCTGAGCTGTTGGACCACCTGCACACTGCCACTCGACGACACACACACTGAAATCGTACGTCCCAGCTTCTCTTGACATCATTAAAACATGACTCGTTCACATGACACCCATCTCAGTTCGTATTGTAAACACATAAAATGACCCCCCCTCCCAAAAAAAACAGAGCTCTCAAACTTAACACACGTGCACAAATACATAGCAGCCCACCGATAGAGTTGAGTTGATTAATACGCTTTCTTACACACATTAATAAGCTCTTAACTGCTTTTAGGATTCTTACTTTTTAGCCCCGGGTTCATAGTGTGCAACCTCTCAACCTTGTCTAATCCCTCTCCTCTCCACTCCTCCAGATCACACAAACGCCGGGTCATGTTTAGGGGGATGACGGCAGAGGAGGGAGGAAAAAGAAAGTGAAGACAGAGGGAGGCTGGGGAGGGATAGAAAGTGTGATCGGAGGGATGCTGATGAGGGGTGGGGGTGGAGGTGGAGGTGGGGGTGGACGGGCACTTTCTTAGCACTTAGCCGTATAGAAGTTTGGGAGTTCACTTTACTCTGAATTTTAGCAGTAATCCAGTTAGCTATTTTCTGTCAGCCAAGCGGAGGAATGGCAGGAACAAAAGGCACATTCATGGGCTTAAGAAGCTTCCAAAGAGTTCACCCAAGGCTGGCTGGCTGGGATTAGGCCAGCAGGCCCTGGAAAGAAGAAGGGGGGAAAAAGAGCAAAGAGGACAAAAAACAGAACTGCGCCTTTCTTTAAGCACCACTTATTTTTATAAATGACTGGAATATTTCTCTCCCTGTCTTCCTCTGTTTTTATGTTTCTCCCTTTAAACATTGTACTTCCCTTTAAATGTTTAGAGACAGACAGAGAGGCCCTCACTCCAACGGCATTTTGAAGTAGCAGACTGAGGATATTCGTTTTGTTCTTTTCCACTCGCTATATTCAGCTTCAGTGCAACTTCAAGTATTAAGTGGCACAATCATACCACAATTGAGAGGGAAAATATTCTGGAGTGCGCAAGTGTCTCAACTGAACACGTTGCTCAATTCCCTTGTGTTAAACCAAATTTACCCCTCTCACTAGTTAAAGTTGCTGTAAAACCTTCTCTTAAGGAAAAAAAAAATCTTTTGTTTGAATGTTCTTTTCTCTCTTTTTTTGTTCTGCATATCATAACTCAAGTTTCTCTGTCGTCAGGTCGGATGCGAGGCATTTCTGAGGGTTGTTGTCTCCAGCGTCTTGGAGGCGAGTGTTGGACAGACGGGGGGTCTTGTAGTGATCTGTTTTGGATGGTATATAGTGTGTTTCCTCAAGGAAAGAAGCATTCATTATTTAGATCCTGCCTCTCCAAGACCCATTATTCCCAGCTGCAGCTGTCCACGGGGGATGACTGAGATCCTTGTCCTTGTCTGTATTTAGCAGACGATGTCTGTTTCCCATGCTCACGCTGTACGACAACGTGTCCTGAGGTTTTTTTTTTTGATTTGATTTGATTTATGTACTTGTGATCACATCTATACACACACAATAGCTTGAATGTAAACATGAAAACATGGTGGCAGTAGCACACACCCAGACACCTGTATTCAACATGGCACCGCGGTGTTTCTCTGTGGGACTGAATTTTTTACTCTTTCTCACCTTCACCCATTCGCCCCATTCTGCGGCCCGCAAGCAATTATACAGGCAGAGTTTATTTGACCTTTGATCTGTGGTCTTGCCAAGGAGTAAGCCTCAGCATTTCTGAGGACAGGTAGGGACTTGATTAACCTCTGAACTTGGTCAGAGGCGAGGTCAATGACCGGGGCGGGAGGGCAGCTCGCCGGCTTGCTGCTGAGAGCAAATTGGCGCGACGCCATTTCTGTATTTGCGTGTGTATTTCTGCATAAGTGTGGTCGTGAAGAAGCTTTGACCTGCGCGTGCGTGTGTCTGTCTTTACGAGCTCGCGCTTCGTGTTCCAAGACCACTGTACATGCACTTTGTGGTGCATAGCAACCTCACGCGGTTGCCGGTGTTAAAATTCAGCACAGTGACTGAGAGCGCTTGGCTCCTCGAAGTTTTAAAGAGGAGTGTGCATGTTGGATTTTCTGATTGTTAGTGCGTGCGAGCATGTCCGAGTATGGGCCATGTGCAGTACACAAGATCTCTGCATGCACGCATACCTGTGTATGTGTGTGTTTGCTCAAGGCAGAACCAGCGTAGCCGGTCTCAGATCCCTGCTCCCAATCTTCTAGTCAGGTCAACCATCAAACACATCCATCCTGCCCTCCCTCACACCTCCCCACCCACTGAGCCCCCTGTCTCTTTCTCTCTGCACACAACACTGCTGTGGCTACAGGCTGACCTGAAACACACACACACACTCCCGCGCGCACAGTTACGCACACATTCGCGCGCAGAGCACCTCAGGGTCATCCTGGAACAAACACAGCCTTGTCTCCCTGCCCGCTCTCCTTTGCCTTATGTCAATTAATGACTCGCAGTAATTTCACCTGACAATCCGGGCGGCAGCGCGAGGCTAGCCGAGATGTCACAGCGATGACCTTTCTGGCCCGCAGACGCTCTTTTCTAATAAAGAATCTCACAAACCCACAGCAACTTCCTTTGTACTTTGTTAATGAGTTATTGATTTGAAACAATGCCCTGGCAAATATTGTCAGAGCAGACTGACCCGACCAAGGTCAGGCTATTTTATTGTATACAGTCTGCGCACGCTAATCTGCACGTGGGATGACATATAGTTTTGCGCCTCCCCCTGCTTCCTCTCTCTCTCTCTCTCTTCACTCGCTTCCCTGTCTTCCATTCACTCACTCTTCTCTCTTTTTACACAGTATATTCCCTTATTGCAAAGTCAAATAGTACACCTATAGATACCATTTCTCTCCCCCACTCCCCCCACTTCCTTCTCACACGCAACACACACACATATATATGCGCGCACACACAAACACTCTTTCCCCCTCTTGTTAGTCTCGCACACGTTTTTCACCTTATTCTCCCATTTCTGTCTCTTTCTCACATCATTATATTCCCAACCCTCCATAGGTACTATACCTGCTAATTACCCACAATGCCACAGTCATTATTTTCCCATCTCTGCCGCTAATTTGCTCCATACCTTCCTCCCCCCCCCCACCCTAAGCAGACCCATCAGCTCCCAGACAGCTTCCAGCTCACCTCAGCTCTCTGTCTGCCTTTAAAGAGAGTAAAGAATGAAACAAATACGAGAGGAGAAAGAAAAAAAAAAAAAAAAAGGAAAGCGATGGCAAAGGACTGCACGTCCTAGACATTGATTAGAATACAATTGCAAACAGGTGTCGTCGCGTCCACTTTTTAATTGTGTGCACAGAGACATGTGCGCAATCATGCGCTCACACGTACAAACACAAGCTAACTCATTCTAATAGCCTCCTTGCTAATACCAAACATGTAATTACCTACATTGCTTATTTAATATTTAATCATTAGGCCAAATGAAAACAACCCTGTTCAGTCCCGAGCCGGACATATTAAAGACTGTTACGACCGGGGCTGCAGGTGGGTCGGCTCAGTGTGTGGCCCTGGGAGCACGAGGGGACTGAGAGATTGAGAGATCGCTCAGCCAGTCTTTTTTTTTTTTTTTTTTTTTTTCCCCAAGTGTGTGTTTGTGTACGAAAGAGAGTGTGTGAGCCAGAAAAACGAGAGCGAGGCAGCTCCTGTGTAATTCGAGTAATTTGTTTCAAACTCTTCCTTTTCTGCAGGAAGGAACTTTGGGATAATATTGTTGTCAAGCGTGTGTTTGTATTACTTCAGATTTCTACAAGAACTCGCAGTCGAACACCTTGAAATACTTATTGACATTTTTTTGCAAGATTGGAACCAGCGCTGCCCGAGTAAAACAGTCCAAACCCAATAAAGTTGTTTAGGGATCCCGTGACACTATCCTGACACTCCTGGCTGCCACTGAAAGCTTTCTGAGTGTTAAAAGTATAATGGCTCAAATCCACAGGATTCCTTCCGGCCCGCACCGTTCAGCCGCTCGCTGCTAGGAACTTCAGCTTCCCCTCAGACGTTTTCTGAAATTCTTTTTGCCTTTTAGCCGACTTGAAGAGGAGGAGCAGAAAGGAGGAGCGAGGAAACATGCAGTGGTTGTTTGTCAGAGTGTGTTGATGTTGTTAGATTCATTGTTTCCTGTGTTGGTCAGACTCTGGGTTTATGTTGGCGTTGGAGCTGTTATTCTGGCTGCAGTGCTCTCCTCTCCTCTTGCTCTCCTTTCCCTGCTTCTCATTACAGTGAATAAACACAGAGCAAGTATTGGACCGGACAAACTTTTAAAGAAACAAGAGAGCTTGTGTGCAAATTTGCGCGCATAGATAGTGTGCACTTATATGTGTGTGTGTGTGTGTGTGTGTGTGTGTGTGTGTAGGTCCATGCAGTTTAAGTGTTGCTTTTGACAAGCCTAAATTTGGATGTGAGTAATGGAAAGCTCGAAAATCAAAACCGTTCTGTTTAATTTGAAAGCACCAATTCAACAAGTACCAACAGTTGGAACTAGCTTTGGTCGAGAACTGGGAGAAATGGTCACGCGCAATATTTCACGGCTGGTTGTCGAGCGGTCCTAATGTTGACGTGATTTATTGCAGAAAATCGTTTTGTGGTTTGAGATGATCAGCTTCCATTATGAAGATATGTTTAGGTTAGCCGAGCCACTGCAGCCGGTATCATACAGTAATGGATATTGAGAGATTGTTTGGCTCCTTCCCGTTTACTGCAGTGGTTCTTAAAGCTAAAAGAGCCTGTTGAATGGTCCTGTAGCATTTTTATTTATTTATTTATTTTTTTACCAGCTACTTAGAGATATAGGTGCTCCCTCGATGGTGATCAAGGCTCACTCTTTTCTGTTTGGCTTTTTTGTTTTCTTTTGATAATAGTTAGCTGTCAGGATGTGGAGAGTGGTCCTGAGACTGTTTGAAATGCAGACTTGAATGTTCTCTGAGGGGACAGTATGGATTCTTATATATTTGGTAAACACACACACACACACACACAAACACTACACACACCCACAAATGTCCCTTGACAGTCATGGCTGAAGGATGCTGGCAACAGGTGTGCAGCTGGGATACAGTGACAGTACTGGCAGCTGCGCGCGCGCGCACACACACACACACACACACACACACACACACATACACACACACACACACACAAAGACAAACAGTGTGGGGAAACTCTGGGAAATAAATAAATAAGCGTAGATACTTGGAGTTGGTGACAGGAAGCCAGTCTCACAGGGCGGTGTGCTCCACTGCAGCGAATTAACCCCAAGAAATAATTGCGGCAGTATGCAAATGCTGTTTAGATAATTCACTACACTGCCATGCCAAGTAGTCAGTCATGCTGTTGCCGCGTTGCTGAGAATATCAGCAAAAGTGTGTGTCTTTGTGTGTTTGTGGATGAGGTTAGCTGATAGAAGTAGTTTCACATTGTCACATTTGATTAATTGTGTCTTTTTTTTATTGAACACATAAAACACTTGTTTTCACATAGGTAAAATAAAAAAAGAATTACGACTTATTGCCACGTTTTGTCCGCTGTCTTTTGATATGAGCAACGTAAACGTAAAGTAAGCGCACCAAGCGCAGCAGCAACCGCTGTCTCATGTCAGGCGTTGTCATTTAAGGGTGGGTGGAGAAATAGGCCAATTAGGAATATGAAGAAGAACAGGTGGAATCGGAGGAGGAGAAAAGAAGGAAGGAGAGAGGGAGGGCGTGAGGAAGAGAGCCAGGTTAATGAAATGGGCTTCTCAGATGAAGGGTGACACGGTGAAGGAGAGAGGAGGGAGACTTCAAAGGACTTTGATGTCGCAGCCTTTCAGACAGACAACTCTGCTTCAGCCGGCCTCCACGCACATGCCAGATACCACACACGCACTCACGTATACGCGCGCACTCGCACATACAGTATATGCACTCACGCGCACACAAGCGAACGCACAGCACCGATGGCAGCAGGGCAGGGCAGAGCGGGGTTGCCTGCTCTTGCATCACGCTCCGTGAATGGAGCTCGGTGCTGACACTACAACCCCCTCATGCTAATCTAGCGCAAACACAAACACCCTGACAGGTTAATTTACCTCCAGACAAACACGGCAACAAAAACACACATCAGCACATCATCAAATAGTACGAGCGCACGCCGACTTGTACACACAGATGCGTGCGAGCGAAAACATCACACGAAATCACAAGCGGGCTCACTTACCTCTTGAAAGTAAAGTTTAAACCTCTTTTTTTTTCCTGAAAATATTGTACATCACCTTTTCAGTTCCCACAGTCACTGTCTTTGTGAAATGCTTCAGCGTGAATTAAAACTAGGCAGGTTCGGCAATCGTCTGCTCCTCCGTCCTTTCTTTAAAACATTATTTGTTTGTTTTGATGCACATTGAACATTTTGACACTCAATTAGCAGATGAGGCTCCATTCTCTGCAGGCCATATGTTTTTCTGAGATAGTATTTCTATATAGGCATATGTATGCTAATTCGGGCAAATATGTACACTTGTTTCTGTTTTGGCATCATGTTTGAATCAAGTATGGCTACAATATGGTGTTGTGATCTGCAATACAGGTGTTTTCCAGTCAGCAGCGTACCGAGCGCTGCATTACCCCTTGTGGGAATTTGTTGTTGATTTCTATTGTGAACCAGACAGTTTGATAGGAAATCAAAGACCGGAATCAATGTCACAAGTTCATTAACGGTTGCCCTTTTCTCGCCTGTACTTTTACTATTGTTCTTCCCGGCCCCGAATAAGCGCCTACATCTCAGGTTAATTAAACATGTCTTCTAGTGACGGGTTTCTGCACGTGTGCGCGCACCACTGTTTACATGCAGATGAGAGTGACAACATTTGTAGACGTCTTCAATTGTGATTTTGTGAACCCGCAGCACTGTGCCTCCACGTGTTTGTGTGAGTGTTCTGTCCATGCGCGTGTGTGCCCCTCTATTGTTTTTCCTTTGACCTTCCGCCAGCGTCTTCCCATTATGCTTTTGCAGGTGTTTAGATGGGCCATCGATTCAGCGACGGGCTACAAATTAAGATTTAAATGTTACGTCATCCTGCCTATTGAGTTCTACATTTAGGGCATTTGCAATATGCAAGACTTATTGATCTGCTGATGTGTGGCTCTTTGTAGAAATCACCTCAGGCTATCACCACTTTTTGTGTTTCTGTCTTTTTTTTTCCGCCGGCCTCAGAGTACAGGTTTTGAGGCTGTGGCATTAAAGCATCAATAGAGTTTAATAACTCTATTTATGCTTTATTTGTATTGGCTGGATTCAACTCAAATGGTTTGTAGTTGCGTGACTCGGAGTGCCAGGTTTTACTTGGTTTGCCTTGCTATGGATATGACATTAGGTTTTGTTTTTTTTTTTGTTTTTTTGTTTTTGCAGGAAAACGGTTCATCTGAGGAACACGTGCTGTATGTGTGGGACCACTTTGTGTCCAAAGCTGCAGCCAAGAATGTCTTCATCGTGGCCCACAGCTACGGAGGGCTGTCTTTCGTTGAGCTGGTGAGTCTTTTAGTTTTCCACTTGTCCTTCCTGCCTCCCACCAGCAAAAAGACACATTGAGACACACAATGCACTCCTGTCAACACAATCACCGTCATACGTTTATATGTAGACAAACCTTCATTTTCCAACTTAAATGCCAACTAAAATCCCAACTGATAAGGGGGCATACTAAAATAAATACACAATAATATTAGTATGCAGAAACTACATCATTTGTAAGACATACATATGCATGCAGACATTTGGAGCGGCACTTGCATCGGCGATCTAAGGAATACTGAAACCGGAGTGATAGTGTGTGAAACACGGTGGAACAATTACAAATAAAATACATTCAGTTGCTTTGAGAAAGAACTGCTTCTGTAAACAATCTGGTTCATCCTTGTCCTTGGGCACTATCCGCCTCCTCTGCACATCAAGAACAGGAGAAAAAGAGGGGAAAGAAGAAGGTTGATTGGAGAAACGTCGGGATGGCAGCGCAGCGGCGGAGTTGCTGTTAAACCAGATGAGCTGCAGAGCAGGCTGATCTCTCATCCTTAAGAGAGACGGCGGATAGCGGGAAAGATGGCGGAAAGGAAGTGATTTGACAGAATTAATGGTGCACAGGGGATGGTGAAAAAAATGTTTGGCTAGCTTTTTGGCTTTAAAACCCTACTCCTCAGCTAAATGGGCCTACAGTGTGTCTTTTGCAGGTTATATGAAGACTTCTGAGGTCAATGTTTTATCATCTAGTTTTTGGTTTCCAATAAGTGTCCAGGGGGATTCTGGATTACGTATTGATCATTGCCACCTTTTCTTTCCTCCAGAATACTGTTTTAGAGTCATGATATGGTTGCGATTATGTTATACTATAAATATTTATATCTTGTACTGAGAACCGGCTGCTTAATGCCGTCTTATGTAGATATAGAAGCTTTTGTTAGTTAATCAGTCAATCAATTTGTTTGTTTGTTTAGTATTTAGTATATTAGATACACTTTACTGTGTATGTCATATTATTTAAAGGTGTTAAAATCACAGATTTTTTGGCTTCATGACTTTTAGTTTTAATCTTTGAATGATTATTTGTTAATTGTACTGATGATTGAGAACACATCAAACACTCACGAGTCTCACACAATTGGAGCTGTGTGGATGAGATGGTTATGAATGGCAGAATTTTGTTTTTTTTTTTTTTCCTGCTGCTTTCTGAAATTCCAGCAATCATTTTGTATGTAGCTTGGCTCTGCGCCAAGACTATTTTTCACAACCTGTGTTGTGTTTCAAAGGACCGCACTGTATGAAGCTCTGTTAACATTAGGGTAGCTGTGTTTGCAAGCTGCTGTATGATCTGAGAGCTGGGTTACATCGCTAGTCAGCTGCTTTCTTGATCTGTAGAATCTCCTGCTAGATCTTTTAGGACACATCTCTTTTCTTTTCTCGGGGTGGGGAGTAGGAAGGAGGCAACACAATGAGTAAACTGCTAGTGACGGATTAAAGGTGGGCACTTGTCCCACTGGTGTTTTCAGGAATATTTTATTTTCTTTCTTTTTTCACCTACTCTCTTTTTGTTTCGTATTTTGTAATTTTAATTTGGCTGCTAAATATTCATGTGGTGTTTTGTCCGTGACAGCTTCACAATCTCCAGGGCTTTCTCGCTGTGTGGCGAAGACTAGCTATTCTCTCTATTTGTGTCTTTTCTGTCTCTCTGTGTTCCCTTCTTCTTCTCTCTCTATTGCTCTCTCTCTCTCTCTCCCTCTATCACCATCTCCCTCTCTCTGCCTCTTTGTGTGTAAAGGCCTCAATCAGGTTCTAACTGCTTTCTTTTGTGAGATGTCCTTGTCATGCGAAAACCCTCTTAGAAACCTGCATATACAGTATGTGCATATATAAACACACTGCATACACAAGAAACAGAATGCGGAAAAAATAGCATCTAAACTGTGATTTAAAGATCCTTATGTTCATTTCTGGCGGCAGGGTGTCCGGAAGTGTCCTTGTGGAGTTTCCCTTGAGACCGTGGATGCTTCTGTCGGCTGTCAGTGTCAAAACTCCTTCAACTCCTACCTGCAGCCTGACAATAATGCAAACGCTTATATAAATACACTTATGTTTCTTATTTGTAGCCCTCAATCGCATGAAAACAACTTTGCTTTATTCATTTATTTTTTTTCCCCACAATACATTATATTTAAGGGCATTTGTTTGTAGACAGTATTTTACTCCCGACTGTTTGGAATTTTATCCAAATGCACTCGAACTTTCCTCCTCTCGCGCAAATCCACATTACAGGCATATCATAGAAACGTCCACCCGGGATTCAAAACAGCCACTGTGCATTTCTTTCTCGTTATTGCTGCTACACTCCCTCAGCCATAAGTATGCCCACGCCCGCCCGTGCACACACACACATGCACGCACGGTCTACTTAATTGAGGAGAAAGTGGTCCGGTGGGATGGGGTGGGAGGTGTGTGCGCGCGAAGCTGGAGAGCGGAGCCTTGCGGGATGAACCATTTGACACATGAGAAGACCCGGAGAAAACAAGCTGTCTGTGGGTTAATTACTACTCCCCTTTGCAGTTAATAAATACATTTCTGATCAAGCACATCAAAAAGGCCCACCATTAATTTCTGCTGCTCGCTCCCCTCGCTGCGGAACACGTTAGCCCCTGTTTAGAGCGCTCAAGTGTTTCAATGCAATTTGATTCTTTTAAAACACTTCACAGTGTGTACTGACTAATTATAGATACATCAAAGAGTAACTAACTGGCTTTGAATGAGTGCGCAAGAGAGAGAACGAGAGGCTTGCGCTGCAGGGGAGGCTGCTCACTTCTTCTCCACATCGCCCCCCCCCCCCCCCCCCCCCCCCCCCCCCCACCTCCTTAACCCCTTTCCACTTTGTGTCATTCTTGGTGATCACAGAATTCATCCATCCTTCTCAGTTCGCTCTTTAACCTCTCTGTTTCACTCCATAAGTCCCCAGCCTCCTCCAACATATGCTTTTGTGTCAACCCATTCCAGGATGCTTCTTCTTGTCGCTTCAGCAAAACACGGACTCTCAGTACTTTGGAACAAAATCATGAACTCTTCTGTCTCAGTCTCCATTATACTTCCAGCATTGACACATAAAGTGACAATGCTAGTTTCGGTTCCCATTTATTATCTTCACCTAAGGATAAAACCCTAAGAGCTGGAGACCGAGGACTGAAACGAGGCGACGGAGACATACAGAACGAGGGCCCTGCATCCATCGCTCCCCGCGCTCCGTTCGTCTTTTCATCTTTCTTCATTGCCAGGAGTTAGGGGGGTGGACATGTAAGTGTAAGTGGTGGTGGATGTGTTGAGGAAGGGTTGTCTAACCCGCGCTATAACCTTCCAGCTCACAAGAGTGAAGAAGGAGCACTCTTATTGGACAGGACAGGGCAGCATTATATAAGGTCTTATGTAAGAATGCATCTGTCTCCCAGTACACAAATGTGTGGGTGCCAACCAGACAACCAGCCAGCCGCCACAACAGCCCCTCAAAAAGCATGGCTGCAGATTTTAAGTGCCCTCCGCGAACACACCACAGACATACAGTACATGCTTGAAGATCTCTTACTGTACATTCTGTACGCGCCATCTGTTTCGGTCCATAATGAATGCACCCAATCGTCTTTCTGCTATCTGTGGCGCTCTGTTGATTTCAGTGAATTAGTTTGTGAGGTCTGCCATAGAAAGAGTTTTGGGCGAAGCGATAGATTTGAAGTTTTTATGTAGATTTATTTCGTGTTTGAAGGATTTGATGTGCTTCAATTATCAAGTTGAAACGCTTTATTATTCTGTTTCTTTCTAAAAATTTCCTCCTCATTAGGTTTTCAAACAAGCTGTCATTCCACTGTGCAAAGCACCAATTTCAGGTGTTTGCAGTTACTCTCCAGATTTCTCACCTTTTTTGATTTGTTTCGTACGGCATGCGGCTGCATCCCTTTCAGCACATCGTGAAATCCGCTCCACCTTCTGCCCCGTTTCCTGTCCTCATTTCCTTCATCCTCTTAAATCCCCCTTTCCCACTTGTGGTGACCCTCAGGGCAGGTTTGGTGCCAACTATGCCCTCTGTGCAGGACTCCGGGTCTGGCAGTGGTCTGTACAGCTCCATGACTGGCATTGCAACAGCCCAGCGAACACACCGAGCTCTCCAAACGCTCCTGTTCTTAATCCTTCCTCATTTTTTACCTCCGTAAAACAAAGCAAAGAAAGCACATACAGCAGGTTTCAAAACTCGTGAACATGCCTGATTCTGAATGAAACACTACACCCTTACTTCTTGGCGTTGTTGTATTTTGCATGCTTGTGTTTCTTTGACCACATGAATCTGGGCTGCCATTGATGTTTGAATAAAATCTGATCCCGCAGTGATCTGACCATGTCCCTTAATGTGTTGTCAGGAATGTTGTGGTTTGTCTTTTTCAAGTACTCTTCTAAATGTTCGGTCGGGTGGAGGTCAAGTGACTTAAAGTTGACACCATGACAATCGGCTGCGGTTATCCTCCTGTGTTCATCGCTCAGTTATTGAAGTACGGAGGTGTTTTTGCTCTCATAACCTTCTCTCTTAAGTATGAAATCTCCTCAAAAATGAACACCACATTTTACCACATTGAAGCATTTGGTTCTTTCTTTGGTGGAAATGAAGTCAATACAGTACAAGTGACCAATCGCAGCAAAGGTTTAGAGTCAGCAAGTCTCTTTGTGGGTTCAGCACATGATGACATTACTCAAATGTCTCAAACATTCACCCAGACACTCTTTTCTCAGTGATTTACTGTGTTTTTTTTTGTATTCTTTTTTGCTTCCCCATAACTTTTCGCTTCTTACTTAACGTTTAGGAACTTTGCTGGACATACTTTTGCTGATGAGAGTTTTGCGTTTTGTCCCCACAATATATTGTCAGTAACTGAAGTAAACCACTATTTGCATTATCTGTACAGATATTTAGTGAAATATGCCTATTCGACTTCACACTGCAGTGTTAATAGTTCCAGGTTCATATTAAATATATTTCCCTACAATTGTCACAGTAGAGTTTGTATTTATTTCATTTATTTAAGTCTATGATGAATCAGTTCGATGGAAACCATCTTCCTGAAAATTATTCATCCTAACTCTGAAGTTGTCCCCTCTTTCGTTGTCGCCAGAGGTTGGTAACTCTCAGCACAAGACCTCAAACTGACATTGAACTTTTCACAAAATCTGATTCCCATCCAGACAGCAAGCAACTTTCTTTCTCCTTGGGATTCATTTAAACTGTGTCAAACTAAGTTTCACATTTATATTTATCAGAAATTCCCTTTTGGAACTGGAGCAACCTTCACCTGAGATCTTCACCACACAAATAAAAATCACTTAAATTTGTTGACAAAAATCTGTGCTATGAAGTCATCCATACGAAGGTTTTCAAAATCCCCTGATCAAATGTTGTATGCACGTCTCGCCCGCCTTCGAAACTCTGACTGCTAGCCTGTCTGTTGCTTCTGGAGGGGATGAAGAGAAGGTTTGTTTTTATCTCAAGGTTCTCCATAGCTGGCGGGCTTGCAAGCGGTGCAGTTGTAGTGCGGTTTCCTAGTTGTGCTTGTGCGCTCGTGTATGTGTGTGTGTGTGTGTGCCTCTGTCTGCAAGTGGGTGCACATATATTGTATGGGTCTGTGTCCGCCTGTTTGCGTGCACGCACGTTCGTATATGCGCACGTTTGTGTGTGTGAAGCCCCGTATCGTCCCGAGCAGAGCAGCTCGGTGGAGAGCGGCTATCAGAGCCACGTTAGGGGGTGGAGAGGAGGAGAGGGTGAGCGGCGATGATAAATGGCTGGGGCACACTAGCAGAAATTAGTGGAGCCGTATGCAAAGCTGTGGCGTTTTGTTTGATGTGAAACAAAAGGACCACCATGACAAAAGTGCCTGCCAGCCTGCACAGCAGGACAGCAGCCCTCAGGACATACACCATCACCACTGACAGAGTGTGTATGTGCATTTGCATGCGTGCATGTGTTTTGGTACGCACCCGTGTGTGCATGCACGTGGTAATGCATGCATATCATGCATGGTGCTGTTTTCCAGTCCTGTCTATATTATGTATATTATCTTTCCCTGTGTTTTTGTGCCCTGCTCGTAATGACAGACAATGCCTGGCCCTTTGTACACCATGAAAAGACACGGTTTCTTCCTCGGCACAGCTACAGCATATTTGCTCTATTAAGTAGCTGAAATATAGCCGTCTAATTTCTTTGTGAATGAAAAGGATCTTAAAGAGCCGCTCTCCTCTTAACATAAGGATGTAAATTGAACTGTTTAAATGTCACGGCTAGCAAGCTGATTTGATTTGAATTGATTTGGTTGTTTCTGGAAAAGAAGAAAAAAAAAAAAAAGACCTCCCTTGCCAAACCTTAGCTGCGCTGGCTGCCACAGATAGACCAAGGTCTTTCTTTCCACCTCAACAACACATTGTCGGGCTCCTGAATTCTTCTATCTGCTGTGATTATGTACAAATGGCCTTCATTTGCCATCCATTTCAAAGCTGTAGTGCTGCATTGTGACTAGAGGCAGATGACGCAGACCAAATTACAGCGGGTTTGCAGCCTGAAAAGGATACTCGCACAATAGGCTTTGTGAAGTATTCCCTTCAATACGTCGCCATTATTCTCACCTTTGTTGGTGTTTCACTCTATGTTTCAGGAGCATCTTTGGTTTTTAGATTGCATTTGCGGTATTAGAGGAGTGTGGGGTTGAAAATACTTTACTCACCTCCTGTCTCTCGCACGCTGTTCCTTCAACCAGGGAAATTGGTTTCGTGTGAGGCTCTATTTTTGTTGTTTGTTACCTTTTTGGATCGTCTTCATTAGTATTTCTTGTTTTTATTGTTGTGCAGTTGCAGCACAATAACGATGTCAGAACATGAACGCCATCTATTGATCTTGGCTCATTTCTGTGCATGTGTGTGTTGTGCATTGGGTTTTAATACCTACATATACATGTATATGTATTCTTGTTTTTAATTCTCATTGTTTTGTAACGTCTCAGTGATGTACCATGTTGAAAACGAAAGGCTGCACAAAAATGCAAGTGCAGCAAAACTGAACTTTTCTGCTCCAAAATCCAGAGGTATCCTCCTTCATCATGCGTCCTGTTTGCCGCTTGCATCCACGGTTTTTTTTATTTTCTTGTCAAACTGCCTCTTATGCCTCACTAAACAGCAACAACTGACTGACTGGCCCACTCCTGAAGAGTTATTGCCTTATTAATGAATAAAATAGATTTCAGGAGTAGTTGTATCTCTTACGTTAGATGCACTGTCTGTTTGCATACATTACATCTCTGCTGTGCATAGCTATACCCGTCTTTGTATTTTCCTCATGTGTAGCTGCCATTCATTCCACTCAGAAAACAACCAACTCTTAACTTCATAGGCTCTAATATTATTGTGATCCACTGTTTCTCCGTCTTTTTTTTGTAATACTTGTTGTAAACACAGACTCCTGTGGAAGGCTGTATCAACGCAGTAAAGGTAGACTGTCAAGAGACACTATTTGGAAAAGTGATGTGTTCAGTGTTTCCACAGATGTTTTCCTCTTTCGCAGGAGTGCTGCACAGTAGACACCTGTACGCCTCAATACTTTTTTTTTCCTCCCTCTCTCTCTTGTTTCCCTCACTTTCTGGTCCCTGGTTTGGTTATAGAGGTTATCTGAGACATCGCCAGCAACCAATGGCAATTCGAGGCATTTTTTTATTTATTTTCACGTTTTTTTTTTTTAAATCTCAGGGATATACATGTCTTGTTTTGATCAAATGCACCTATACTGCACAGAGCAGCCCAGAGGCAGACGGGAGCTGTTGCTCTCACCTCAGACTATAGCTCAGGTACAGCCAGTGCAGTTCAGGACTTCACTCCCCAAATGTGTTGATCCTAGCTAACAGTAAACAAAGACAAGGAGCAGTGAGCAGGTGATCAGTCCATGTCTTAACATAATCTATTTTACATATGAACAATTATTCAAAAAAAAAATAATAGTCAGTTGAATAGTATGGAATATAAAGTGGGCGTATGGAGACAACCGAGGCTGCATCACAGCAACCGATCAATTCTCAGGTTGTTCAGATAGTTTGAGAGCAAACTGGAAAATAGAGTCCAACAAAGCCTGACAAAGACTTGATATGAGAAAGAAAATGTGGCTCAGCTACCATTTTAATGCCTTCAACATGAACTGAGAGCTTCAATATGATCTGCACAGTAGCTTGAGCTCAGGGAAGCAAACACCAGACCAAAGGATGAGTCCTGGGAAGGCGAAAAAGGGGATTTATGGAGTAAAATATGAAGCTTTTGAGTTGGACTGTTTTTCTATTTTTATTTTCAAAGTTTATTAACTGATACATTGTGCAATGTGGATACTTTCAACTTTTATACAAGACTGTTTGTACATTACATGTACATTATTATGAAAAGTCTAGTTTGTTTTTCGATTAGTTTATTTATGATGTCATAAAAACAGGCCTTTGTCTTTTATTATCTTATTGTCTACAGTTCAAAAAATGTATTTTGTCATGCAGGATGAATAAGACCTTATCTTATCTTATCATACCTCACTGGTGCGTTGAGGAAATAAACAAAAGCAACTCAAGAATCAAGCTGTTGTTCTCGTAGCATTCATGTGCGTGGAAATAGTTTGGTTTGGAAGTAGACTGAGAGCTGGATGTCGTCCAGCATTTTACCATCTTGGGATTCAGCTAAAAGCTGAAAACCTGCTCACTGTTGTTTTGTTGCAGCCCTGGTGTTGCTTTGATCATTGTCTGGTGCGTTTCTATTGGTTGCTAGCAGCTGTAGCTCACAGCGGCACACGGTGTGTTGAAGTGAGATGTTGGTCATGAAGTCAGGCTGTCTGTGGTCACGGGTCTGTCTGAGAACCCCTCTCACTGTGTGACATAAGACCACAGAGCTTCAGCTACAACTCAAGGTTATTCCATGATTCCCCGTCTTTCGTTTGTGGTGGACACAATTGCAGCGTACAGAGAAGGTGCTGTCGATCCCAGTGACTTCGTTGTAGCCTTGTAAAAAATAAAAGAAGCTGAACTGTCCCACTTGATGTCTCCTCACGTGGGACACATGGGGTAAATCTTGACCTTGAGCATCCCGGAGCTCGGTTTCCATCCCGGCACCAACAAGAAGGTTATCCAGCATCAAAACCAGGGAAAGTCAAAGGTACATGTTTCAGTGACCTGCTGTGGCAACCTGGAGAGAGGGAACAGCCCAAAACACGTTTCTTCTAAACTGTTTTTGCAGCTAAATGTAGATTTTTTTTTTTTGTTGTTGTAATGAAATATATGTCTTGTATTGTCCTTGGCTTGAACATCCTTGTCTGATCATCACATCTGTGTTTCATTTTCAAACACACAAAACATGATTCAAGATCTTCTCATTATCAACAAGTATTGTGTCGGCGACCATCAGCCTCCTTTATTTTTCACTCTTTCAGTAAAAATAAGTGAAAAGTCTGCGACGTTGCTTGTTGGCGCAGTGGCTCATTTTAATTTCTCACTCTGCCCCACCCAGCGAATAGAGCCACCCCTTTAAGTGCAGGGTCTTATCCCCCACTTTATGATATAAGACACAGAGCGAGTTGAAGTTCATTTGAGTTCAGTGAAATCTTAGGGGATTCATCATTACATATTTACTGGCTGAGGCTGATCTTGCTGTAAGGTTCTACCCTCGTCCCATTGATCTAGTGCGCATGTTCACTCCCGAGGTTACAGGACGTGCTTCCATTTGCATAAGGCCCTGGGCAAGGTTCTTTCCACCATTGATTGGCCTGTCCATGAGCGCCCCGTGCCTTCTCACATTGATCACTTTGTTTTTTCCCGGAGACAGTGCTACTCAGAGTTCAGCTGCAGCTCTGGCGTATCAGACCTGCCGGAGGAAGAAAATGAGAGAGAGGGAGAGAGAGAGAGACGGAAAAAGAAAGAGAGGGGTAAGTAAGAGTCAGCGGATGGATGCAAAACTTTAGAGCCAATATCTTAATCATTTTCCTTTGAGTTTTGGAGCTGAGAAACTTAAAACCAGCCTCCTCTGTCACCCTGGTGTCGCTGCTCCTTCGGCCTGTTTCCCAGAGCAAACTGCTCCGGTCAGTCAGATGCAATAAAACGACACACACACACAAATACACAAATACACTGATTTCCAGTGAAAGATGTACTATTCACTTTACACATGCAGTTATTACAATCTCCAAGCATATATGAAATACTGCTAACACCGAATATCCCTTCTTCACGGTGTATCTGTGCTCTTTGTGTCCACCCTGGTGTTCCTGAATCAATTTTTTTTAGCAATACTTTAATTCAGAGAGGTCAAAGGGGAAGCGATCTGGGTTTGCATAAGGTTTCCCTGATGTCTTCCATATTTTGTCAGTATTTCTATTCATCCAAATTGTAGTCAGTGGTCAGTCATTTTGTTTATTTTTACTTTCAATCACTTCAAACTTCACGTCCGCATTTTGATCCGGACATCGATGTCATTGTGTGTTTATCAAGCATGGCGTCAGTAGTGGCGCAAGGCTCAGACTCCCATGATGCACCGCTTCTCTTTGTTCTGCCTTGTGAAAGCAGCGCGCGGCTTTGTCTGCCTTCCTCGATCCTCTCGGCTCGTTGCCTCGGCGGCAAGGTCTCGCTCTCTTCTCTCCCTCCTACTTCAGACCTCTCGTTCTTTCACTTGCTCTCTAACACTCTTTGGGCATTGCTGTCCACTTTTTTCTCTCCCGTCAGTCATTTGTTGTCTCGTCCGTTTCTTTCCTAATTCGCAACCGAGCTCGCCTTCACCTCTTCATTCTCCCTTCACCCCTTGCCGCCCCGTGTTTTTTTTTTTTTTTTTTTTTTTTTTCAAAAATGTCAAACCATTTCCTGATACCATTCTTCTTTCTTCTTCGCTCTCGCTCCTCTCGGCTTGTACGAGCTCCTGTGGTCACCCTTTTACTTTCTCCTCTGTGCTGCCACTTGTCTGTAAACTTACCTCTTCTTGTTTTCTTCTTTTTTATCTCTGCTCTGGTGTGTGTGTTTGTGTGTGTATATCAGTGTGTGTTGAGTGTTCACCTATTCTTTTCTTTTCCCCTTTGCTTCCGATTGAGACACTTCTTTTTTTTTTAACCTTCCCTCTCTTAACCTCAACTTCACATTGGACTTGCGTTGGCATTCTTTGCCAACTATTCCAACCCTTAACTTGATACTGACCTCACTTCTCTCTCCTTCACACCTGTGTTCTTATACTTTTTTGTATTTGTGTCTCTCTTTTTTTTTTTTTTTTTTTTTTGACGAACGGTCTCAGCCGAAAACCATCCACTCTCTCCCAGCGATTCAAGCTTCTCACACTTCTTACTTACAACTGAAAGAATTAATTTCTCAAGTGTCATTCATTTTCTTTAAGCCGTTAAACTGAAAATTTTGCCCAACTTTATCATTCACCATCGCCTAAAATGTCAAATGAATGATCTGCAAAAAGGCTTATTGAGTTTCTAAACTATTTTTTTTTTTTTTTGTCATTTAATTCTTACGTATGTATTAAAACTCTGTATTTTTTGCGAGGATTTCCCGTTCTTCCTGGAGTCCTTTCACTCTCGCATGCCTACCATTGTCTCGCATGTGCCGTTCCCACTGTGGCGGTTCTAAGCCTTCACCTGCTGTGCCTGGGTGTGTCAGCTGGTTACGACCTCGGTCACCTTCAGCAGAGAGGCAATACAAACGCTTGACACGAGGTTTGAATGTGTTGAAGATGACATGTTGACAGCTCAAATGAATCACTTGTCACGTATCATTTTTCCCCCCCCCTCCCTCCCCCTTTTTAATTTCGCCATAACAATACATACAATATACGAGAGGAATCTTAAGGAGGTACGGAGTTGCAAATTGTCACACAAGCGTCCCATGAATTCGACACTTCAAATCCGTTTTGTTTTCCTGTTTTTCTTTCCTCTTTTTATTGCTCTACCCTGAAGTCTGAATAGTCCCATTCTGTGGCAAATGTAGGAGGAAGAATAAGCGTTGGGATTTGAAAGGAGAGAAAGTGCTGTTTTTGAAAAGCCGCGAGGCGGCTCCTGGTGCAAATGTCAGTGAACTCCGTGACTCGAGGGGTTGAAGTTTAAACCCTCTTTCCCTCCAATGCTTCTCTATCTTCCATCTTCTCTTATCCTTTTTCGCTTTTTTCCTTCAAACTCTGCATCTTCATCCACGCCTGCCTCGATCACTCTCTGTGTCTCGCTGCTTTTAAAGTTCACTCGATGCATTGTTGGTATTCTGTGGTGTTTTCGCTTTGCCTACTTCAAACCCTCAGTACCAGGGTCACAGCACTTTCTGAGTTCGCTGAGGTGTATGTGTGTGTGGGTGTGCGTGTGTGCACATCACCTGCATACTGCACTGTTTATTTTCCTCACAGATCCGGATGTTAAACAGAAAACACATAATGATGAATTTGATGGAAATGGGAAAACAGGCAATCCCACCGTTTGTCTTCGGGCTTATTTTTTCTGCCCTTTAATCTTGATATACTCCTTACCAACCATTCAGCTGATCCATTTCCCCCTTCTATAGCCTCCAATATCTGTGGAAACACCAGTTTGAATCGTTTATAGCAGTTTTTCCAGGGATGTGTTTTAGTTATGTACCTGCAGTAAAACATATTTAATTTTTTAAGCCTGGAAAGCTGACAGTGAAAAGAGATGAACTGTTTTATGTGCCATTTTAAGGCTTTATGTGCTGTGAAATATGATGGGGTTGTGAAAGACCAAAGGAAGGTAGAGAGACGATGGGGAAAGGAGAGCAAGCGAGAGACTCCCGGTGTGGAGCACCCTTTGATGTCTTCGCTGGCTGGGAGCTGGATGCGGAACTCACTGAAGGGAAGGCCTTGTTTCATGGCGGGAATATGAAGCCGGGCGTACTGTCCGAGTGCACAGATGTTCGTTTTATTCTTTCATGTTCACATACAAATGTTTTATCTTCAAGCATGAGTGTGCATTTTGTTTTATTGTTCCTGCAAGCTAGCTTTTCAGCGCTCCCGCATCACGCCCATCATTAGTTTGTGGTTCATGTTGAGATCAGTTACCGGGCCACATCGGGGGTCTGTGTGTGTGTGTGTGTGTGTGTGTGTGTGTGTGTGTGTGTGTGCGTGTGTGTGTGTGTGTCCCTAGCTCATATATATTCGGCTTTCCTATTAGATGGCTTCACACTCGACGACTCCTCTGGACTCCTCTGACGTTGGCTTTCATGCATGGCCTCTCAGCTTCTCCCTCGGTCTCCCCCTCTCACTCTCTCGCTTTCATGGCCTTGAACATTAAAAATATCTTGGCGGTGTCAGACAACTTTGAACCCCCCCCCCACCCCCCGCGACCAACCAAGTAGCATCGACAACACACCCCCATCCCCCCCGTACCCACTAGTTAACTTCCCTGCGTTTTTCATCCCTTGTTTCCTCCATCATTTTCATTTTTCTCTCCAGCGTCTTGCCCCTTCCACCTTCCTCACCCACCTCTCCGTCTGTGCCTTCCTCTTGTGAAGCCATTTCTCTCATGAATTAAACCTTTTCACCTCTCGCCTCCCCCCAAGTCTCTCACTGCTCTCTGCTCTCTTCTGTCTGTTTTTTTTTTTAATTCATTTGGGGTGATGGTTAGTTGATTTGGTCTGAATTCTCTTTGATGAAAACACTAGGGGGCACTGCCTGTCCTTTGTTACCCCTGTCTTTCCCTGTGCAGGCTTCCATGCATGTGTATTCTTATGTGTTTTGTCTTTGTCTGTGTGCCCATGCATGCGCCCCTGTTTGTGTTTGCATTTCGTTAAAAAGCATTCCCCTGTCAGTAATGGATGACACCGATCTGCATTCAGTCAGACAGGAAGGCGGGCAGGCGGCAGGTCTCCGGTGGTCACCGGGGCTGGTTGCTCGGTACCCGTCTGCATCGAACACCCCCCCCCCGGTCCTCACGTTCACCCCGTTTCTGTTTGGTGAACCCAGGGGTGTAGGTTAATGAAAAGGGCTTGGACCACCGAGAAGAGCGACAGTCATCTCCCAGTCACCTCTGCTCACCGCCGCCCCTCCGAGACCTTCTCACCATGACAGGTCCCCCCCCACCTCCCTGTGTCTCTCTCTCCCCACGTCGGCCCCCTGTCCCCTGGGTCATACCATCACGCCGTAGCGTCAGGCTGCCCACCGGCCGCCAAACACAGCGTTAGACAAAGGTGGATCAACTGAAAGAGGGAGTGAGGCATCCTCAGTCTTAAGGAAATCTGTGAAAGCAACTCTAAAAGCGCCACGATTCAGCCAATGAGCCTTCAGTCACATCGGGGTGAGGTCAAGGAGGAGCTCGCTCCTAAAAAAAAAAAACTCGGCCAGTTCCACACAACGAAGTTTGAGGGAGTAAATCTTTGTTTTCGAGCTCGTCGAGTCGCTCCGCGCCGCGGCTATGCTAGCTCCTCTCTTTACATCTTTCGTAAACATCAGCCTCACTGTGCAATTAGCGATCATGTTCTCTCCTCTCCTGTATCTTTAAGTCCGCTGATGACTGTGATTGTTTTTGAAGGAAACTCTGAATTATTGATTTGTTGTGTTTTCTATGGTAAGGAGACAGCTGATGAGGGGTGTTTGATAGTGCTAATTGGCAGCTCCCGTCCATGCAGCGTGTGGTAGGTGGTGGGTTGGGGCTGGGCGAAGTGAAGCGCTGTTATTGTTTAGAGGTGTCAAACCCAACACAGAACAAAGAGGATGGGAGAAATGTGCTGTGCTCGCCAATCAGTGTGCTGAATGCGGTGAAAGCACACACACACACATACACACACACTCGCACGCGCACACACATGCATACTCTCATGCACGGACGTAAAGATATATGGATATTATATTCCTATATGTATGAATGCATATGTGTCTGCCCATTCACACACAGCCGTGCATTACCTGTCGTTCACTCACTCGGAGATGCGCGGACACACAAACACCTTCGTGCACACTCTTGGGTGGGGGAGGGGGGGAATTGAAAATGACAAGATAATCACCACATTCAGACTTACCTTCAGCTCTAGGTAAATGCCTCTCTCTGAGATAAACTAATAAATATATTTTCTCTTCAAATGCGTTCCACTGAAGGCCCTAATTACCATACGCTGACAAAGACCTGACAGAGGTGTAATAGTTAAAAGGTAATTTTCACTACAAGTAGGAGTTTGGGTAGGGAAGAGGGTCAGTGCCACCCCCCTACCCCGCCTCCACCTCTCCCTCTAACGGTTTATTCACGCTTTTCGAGGACTTTTTGCATGATTGACTGACAAGGTCTCTTTCCGAAATAGCATCTTCAGTAATAAGAAATAATTGACTCCCTAATCAAAAAAGGGTTCATGGAATCCACAAACCCAACAGTAATCTTCTGTGGCATTTCCAGCAGAATTGACAGTCCTCATAGCTTCAGGCGCTATACCACTTTGATTTAATTGCTTTTTTTTATAAGATTAATAATATGCTTTATACTGAATTGTGTGTGTGTGTGTGTGTGTGTGTGTGTGTGTGTGTGTGTGTGTGTGTGTGTGTGTGTGTGTGTGTGTGTGTGTGTGTGTGTGTGTGTGCGTGTGCGTGCACGCACCTCGTCCTCCTCTCAGGCTTTGTTTTTAATCAACAATATCACTTGAAAAAGAACTTCAACTGGTGTGTTGTATTTTTTTTACTGTTGCATGTAATTCATTAAGGGAATCATTGTTGAGACTTTATTATGCACTCAAAAGTATATTGCTGAGGTGGTTGAGTGTAATAGTAAATAAACAGCATTAAAATAACTTAAAAAAACTAACCAAAGTGAATATTTTTACTTCTATTTGTGCTATGCTTTTTTAAATGCATTCCCTATCAAATAATGATTATAATAATAGCTTTATTCTTCATTCCTAATTTATTATGACTCAATTTATTTATATTTGTTTAATTTGATGTGGTTTTTGATTTCAGTGTTTTTAACTTGTGGGGGTTTTTTTTCCTTTTAAATAGGTGAATGAAACAATTTGACACTATTTAAGATCTTTTTTGTTGCATCTTCGTTCAGCTCGTTTGAAAGGATAATTGAATTATTTTATGTTTTCTTTTCCTCTGTATTAGAATTTCATTCATATATCTTTTAATCTCATGTCTTGAACACTTTGGGCATAAAAATAATAATTTATGTACACGAGCCTGGAGAATTGAGAACTTTTATATATGATGGGGCGAATTAACTTGTAGCTTCCCCCAGCCTGTCCAATTTGTAACATGGCCTCAACCCTTTCTCTCTCTTTCTTTTTCTGACTCATCTTTCCTCTCGTTAAAAAGCTGTTTTAAATCATGGCTAGTGGCAATGAGAAGTTAATTTCAGATTGTTATATATTACCATTAACTTCAGTTGGCCTTCTGTAGTTTTCCCTCCCTCACTCTTTCCTTTCTTTGAGTACAGAGAGTTCACGCAGCCTTTCCTTTTCTTTCCCTTCTTTTTTTCGGGCCCCTCTCTTTTCTCCCTGCCCCACGGCACCGGAGATGAGCAAATATGAAGCAGCAGAGGAAGATAACTAAAGGGGGGGGAACGCTCTCTTTGTCACTTTCATTAGCACTGTCTTTTACCTCTCCTCCTCTTTTCTTTTTTTTTCTCCCAACTTCTTTTTTTTTTTATATTCGTTCATGCAGCTTTTCACTCAGAGATAGGTCGAGTGGTCCTGGAAGTTTAAACAAAATATCTCCCTCGAGAATTCAGCTCCTGCCACACACACACACACACCTGATATGCTGGTAACTTACAGGGCAGTCGGCACTTTCAGGATTGTTGTTTTGTTTCATTTCCTCCATCTTCCTATTATCTTCTTCGCAGCTGAGGTGAAAAACAGTCCACTGGTAGATTTTGCCAGGAGCGAACCCCACCCTTACCGGCCGCGCACAGTAACTGAACAAGCGTGGATTTTTATGGCGTAAAAGTGAATTTGTGCAGAACTTGCGCGCATGAAAATGAGCTTTTCTTGATGACGGAAAGACGAGTGAAAAAAGTCACACAATTGTCAAAATTTAGCTCCACTTCAACCTTCTCACAACAAATTTAGAAGAATTGAGTGAAAATTCCACATCATAGCTCCTAGGAAATTTTCTCACTACACCCCAATTTAGAAATGTTGGCTTGGATGCCAACTTTGGGCTCAGTTAGTAGAAGGAATCAGTGTTTATCAGCCCCTAAGGCTGTGTGTGTCTGTGTGTCTTAGAAATGGACAGCAGTACCCGATGGATATTTAACACATTAGCTTTGGCAGAGCTGAGAGTGGTGTGAAAACACACTGATTTCCTAAGTGGCAATCATATCAGCCTCACCATCAGAGAAGCAGCAGAGAGCAAACATCTGTGTGTATGTGTGTGTGTGTGTGTGTTCGTGTGTGTGTTCCTGTATGTCCCAGAATTTGAACCATTTGTACCGTCATTTAGTCACTGATTCTTGCTAAGCGGTGTGTAAACTGAACTCTTTATCAGTTTATTATTGAACGTGTGACTCAGCTGCATTAAATGACTTTATTTAGGTTATGTGAAAGAAGAAATTGATTCATAGTTCAAAATTCTTGTGCATCATATATATTATGTGGTATTTTCCACTGTTCTCTGCATGATATATTTTCCCATGATGTTTAAGCTCCCTGTCCGTTTCTCGTTTCACTCCCTCCACCCCCCCACCGCCGCCCAGGGTTTCCATATTTATCTGTCTGCCTCTGTTGTTGCTTATGCCTGCTCTGCATGTGTGTGTCTCTCTGTCTGTCTGTGGTAAGCTGCCTCCTCCCTGCCAGGGTTCAGGGAGCCCTTGGTTTTCCTCGATGTCAGTATCACCCTGAGTTACAACACAAAGGTCTCAGCCTCCTCCGCCTCCACCCGCCCTTGTTAGGCCCTCACTCGTTCGCTCCCCTCCCTCCGTCAATCCCACTCTCGCTCGCCCTATCCATCCTCCCTCTCCAGCCGAGAATCACCCATCCGAAACTATGTTAAAACAGGGTCATCCCCGGTGTACACTTAGAGGCTGTCCCTTTAACCTGCTCTGAAATACTTACGGCTATTATTATAGCTTATAAATCATTAAGAAAGTTTAATTATACGAAAATTTCATGGTGGAAATGTGCAAGCTGACACATGGGAAGGGGAATTTAATGGGCCAGCAAGTCCCAGCACCGTGAGGAAAAATATTGAGGTTAGGTTTCTATTTTACAGCATTGCCGGAGGGTTGGGAGACAGGCAGAAAGACAAGAAAGAAGCACTTTGAGAGTGAGAGAGAGGCAGTGGAAAGGCGAGCGGCGAGGAGGAGACCCAGACTGTTTCCGAAGGATACAAGTAACTTTAACACTTCACTCTGTAGACCAAAGCTGTTAAACATGCAGAGTGATTTGGGAATGATAAAGACCCAGCCCACTATACCTTATGCATTTTTTTTTAACTACATTTTATTTTAATTAACTCGGGCTTTAATTAGTCAATGTGCCACAATTTCACTTTGTGAGGAAGCGCCTTCTAATGAGAAATTGACATTTAGAGAAATTCCCTCATTGCAGTCTAAACAATAGATGGGCCCTCTTTTCTGTTAATGTTTCAAAACTTTGTCCACTTTCTTGTGTCGATATCGTTTCAATGTGAAGCCAACAGGACTCCTGATGTACTTTTCAACTTACTTTGCATTTGGAGGCAGATAAAAACTCCAATTATGTGGAGACTTGTGCTCAAATTTTCCAAACATTTAATTTATTCAGATACATTATTACCTAATTGTGAGCTCTAAAGGCCAAAAAACTTACATGTCTTATTTTATTAAATGAAAAGCAGTTTTTTTTTTGCGTGTGGAATGCTGTTGTTCGTGAACATTGTCTTACTCGCAGCGCCACTCGTCCTTTCCTAATTCCCTTCCTCCCTGCCCTCCCGCTTTCTGTCCCTGTGTTTCTCTCGCTCTCTCCTCTGTCCTCTCTTTCCCGTCTTCCTCTCGTCTCCCATGCGGGCACAAGCGGGGCGCAGCGCCCGCAGCCGGCAGGTTTCCTGGCACGCCGCTCCTCATCCTCTGTCTTTTGTTTCCACCAGTGGACAGCCGTTCTCCACCTCTGCTGTGTCAGTAAATATTTATTGGCCTTCCTTTTCCTCACCGCCCCCACTGGTGTGGACGTACGTCCCTGTACATGTGTGTGTGTGTGTGAGGGTCCGCGAGCGTACACGTGTGTGCGTTTCATACATTCACACACACGTGGAATCCCCCCCAACATCCCCACAGAGTTGCGCCACCTTTCCCCACCCAGTGTCCAGCGCCGTCCCTCTCACGGTTCAGCGTTCTCCCTCTCTTAGCCTCTCTCTCCACCCGCCATCTCCCTCGCTCTCCTTCATTTTCTCTCCATCACACAGTTGGCCAGTAGCCATGAGAGGAATGAGGAAAGCGAGGAGGAAGTTATTGCAGTTCTCTCCTCCTCTCGCTCCCTCCGACTCTACACTCCGGCCTCGACCAAAGTTCATGCACCGGGGAGTCAGAGGGGAAAAAACCCTGCGAGTAAATGCGAGTGACCTCAGTAAAAAAAAAAAAAAGAAAAACCTCTGCGCGCTCCCAACACTAAAGGTTGCGCACACACACACACACACAAACACACTCCCTCCCGCTCCCTGGAGTATCGTGGCCTCGTGCAAGAGAGGGCTTCCTTCCTGTGGTTAAGACAAAGGAAGCTGGGGACCGACAGGGGACCCGAGACTGCTGCTTCAAAGCCACAGGAAGCGCTGGTGTTGTCTCTTCCTGTGGAGGGTGTTGGAGCGTGGGGGGCCAGCTGCCTGTGTTTTCACAGCCAGGGATGAACAAGGATGGCTGCCTTTTTTTTTTTTTTTCATGCGTGCCGTAGCTAAACCTGCGATACTCTAACTCCCGTCAACCCGTCTTTGACCCAGCACCCAAAAATCAGTTATAAATAAAGGAAGAAATACAGTTAAGGATAATCAACTAAGCGTCTACTTAATTAAACCTCAATAACTAATGATTAAAATATGCACCAAAAAAAAATAAAAAATTGTTGCAATAGCATCAGCCAGCTTTTATGTTTGTTTTCTCGTGCCGAGCCGCTGCCACTGCCTCAGCAGAGCCTACATGTGCTTTCAGTGTGTACATGTTGGTGTGTGTTTGTTTGTGCCCCTCTTCCAATGTTGTTGTATTGGGATTTATGGGGGTGTATGTGTTAGTGTATCTGCGCCATGTGTTTTCGAACCTTTCGGTGTGCACCCACATGCATGTTTGTTTGTTTTTTTCTGCGTTCGCCCTGGCTTCTCTGATGCTCTCCTCTTACTCTCTGGCAGCAACAGGACAGTTAATCAATCAAATATTTAAGCAGTGCTTCAGTGCTCAGTGGGTAGTCCTAGATTATCTGTGGCTGTTGGCAGTGCATGGCGCAGCCACATTATAAGCCTTGTCTCTGACTGGCATCATCATGGGGTGCCTCTCTCTCTCTCTCTCTCTCTCTCTCTCCCTCTCCCTCTCCCTCTCTCATTCATACATACACTCCTCTCCTCCTTCCCCTTGGCCTCTGCTCAGTCTTTGCTCACTCTTTCTAACGCGCTACATTTTGTCCTCTTTCTCATTCTCACTTATTCTCCATCATTCTCTCTTTATCACTTGCTTTCCTATCTCTTGTTTGCTGCTCGCCAGTTACACACACGCACGCACACACACTCTGTGTATAATTGTGGCTTTTCACATTGACTATCTGACAGTGAGCAAGGCCCCTTAAAGAGCTCTCATCTTTTCGTCTTTGCCGTTTTTTCTCTCTTTTCTCTCACTCTGCATTCTTTCTAGGGATGAGTCTGCTTGTCTCTCCGCAGGGAACTCCATTGTGGATTACCATTCAGTTTTCGCCCAATTATCTAGTGGCTTTCGCTGCCTTTGACACATAATTATCAAAGGCCTAAATAATTGTCTTTATTATTGCCGGTGTTTAGATGTAGCGTCAGCGGAGCAGTCGTGAGCAAGGGAGCGTCACGGGGAGAGGAGAGAAATGAAGTATTTATCTCGACCAGAGATTAGCTTAGCATGCTGTTAAATGATGTCTCGTC
This sequence comes from Salarias fasciatus, assembly GCF_902148845.1. NCBI lineage: Eukaryota > Metazoa > Chordata > Actinopteri > Blenniiformes > Blenniidae > Salarias > Salarias fasciatus. The sequence continues at coordinate 10,410,667 of NC_043756.1, forward strand.
GCTTATTTCAACTCCTCGTCCAGATAAATAAACATGATTAATACAACCCCCCCCCCCCCCCCCCCCCCCCCCCCTCCCTCCTTTATGTGCACACCCATTGCATATCACATTCTACGTCAGCGGTGAAAATAAGATTATGCACTACAGAAAGTCTGGCAATTAGCTGGCTTTGTAGCAGGAAGCAGCTTAAAGCGCTAAATACTGTACACCGCTCAGGGCCATGTGCGAGGTCAGGTACAAGATACCGGGGTTAGAGGAAAGTCTGCGTTGCGTGTAAAATGCGACTGCGCGTTTTTGAGTGGCTCCAAATACGCAGGGGCTGCCTATTTCATGGGGCTTGTGAAAAGCTGGATTTAGTAGAATTGTGCCAACCAGGGGGTCAGAATCTGTGATGTTTGCGTGTCTCGATAGCAACCAGGCCCTCTGCAGAGAAATCAGAAAAGAAATGGTTTATGAGGAGGGGGAAAAAAAAAAAAAAAAAGCAAGGGTGGGTTTGGAGGCGGGTAAAGGGGGATTTCATAGTTCAGCCAGAGTGTGAGTACATGTGGTCTGAGAATGAAATCAAATCTGCATCATTTGTTGTGCCTCAGCTTCTTTATCATGGTTCAAATCTGGGCCACAAACATTTCATCCTCACTAGCCGGAGGATCCAGGATTGACAAAGTGACTAAAATGGATATCTGATTCACATGTGCTTAAAATGACATTTCCTCATCAAGTAAAGGTTATTGACTTTTGGATATTGTGGCTCACAAGGGAAACGGATGGAAACCGCATCTGTCCAAAAAGCCACCAGTTGGCCATGTCAGAGGTTCAGAGGCTGTGCAGCCAAACTTAGTCCAGTTTAAGCCCAGCTTTATTTCTTCATTTATTTCCAAATGCCTCAGATTGTTATTGCCATTTTCATTTCATGGTTTAGGCTGGATGTTTACACCATTTTTCACTCGCCTCCAGGTAAAACTGGGTGTGCAGTCATGCACATCTCACAAATGTCCAGCGTCACTACAGAAGGCATTATGGGATTAATCCACGGACTCAGTTAGATTTTCATATGAACCCACACATCAGATTGATCACTTCATTCAGTGATCATCTAAACAGGACAATTTGACCTCTCAATTAAAAGGAATTCAGTCAGAGTGGCATAAACATGACTATATAAGCAGCTATACTGAACAGGTCACGGATATGTTCAAAAAAATAAACCCTCTCTAACATAACATCTTTTTTTTCCTTTACTAAATTGTGGTATAAAAATGGCCTTAATAATTTATCTGAATTACACTGTTATGCATGTAATGGTGCAGGAGATAGATGAAGTGCTTCAGATTGGTGATAAACATTCCCTCAAGGTGGTACTGTGTGCTTGAAGGCCGCCCTTCAGGCTGAGGACTCCGGTCTGAACTCTTGTGACGGGGTACATCATTTCCATTCACGCTTCATCTTCATGCTTACAGTTAAAGAACGCAGTAAAAGCCAGGCTTCCTTTAGAGATGCTCCAAAGATCCGACCCTTTGGTCTGATGTCCCTGTGAAGTGGGCTCGGGGAAAGACAATTGTCCTCATGGGGATTAATAAAGTATTTATATTATATTCTGTGCTTTGCACATCTGTCTGTTTCTCATCAGTCTTGCTTCGCGTCTTCTGTTCCGTTCCTCCTCGTGCGTTCCACTTTTTGATTTTCGTTCAGAGGCTCTCTCCCTTTCCACGCCTCTCAGAATTTTTTCACTCACAAGCCCCACATGTCCGCCCACCTTTCACTTGGCTTCACATATCCAGCTGCTTTCGCATTTAAAGAAAAGGCCAGCACAAAGGCGGCAAATGTCTCAACATCTGCGTGTTGGTTTTAGCTCAACAAGTATTTCCACATGTTTCTCTCCTGTTCCCCTGTCCGACACCAGACTGATCACAACAGCTGACTTGTTTCCGTGTCGAAGCTGCTGTCTGCAGTTACATAGTGAATTAGCACATTTAACATTCTGGATGTACATGACTTACTTTAGCTCACGGGCGAGCGTGTAAAATGAATTTTTTTTGTGCAGTAAGACAGCTTATATTTATATCCATTTACATGTGTGCGGCTTCACGGTGCTCCATGAGTTTCACCCACCTTGGAGAAGACACAGACATGCTCAGATTATGCTTTCAGCACGCATCTAACCACGCCTGTCATTGTGGCCGGTAAAACATGGGACCCAGTAGGTGCCAAAACGACTGTGGTTAAGGGCCACACTGAGTATTCGCTCCTCGACACATTATTTGTCAACCTATTACCCTGACTGTTACCGCAGCCAGCCGTGTGTGTGCAGCCGTTGCGGCGACGGGAGCTGTCACGACGAGTGATTGATACGGCCCGTGTTGAGACGAGAAGTTGCTTTGGTTTTTTAATCTTCAGTTGTGGCGTCATGAAGATTTATTCTCCCTTTTCGTTTTAGCAAGTACAAGACACTGCGAGCATAATTGAACGGTAAATTATAGGCGAAACTTCAGCTCAAAAGTTGGTTGTGGAAAGACAAAGTGCGCTTTGCACCTTTCACGTAACATCCATGAGTTCTGAATCGAATCATGTTGATAACTTTTGATTTCTTACAACCCCATTTTTGTAAACTGTTTGATGTGATTTGTCTAAATTCAAAATCCATGATTTCAGTTCCGTGGAGTTGTGAAAAGCACCATCTATAATGCCAGCCCTACTCCTACCTTACCAGCTGTGCTTTTAGGCTTTTTTTTTCCCTTTATGCACGCCTTTATCCTTCACTGTCATTCACTTGCTTTTCCACCAAAAAGACCCTCTGTCGTTGATGAGTGGGCTCCTGTCTACTCTCACATTAAGTCCTACACACATATGCCTACATAGATGCGGCCGTACACCGATACATACACTCCCTCCCCGTCTGTATTCTATCATTGCTTCAGTCTGAGTTCAGATCCTTTGTTTTCTCTGAAGTACTTTGTTTTAAATGTGTCATGTCAAAACATTTGAGGATAGACTTCAAAAAGCTGTCATTAATGGCAGGTTGGCACATGCTTGGTAAAGAGTGCTAAGTTTACTTTGGAATCAGTTACAAAATGTATTATTATTGCAGTTTTAATCTGGCATCCATTGAAGCATATATGTATTAATAGTTGATTTGCTTTTTACAATAAAAACGAAAAATATAAATGTTGCAAAGGAGACTCATTTAACCACTTTGTGAAGTTTGAAGCCTGGCCCTGTTCACTGTTCTCCGAGTTTTCCGTGCACAGTCAGTCCACTGTCTGCTGTTTTCTGGCCCCTGATAGCCCCATTTTTTCCAGAAATTCGCCCATTTGGCCAGCGCCAGAAAACAAGACCTTGACTGACACCTCCAGTTTTAAAAGGTTGAGTTTGCTGCTCCCCTGGGCCCAGTTCTGCCAGAGGAGAGCTTTTCAACCAACCGTGGATAAGGAGGGACTTTACTGGGGAGTGTGTATGTGATCGTATGATTCTTTGTGGGGTGAACAAATGTGTCTGTGCATACACGTGCAGTGTCTGTCTTTTTTTCTGTCTGCCTCCATTGCAGAGGGCTTTTCTTTCTCTGTGTTAATGTGTATACCGCTCTTCTTGATATGCTTTATTACCCACTATGACAAAGATGCTCTAGTGGAATCTTTATCATCTGTAAGATGTGCGAATCCTTAATGCCTCAATAGGTTCAATTTGTCTCGATACACTCCCACTTTTAAATGGCTGGACATGGCAGCATGAATTCGAATGCCCTGGAATGTGGGTCACCTGCACCTTCAGCAACAACCACCCTCTCCTTCTTCATAAAAAAACACTGTCCTGTTCTTGTGCCCTGCATTTTTTTTTAATCTGCATGTTGACTTGTGGGCCATTCTGAATTCATTTTTCACATGTAATCACAAACTATTTCCTAATCTCATTCAATGCCTTTGACTCAACATTACCTTGATGTCCTGCTGAAGTACAAGTCTGTTTGTTTGTATTGCCTTGAGACCAACAGAAGTCCAGCATACTTCAAAATTAGTCTGTAAAATGAACGTTGCACTTTAAAACACGGTCCATAACCTCATTGTTGTCCAAAAAAAATCACAAAACTTGCCATCCGTGCTATTCAGCAGTAGTACACCGTCTCCAGTAGGCCACAGCAGCCTGAAAGTTTCACTAAGCGTGTACAGTAAGTGATTGTTAACCTATTGTTGCAAGTCTTGTTCTCTTTTCTTCCCATTTTATCTCGAAGCAAACGAGAGTGAAACGGCACGTTCCCCAGACCTGGCTATAGTACTCCTTGGGGTGGGACCAGCGGTGTGGGGAGCCTATTGTAGCGCGGTAACAAGTCCTTTGTGTGACATTTTCCTTGGCGTTGACATTCAGGGGGGAATAGGAAGACGGGTCTGCGAACGCCACATTCTCTGTGACATGTGAAGGGAAAGGGTATTAAGAATGGGGACCGGGGTATTTGAACGTGCATAGGAAAGGACATTCGCACAGAACGTGACAAGGACATGCTACAGTGGAGCAGTGCTCTTTCATATTTCACTTTATAACATTATGCTATACATCAGGTTGAATCTGTATCCTTCGCCTACAAAGCTGTCCACTGGGCCTTTGCTGTCATTGCTCAAGACATACGCTGGAACTGCATGCCGGACGGGGAATAGCCTTTTAAAGCAAATACTAACTGACAAAATGGATATGTCATTTTACAGTAGGAACTCAGTCAGTTTTAAATACAGCATTCACTTCTTTTAAGTTGTTGAGTGTCTTTCTAAAAAAAAAAAAAAAAAAAAAAAAAATCTCCTTATTGTTGAAAGATTTGAAAGGGTACCTTCACCGACACTTAACTGGAATAAATATACCAAGATCATGTAGAACATGTTAAACTGCAAACAAAATGCACTTTTGGTTTGTGTGTATTTTGAGTGTAATCAGCTAAGAATATCACCGTGAGTGACATCTCACCAAAACAGACAAATTCAAATAAAGATTTTGTGTGCAATGTATGACCTGTTTACATGAAAATGGAGACTGTATCACTTCTGTTTGAGCACTTGTATGATTTGCAATGACTTGCAATTCAATGAGATGATCATACTGGCTGAATAACGTCATTCTGATTTGCTTTTTTCTTGCAGATGAACCAGAGAGAAATGCAGGTGAAGAGCAAAGTGTGCGCTGTGGCTCTGACCGACTCTGCTCACAACATCTGGCTCCAGGAGACCAGCAAAGGCACACAGGACTGGATGCAGCAGGTGAAATATCCACACACATTTAAATGCATCTCACACGCCAAAGCCAACAAAGATGCTCCAAACTATACAGAGGTCCCTTTGCATCCCTTTGCTTTCATCATGTCATGTAAATTCACCGATACCGGAGAGAGCTGAAACCTCTTAGGTTCTGCTTGTCTGTAATTTCTCCATGCACAACCCCGCTGACCTACACAGGTACCCCTGTCCAGCAGCTAGGCTTAAAAGTCATGGAGAACCATTGTTCTTCATGTTGTCCTTTTTTTAATCAGCCTGACTTTTTTCCCATAGTGCATCTCAATGAACCCGGTTAACCTGTGCTATTGCATGTTGTGTGTGCCTGTGTCTGTGTGCGTGTGTACCTGTGTGTACTTGCGCGATTGCCTGTGTATGTGTGTGTGTGTGTGTGTGTGTGTGTGTGTGTGCACAGCTGGGCATGCATAGATGCATAGTATCTGCGAGCGTGCACGCTTTGTTCGCGTGTGCGTGCGAGATGGAGTGCATGTGCACATTGTGTTAGCTTCATTTTAGCATTTGCCCTTTCTGGTGTGACCTCTGTGCCATATGCATCACCTGGGCTCACTCAGTATGCACATACAGATGAGAACCAGCAAAGACCAAAGCTGCTGGAGAGCCAGGGATGCAAATGTCACACACACGCACACACACACATGCACACAGTCTCAAAAAGCAGACACACACACACACAATCACCTATCTTACCTTTATTTGTATTACAGCCTCTTTTATTTCCTTTGCCTTTTGTTTTTTTTTTTTGTTTTTTTGGTTTGTTTTTTTGCTATTTCTGTCATCTCCAATTCTGCATGTGGATGTTTTGTGTGTTCAAGCACTTCACATGTCTGTGATTGTTTTTGTATGTCAGTTTAAACAGTGAACATTCAAGGTTGCTTTGGCCCCCTTATCCTTGTTTGGCATTTCCTATTTTTGATTCATCTAAGGGATGTTTGGGACACCACATAATTGGAATGTTAAGTGAATTTCTATTTGTGATGATTACCCAGAACAATAAATCTGAAATAACCTTCATTGTCCAGTCAGAGGGAGGGGACAGACAAGGATTCACTGTCTCTCGTACTCATTAACCCACTGTCCTTTTTGGCTGAATTAAGAGAGGAGCCTGCCTAATTAAAAGGGAACAGTGGCACACCTACACACCGCTTTGCCCTTGTCAATGATAAAACAATAACAAAAAAAAAACTAATAGAAGAGATTTGCACATTTAAAGGTTTTTTTTTTAAATAAATATTAATCCATACCTCTGTTTTTTAAAGACATAAACAGGAAGTTGTTTTTTGTTGTTGTTGCATACAATATAATTCACAATGATAAAGTTTTAAAGTTGGATTTTAATTACTTTTTTCAAACATAGCATCATTTCTTTTATTTTGAAACAGAAGATTCCTAATCTCATTTAACAAAAACAAAATTTCAATTATACTTTAAGAGATATTTCTTTAAGGTTTGCCATGTTATTATCGTTACTAATTTAGACTTATTAGCAAATCATTAATAATGGATGAAGACATTAATTTTGAATTTTGTTCAGTATTTCATCAATAATCTTTCGGAGTAAAATAAGATAAATACTGGTCATCTCAGCGGTTCCCCTTATTTTTGGCTTCTGTACATAGATGGCAGTGCTAGAGAAGCCACGGGTCAGCATGAGGATTGAGGTGAATCCAAAGTCTAATATCTCCCAGCAATTTACAGCAGAAACCAATGGGTGTACATCTGCAGTGGCTCCACCCAAAGGTCAGAGCCCCTTTGTGTTTGACTCAGAATGCTAATCCAGTGATTCTGGACCGGTTCACGTTCTATCGTTGGCTCGGTTTGCTGATATTTGGCTTTGAACAATTACATCCACATTTTACATGGGAGGTCGGGTTGGTGCAGCGGGCCATCTTCCAGTTCCGAGGTTGGTGGTGCAATCCCACATCTCAACCTGAGCACATGTTGAAGTGTCCTCGTCGAAATGCAAACTTTGATTGCAGCTGAAGGGATGGGCACATCAAAGGAGAGCCATCCCAGACACCCCAACAAAAGGAGCGTTGGTCTAGGCGCACTATAAATATGGGTGCCCATACGTCGGAGTGCATGTGAGGTCGGAGCACCCCAGCAGTGCTCGGCTCTGTTCTTCTCGAACAGAGATAATTCCCTTCCTTCAGGGTTCAGGAGGTCACTTGATGGCGGGATGGGGCGATGAGAAGAGTGAAAGAGAGAAGATGAGATTTAGAGATCAGCGCATGCTGAGCCAGGTTATATAGAACAGATGGGTCAGACAAGGGCCAGCTGACGTCACAGCAAGGAGACCAAGTACAAAATAAAGGTGAGACAACGGCAAGAAGGAGAAGGGATCAGCAGAAGCAAACACACCATTGACTGAAACAGAAGGACAAATCGACAATAAAATATACAATATGTGAAAATGTCAATTATTTACTTCCGATTGGCTGCCACTGAGAAAGCACAGGGTAGCGGTATGGAAAAGGAAAACAAAAAGACAGGTACGATATGAATGGAGTGAATGCAGATGGAGGAGAAGGGATGAAGAGATGTATGTGGAGATAGATGAGTAGCATAGTGAGAAGAAGTGAGTGAGCCAGAGAAATCCGAATGATGGTGTACAGCTGGCAGCCTGTCACAGTCTCCAAGGTGTCTCCTGTCACTGTGCTGGCCTGCTGTCACACTCTAGTGGCCTGCCCAGAGCACAAACGCACACACACAAACGCACTCGCATGCACACACATCCAGAGTACACTACGGTCATGAATAAACCATCCTAATCCACAGAGATTATACAGCAACTGGAAGAAGTGGGAGGGCGACAGACTCGCAGAGAGAGCGACCAAGAGCGGATACCCCGGACTACTTTTTGAGGAGTTATGTTGAACGCTGTCATGTGTGTTATGGTTTAGGAGACTTTTCTGCACTTTGCACAGAGTTTGTATCGCTGGATTCAGTCTTGAGAGCTTTCCCATAGAGGATATGAAAATTCTGGTTTACAGTTGCAAGCAAATTCACAAATGACTGCAGAGCCTGTGATGCTTTGATTCCTCTATTCCCTATTATATTGCCATTCCCGAAAGAAATCTACAAAAAAAACACTTTCACACATTTTCTCCTATCCTGTTGCATGATATGATGCTCATGTGTAGTTATCATAACCATAACTCTCAGACTGATATCAAATAGATTAAAAATATTACCAAAAAGCAGAGAAATAGTTTTAAAACCATATGAGTCGTGCCAATTCAGTACCATCAAATACACAGTAATATTGAAGAAGTGCCTGCCATTAAAAGTTGAGATTATCTTTTAGAAAAAGAACCAAAGCACTCAGTCATTGCACATTTTTGACAATTCAACAGCATTAACAACAACATAAAATCAAAATAACTCCAGGTGTTGTAGTCATAAAAGAGTTAAGGTGTTTTTCTGACTCTTTATTGTGAGCAAGTTCTGGACTGTAAGATATTCAGACTCTTTTAAAAAGCCTTGTGAGCATAGGATATTAATACTTAAGGAATAGCTTGAGGCTGTTGGAAATTACAGTATCCTCAAACTGTGTTGTTTGCACAGAAGGGTTGTGCTTGTGTTTTCGTTGTTTATGTGAAACATGCAGGCTGACTTTGCTTCTGGATAGCAGAAGGCAACAGGTGGTGGAGCACTGACAGTTAAAATGCAGATGAGAAAGAACTCCACTATTTTTCAAAGGTAGAGGCTTTTACCAGTCATTAACATTTTCAAACCATACATTTATTTCAGTTTTAGCTATTCGTCACAACATAATACTTCATTTCTGGATAAGGTTGGGGGAGGATTTTGCTGAGGTAAAATCCACTGTGCTCTGCCTTTCACTATATATACATATGAATAAGTCACACGAATCTAAACACACTGATAGAAAGGCATGCACAGAGCGCCAGGGGTGGGGGAGAGTCAAATCTGTTTACATGTTTGTTTCTCTGTCGGCCTTTAGTTCAATGGCACCATTGATCGGTGGACGAGCTGCTTGAAGTGATGATGCTATGCGTTAGAGGCAGCCGATGTGATGTGCCATCCTTTTGTCATGTCGCCCTTCTCTAATCCCAGCCAGCAGGCCTTGCCTTTATGTGACTGCTGTTATGCCTGCGGTCTCCCACAGCACTGGGGCTTTTGTGCAGTGTGTGTGTGCATTTATGCAAGAGTTTGTGTGCACATGTGTGTTGTTGCCTTGACAAATCTATTCAAACCTCAGCCTGCCTGCCTCCATTGGTGGTGATGGTGGAGGTGCAGGGGAGGGAGCGGGGCTCTTTGAAAGACTCCCCTCCTTCCCCTCTCTCCAGCCGCCTTCAGCCTACTGCTCCACAGCCCAGCTGACATCTTCCTCCAGACAGACTGAATGAATTAAAGGAGATACAATGAGACACTTGATGTAGCAGTCAAGGAGCCCCACTGCCTCTGTGCTGCTCTGTACTGCTCTGCCCTCGAGCCCAGGCTCAGAGGAAAGCACATCTAGGGCAAAGCAAAAGGATCTAAAAATACACAATATGCCACTGTTTACCAAGATGACTTGTCATCTTCTCCCCCAAAAAACTAAACCCCCAATCTCCGCCCTTCCATCTCTTTGCTCTGTCTGCTGATCTTTCTGCAACCTTTTCGGCTCCTCTCGGTCTATATCCCTCTTAACCACTAGTCTGTTTGATTGACAGAGCTGAAGAAGCGAAGCATGGAAAAAAAAAAAAAAACAAGTGAATGGGGCATTTCTGCTACTTAAAAGGCTGACTCAGTTCATACTTCAGTTATTTTCTATATCTTTTGATTAGATAGGAATGGATTACACATTGACCAAACATCACCCTAATAACAGACCTTGTTTATATAAATTTCCCGAACTGAATGTTGTTTACATGCTTGATGATGTTTGTTGAGGATTTGTCTGCATGTGCCAGATGTTTCAACATGATCATCTCTTGATGTGAAGTTTTTTTTTTTGTTTTTTTTAATAATTCCTCCACAAGCTTACAGTAATATCTCTGAGGAACGGCAAAATATGGAGTTAATGTCAAGAAGAAAGTCACAGCAAATATTGCATTTGAGATAGTTTGTGTGCTAGCATAAATGTCATCAGGGACTGTTTCTCTTTATACCTTTGTTTAATTCATGCAGAGAAACAGAAAACATATACGTGACAATAAACATCGTATTTTCCACTTTTTCAAAAATGCCACAATGTTAAGAGTGTATGTTTTAAAAAGAAGGTTACTTGAGGTACGATAAACCAAAGTGCAAAACAAGTGACCCTAGACTTTTTCCATGTGTGTGTATTTGTATGCATTTTTATAGTGCTCTCTTAGACTTGTTTGACTTGTTGACTCTCTTCCATGGGTCCGAGAGAGTTAGAGTCCCCAGGACCAAGCACGTATACATCTATGTGTGTGTGTGTGTGTGTGTGTGTGTGTGTGTGTGTGTGTGTGTGTGTGTGTGTGTGTGTGTGTGTGTGTGTGTGTGTGTGTGTTTGACTCTCAAGGGTTCACGCCACTACACAACTCCGTGGGAGACCCCCTGAAAAGCAGTCGCTGACCCACACACACACTCACACACCAGCACGCACGGCACGGTAATGGCTGTCAGGGGGCCGGGGTGAAAGTAAACAAGGGCAGATAAGCAGTGATTCAGAAGGACGCCAGCTGCACATTCTAATCTCTTTACATTTTCTCTTTCTTCTATTGAACTTTTATCTTATCTGGGGGAACGTCTTCTCTAAGCATTCCTTCTTAGCCTCCCTCTGCTTCTTTCTCCTCTCTCCCTTGTTTTTGTACTGACCTTACAAGCCGCAGCATACCAATACACACTGCAGTTAAATGGACAAAAAAAAACTGTTTGATGTCTAGTCATCTGCCAACTCAAAGTGTAAAAACTCAAAGTATACGATGAAGTTTCTATCTTTCCTCTGATACACTGATAGACTTTAATGGAGGCACTTGAAATTGTGTACGTGTGAAATCGAACCTACATTAGTAGGTAAATAGAGGGAATGCTGGACGGACACAAAGATGAAGACAGCAAAGCCCGATAAAGAGGTCTTCTGCTCTTTCTGACAGTAGAGATGTCAACCACAGGGGGTTTGAAAGAAGTAGAGGTGTTTGCAGGGGGTTATGGGTCAGCAGGCCGGGCAGACACCCTCCCCCAAGGCACCCACTGATCCACCACGGTAGAAGGCCTCAACTCTCCACCACAAACAAACGCCAAGCTGTCTGACCAACATGTCACAGAGCTTTTAATTGCTTGCTTCTCCCTCTCTCACTCTCCCTCTCCCTCTCCCTCTCTCTCTCTCTCTCTCTCTCTCTCTCTCTCTCTCTCTCTCTCTCTCTCTCTCTTTCTCTCGCTGTCTCTCGCTGTCTCTCGTTTAGCATTTCTACACTTGTCCTCTTCTTTGTGTGTCTTCCTTCCTGGTTTTCCCTTTTTTTCTTTACTTCATATTTGTTGTACCTTTTATTCTCAATGTTTCCAATCAGAATTAAATAAAACATAAGCATTGCAAAGTTAACCTTCCATTTGCTCACTTTGCTTAGATTTCTAATTTCCGAGTTCGTTATTAGATATTTCAATTCACACAGTTGTCGGGTTTTTTTTTTTCTACATGAGCAAACTCTTTTTCTTAATAGAAATATACAAAACAGTTTATTTCACCTGATAAATCTTGCCAAAAATATATTGAACAAATATTTTAGTTATTTCTAATTAGATTTTTTTCCTATTATTATAATTTAAAAGCAGATTTTGACACAGGCACAGTTCTAATACATAAAACAAAACTTCATTTCTATACGTACATTTTTTTTTACACTTGTTTCATGCCATTTCAGTGCAGGTTATTGACACACTTTGTGGTAGCGATATAGAGGAGACTCAGCTTTGAGTATTCAGTGTTTTGTTGTTTTGTTCCCTCTCTTTGCAGCACTGCTGTAACTGGGTTTCGAGTCCAGAGCCCTTGGACACACCGCTGGATCCCATGCTGCCAGACTGCCCCAGAGTCTCTGCAGGTATCAAACAAAGCAAATTATTTTCCAAAAATGGCTGCGCACCACAGGAATGTACCAACTGTCATCACCGACGCCGCGCCAGTGCAAAATTACACACAGCAAAAAATCTGTTGTGCAATTTGTATTTTCTTTACCTCCTTTCTATATCGGAATGCCTTGTAACAATGGAGTGGGCGTGCTCGTGTGTGCAGATGTCCACATATTCCTGTGTGCTACATAGGTTTTAAGTCCCACTTGGGGCTGATTGAGGAGGATCATTGTCAGAGGAGAGACTGAAGCAGCGGCAGATTATCTTGAAACACAAGTACGTCCAGGTTGTCCCACGTACGCCGCGGAAATTTGCCGTTTGAGTTCGTTTCTATTTTTGTGCTCTTTGTCACACTCTGTTTTTCATCATCCGCTGCGTCTCTTATATTCATTAATCCTCTCCTGTGGTGTTTGGCTTCCTGTCCTTGTGCCCTCTCTGTGGTCGACTGGCCTTGATGATGTCACGTCCATCATGAGAATGTGTCCTTAATGTAGGATTAGGGATGAAAGCTGTAATCCTCAACATGACCGTTGATAAGAGATGATGATTGCAGTGTTGTTTGAAGAGTGACACACATGCAGACTTGAGCACAGAGGCACACACATATGCACACACACACACACACAGAAACAGAATGAAAGATACCCCTTAAACGGGAAACAATATATCTGCGGTCGTCACAGCGTTTTGCGTGTTTCTCTTTGTTTGTGTTTAAGCACCATGTGTTACATGAAGTGCGCGGACGTTACAGGCGCACATCCTGACATCCTCGTCTCATCACTCATTTCACTCGTCACTCAGGAGGTCCTGCTTTGTGGTTTTATTCCGTTTAAACCTCGCTGACATCACGGTGAATGTATAGGTCATCTTACACATGCTCCACATGTCAGTGAATACATCTCTAACACTCCTATCTCGTCTCAGCCACTAAAACGGCATGTTCCACATGGAGCTGTGTGGGTGGGTGGCCTCACCATCTACCAGTGAATCAGCTCCTTGAAATGTCATCTTGCCTTCAATACAAAACCCGTGCTGTATTTTATGTCCAAATGTCAGTTTTTTTTTTCTTTTTGATGATTTATGTCTCTTCTCGCACACTGCTGTCGGTCAGAGGACGGCAACAATTGGGCGAGAATATCGAGGTCACCTTTTTCAAAACTGTTGGCATGGTTAACATTAGCCCAACATAGGCCTGTTTGACACATGTTCCATCCATATGTATGTACTATTGACTCTTGCTTCATTGACTTTTGCTACTTTAACCGAGTTGAAAAGATTTTGGTCTCCAGCCTGTTAACAGAGCTGCCAAATCGGCTTGTCTCTCGTCTTTTGGTGGCAGCTTCTGATGTCAAAGGTTGACTCAGTCATCTTTGTGTCCTTGGCAGCCTGGCAGGTTTCACAAGCTGCAGCCATTGTGGCGAGAGTCACAGCAGAGCCACAGAGGTGAGGAGGTTGAGAGAAGGTTGAGGGAAGGCTGTCAGGGCACCGTGGCCCAGCACTTCAGTCGCCACACACACACAGCTCCCAACAGCCACCTCTTCTGCCGCCATGACCACTGCTGTCTGGGTTGCTATGGTATGGGTATGTGTTTGTGTGCGTCTTTGTTTGTAGGTGTTGGTAATCGGGTTGAAGATAACGCCCCTCTGCCTCAGAAAATAGTATGCACATGTGTGTGTGTGTGTGTTTGTGTGTGTGTGTGTGTGTATGCGCACACGCTGAGACTCATATCACGCAATGTGAACCGCTGCTCTTATGTGAAGCCAGATCGAGTAAGGCCTGGGGCGACCTGGCTGCTGCAGAGAATGGCATATGATCAGAGACACACACACACACACACACACACACACACACACACACACACACACACACACACACACACACACGTAAATAGACTAAGATTTCTGAAGGCTGGCAAAGTACTGGATATGTATTGGTCAGGCAACATGATGAGAGACTGAGTTGAAGGACGAGTCCCGCCATTGCTTCTCATTGCTCTTTTGCCATCTCTGCACCTGTCCTTTTTTTCCCCTCTGATTTGTTTTTTGACTGTGTCATTTTATACATCAACCTCTTACCTTGTCAGCCTGCTTCATTAAAATCCTGTGTGTCCGGTGATGATGTGATGATTGCGTTGACCGTGCTACCAGACGCCTGGCAGTCAGAGAGGGTATTGAGAATTGGGAGAAGAGCTTGTATGCTATTCCTGATCATCTGTGAAGCAATGCTGGAAAGCCAGCATGGCACTGAGACAAGGCTGAAAGTATCCAGGGAGAGAGAGAGAGAGAGAATCATGCTTGCTTAGGGTGGCCACTGACATCTCCAGTGTATTGTGGTAAAATATGATAAAACTTGACCCACTGCTGACAAGTTTCTGACCCTTCCTGGTTTCGGGGTACGGTGGAGCAACTTAACTTCTAGTTAAATATGAATAGGATCGGTTAAATGCAGAGGGGCAATTCCCCAAGAAGACAGACTAAATGTACTTCCGTCAGCAGTCCTCACTCTCATTTGGAATTATGTTTATGTGTTCATCTTTTGTTTTTCGAACCGACCGTTTCTCACATCTTGCTGCTTAAAAAAATGTCTCCAAAGAAGGTCATTGCTCTGGTGTTTGACACTGGCCTGGCACACCAGCAGGATTGTATCAGTTAGCGCCATGCAGAACACACGCTAAATATGCAGATAAAGTGTTGCCAACGTCCTGTTGGAAAAGCTGGTTTTTATGTGCGTGTGTGTGTGTGTGCAGCAGCTGTCCAGATACAAAAAAATAGCCAACGAGTATAATGTTTGAAAAGAAAAGAAAACAAAAAAAAAAGTTTCATTGCCTTTTTTAGAGTCTTCTCTGTTTTTGTTTCTTGCTCCATTTACTTTTTTCTGTTAAGATGGATGACGGGTTGTCTGATCGGGGAGGCTGTTCTATCAAAGGTGGGAAAACCCCCTCTCCTTAGACACACATGCACACACAACTTCCTCTCGGGTGATTACTCATTGTCCAAGCCGATTATTAATTACAAAGGGAAGGCACTCTGAAAGTAAACACTGATTAATGGCTAACAAAAGTAAGTTAATGTCTTACCTGTACTTTAATTACCAACCCTGCTCCCTTACAAGCGTCCCAGCGCAAAGCGATAATTAACCATAATGGACTGCAGAAAGGGGCTCACTTTCATTTTCTTTGACAACATATGCATTCTGCTGCATTGTACTTTTTTTCTTATGTGCCCACCTTGCATGCTTTTTATTTTTTATTTTTTCATAATTGAAGGTAAGGATCTTGTTAAACAAAGTTCTTAATTTTTGTACCTTCAATGGAAATAGTGTAGGCATTTGACTAAAGAAATGACGCAATATTATTGCAGAAAAGAGAAATAATTTTTGCGCAGTGACATGAGAGGTCACTTTGGCTTTCTTCTCTATCCAAGGCTATGTCTTTGAGTGAGCATTAGTAATGTGCCAGAGACACCACGGAGACACACGGGGGTGCCTTGAAGTAAGGCAGGCAGCCCGACACACACACAGTTATGCTTTTATTGCAAATGGGCTCCATCCTGCCCCAGGATTGACTTCACTGTAACCCTCACCTCCCTGATCCACGCATTACTGACCGTGAATCACCTCTGGCTGTCTGCACTTAATCACCACACACACACACACACACACACACACACACACACACCACACACACACGCACTGTCTGATTGATGTTTGTGTGACTTTATTCTCTCAGAGGAAACACTGGCCCAGTCAAATGAGCCTCACCCCCTCCAGCCTCTGTTTTTTCAGCTTGGGAAGGTGGAAGCCCTCTGCCTCGCTGGGATAGCGCATGCAAATGCGTGTGTGTGTGTGTGTTTGTGTCTCTGCTTTCACATGTCTCTCAGTGTTTTCTTAGCCCGTCCGGCACACGTTGTGCGGGTGTTGCAGGAAATAGACAGGTAAACTCTGATGAACTGGAACCTGACCTCTGACCCGGCTCTACCGGGGCAGGCTCAGGCTATTGTCTGGGTCATATTGGTGACAGACTGAATCATAGTAATGTGGAAAGTGCTGATGCTGTGGACTCTGGCTTTGTCTGTCTTTTAGAAGCAACTGATAATCTCCCCATGACTTGTGAGATGGGACAGCGTTTCAAAGTCATTTATGATTGTATTCACGATCATAAACTCTCAGCTGATCTCTACATTGTAAGCTCAGTGTCTTGTGTTGTGGTCATACTTGATTGTGTTTTTCCAATTGCAGTTTTTTCAGAACTCAATGGTTTGTGTTGGGGGGGGAAAAAAAACCATGTCTAAGATCTATTTCTAATCTTTTTTCTGACCTCTGATGTACTTTCATAGTTTTGAAGCAGTGGCGGATTAGAGATTAGAGCAGGGATCTTGTGATTGGAAGGTTGAAGTTCGCCTCCCACTGATTGTTGTATTAGGAATGGCATCCAGCATAAAACTTGCATCAAATGTAACACCATAAACCATCTGAAGAGTTTTGTGAATTTTCTTTCATTGACTCTGAATGGAAATGTTGTGTGACGGAAGCTTTATGTCATGTATGACTTGGAGAACTGTTTCTTCAAGACTCATATACAAGAACTTGGTTGTGACCAATGAAAAGAACATTGGATTTGCAAGTGAACCGAGCTTCCAAGAAATGAAAACCTTCAATAACCATCATTAAAATTTTTACAATAATAAAAACTGAAAAGCTGAGAATGAAAAATGAAAGTCATGCTACATACCCGTCAGAGCAAAAGCTAAAAAAGCTAAAAAAATAAAAATCGACGGTCTAGAAATTTCTTCGATTACCACATGAAGTTGTTATTTCTTCACAGTGCCTCTTGTATTAATTGCTGTTTCTTTTTGTACTATTTCCACAAGCATGTAAATATATAATCAAACTAAGAAACTAATTGTAAAGTAAAAAAAAAAGGTTCAACACTTTTCGTCATAGTGTGGAGACATTATAACAATTTCATGTGTATTCGTAATGATTAGATTTGTGTGTGAATTTTACACACCACAGGTCAGGCCCATGTACTAGATATGTAAAGTTCAGCGTCTTGTGTGGTGTTTTCATGGCTATACAAAAGGAACATTTTTGGACCGTTAGTGTGTGGTTTTAATTTAAAATGTTCACAAAATCATCTTCATGATATCAGTTATTTTTTTTGATGGGGTCCATTTATTTCAATTGACTGCCTGAGTATTAAAATAAAAGGGAATATTGTCAGGCTAATGTGAGGAGTTTTTATATTGTGAAGTACCCACGAGACAGAACTGCCGTTGAGTGGCAGAGTCCTTTGTGAAAATACAGTAAGGATTGCACTATATTTCTTTCTCAAATGCTTCAGCTGGAGTGTTACCTTGGCTCATTATCAAGTGTCTGGTGTATAAGCGATAAACACATGATATGAGCAAAGGAGAGCGTTGACTTTGCAGTCCATTGTTTCATTTAGGCTTTATTTTGTGTTGCTTTCATTTTTTTTTTCCTGACATCTCAAATTTTGGGCATTAAATGTTACAAGGGGAAAAATCTGAAGTCATTCTTCTTTGTCCATCGACAATACAGTTCAGTGATGACTTGTGTTACAGTGATTTTAAATGTTGAACAAAACAAATGGAAATCTGAAGTGACCGTCATTTCAGAGCTATCGTTCATTCCTTCTCTGGTATGTTAATGATTACAGTTATTTGAAGGGAAAACATCAAAGCATGTTCAAAAATAATTAAATACAGGTTTGTGTCGCCATCAGCTACACTTACTTGGGGGAGTGCTATACTAATGTGCATGTGTGCATGTGTGCATGCGACATATGTGTGTATACTGTCAAGATGTGAAGTGAGATTTATAATCGCATCTAATATGCAGAGCCCTTAAACAGTTTAGGGTATTGTGATTATGCTAACTAGAAGCGTGTCTGGAAAGCCCAGTCTGTGGTCTTCAGTTCACCCCTGCACTAGGTAAACTCTATCCAGAAGGCATTTTATCCCTACTCGTGCTCTACCCATCATCCCGGGGAAAAGAGGGAAAAAAAGGAGAGGCAAAAAAGGAAAGAGCCTGGCATGCATAAATGAAAGTTCAACAAGGTTCAATGAAACACTTATACAATTTGCTGCAATATAGTGGGGTTTTATAATCTCATTATCATCTTAGTACCAGATTTGCCCATGAGGGCCGTTCCGTATTCACTCTTATTAGCTCCTCAGATTTGTCCATTTGTCCTTCTGCTACTCGCCTTGCAGCCAATCACCGAGACAGAATCTCTAATAAATACCCCCCCGCTTTTGTGTTTTATCTCTACTTTCATTTTTTTCCTTTTGCCATACCTTCCACAGTTTCATTTATGACTTTTTTTTATTTACTTGGAGTTGCTGAGGGGCACATACACCAACATTATTTTGATAATAACTGTGTAAATTCCTCTCTATAGAAGTAATTTCCCTTTAAACACATCTGTAGCTACACTATAGACTATGCAAAGCTTTTTTATTGTTCACATTTTGACTTGCATCCTTGTAATTTGGCTCAATACCCACTTCTTCCTCCATATTTCACCATCCGCGGTAAGCGTCACATAACCACTGTTTCTCTGGGAGTTTTGGAAGAACGGCACCGCAATAGGTTCGCATTACACCGTATTTACTGCAACAGTGTTTTTAATCTTCTTTCACAATCAAGGCTCCTTTCCTCCCTGATTATTCAGGGTCAGATGGGGGCGCTAACAGTCAGTGTACAGTAAGTAAGGCCACAAGCTAGAATCCCCAAGCCTCTTAGTCTTAGCTGCTGTGGGTAGTGTCCATCCTTGGTCACTCAGAGGGCATCCCCAGATTAGTGCTTCACAGACATGGATCTCATTTGCCCATATGGCCTTTTCTCATTGAGTCGATATAGGCTCTAATCCGCCCAGCTTTTACCCATGACCTCGACATGCGGCAAACTACTTAGAAAACGGAATGCAAAAAAAAAAAAAAAAAAAAAGCTCCGTGTTCAAGACTTGATGGAAGCTGCATCAACAGGATCAAGTGTAAAAAATGAAGATGAAAAACCACGATCAGTGTTTTCACGATTATTAGAAGCTTAAGGATTAGAGGCACTTTTGGGGTCGTAATTTACTGAAAAAGGTGAGAAATAACATGTTGGTCTCTTGTAGCCCCGGACTGGTTTTAGGTACATTTCCTGGTGTGGAATTAATCCAATAAGCCCCAGGAGCACTGTAAATCCTAGCCACTGCTAGCATTATGACTCTTAGCAGTCGCCTTCATCCCATAGTCTCCCAGTGTCACCGGCTCTCATTAACGAGACACGAGTTAACACCGAGCAGTTCTCAGTGACGCGATCCACGTAGCCGCCCTGCTATTAGGAAACGTATTACCGTTGTCCTTGTGTGTGAGGCGATGAGCTTATTACCCATCCAGGCAGGAAAGCTTTAAATCCGGTCTCTTTCTTTGCTTTGTGATTTTCTTTTTTTATTTCACACATGCAACATTGAAGTTTTGTCATTGTTTGGCGGGAGATGTTGTATTTTTTCTCACATGTGCTGCTACGAGGTGAACTTTGTGATGGGATGAAGTAGATTAGGCCGAGTAGAGGTTAATCCATTGATTAATCGTGTGAGAGTGTCAACAGAAGTCCCTCTAAGTTCACTCATGTCAAATACAAAAAAGGACTCCAGTTTATTTCAGCAATAATAGAATATACTGTACATATCTACATTATCGTTTTCCAAAATTATTTGCAGTAAATGTTAAGGAGAAGTGCGTTTTTTGCAATACTGATGATGTTTGATGTTTGGTTTTACAGTATTGTGTCCAGACTTTTTCTTCCCTTTTCAGCTGATCTTCTGTTGGGCTTTTATGTATTTTTTTATTATTTCTTTTTAAAGGAAGTTTTTTTTTTTCTCCCATCATATATATCCTCTGGATCAGATTATTCTGCCGAAGCACCTTTACACCCACTACTCCTCTTTTAGTTAAATGTTTGAAATGTATTGTGGCAGCAGTTACTCTCCCTGTATCCTTTCCTGCACAATTAGATTATAATTAAGTTCACATTTAATGTGATTGTTGTGAATTAAAGAAAATACCAAACATGGTTGCCATGAGAATATAGTTGGGATGCACATAATTGCCAAAGAGATGATTAGAAAATTAGGGGGGGCACCATCCTTGAAAGTCCTTGAGTCATAATCAGGCACAAATTATGATGTTTGTCTTCTTTTCCAAAGGAAAAAAAAATCTTATTTATATAATTATGTAAACAAAGGTGTTGGTGGATTCCATGACCAGCCAGGTTTTTAATATCTAGTGTTGACCTTGAATCCTCTCCTCCGCTCTATGTTGACAGATAAAAACTTTATTAACCAGCCATCTTCAGGACAGGAGACAAACGGCCCGTGAAACCAATGTGCGCCAGTATTAGAGAAATATGGCAATTAGAGGATGATTTTTTTTTTTTTTTCCTCCCCGGTGAAAGCACAAAGGAGGAGAAAGGGGTAATAAACACAGCTTGTTTGTGGCCTCGGAAGCAGCAATTATAAAGTGCTCAGAGAGTTGTTGTGCTTATTGTGCCTGGGAGTAATGAGATAGGCTGCGCTGATCCCTCACTGATGCTATGGCTCCTAATCCTCAGCCCTCTTTTCCTGCTTCTCTTGTTTATCCACCAATGCTCTCTGACCGTCACTGGCCTGTCACTGCACCGAGTAGCACCACGTGCCCTTTGGCCTGTATGTCAACTGACTTTACAGCTCGGTATATGGTTTGGGATTAAGTCAAAGCACCAAAGAGCAATAAACGAGTCATAAACAGAAGAGTACTGTTTTCCTTAGTGTACAACTACGTTGTTTGTTTTACTACTCAGCCAGTTCCTCTCTACACAATTAACTTGCATTTTTATATGGAGTGGTAGTCATTTATGTTGTCTCAATTAGACCATTTTCCATTATCCCCACATGTCTTTAGTGATTGCTTATCTTTAGATGATGAGCTGGAGTTTGATGTTTGGTGTGCATGTATCATTTATATCATGGCATTCAATCTTTTTTTTTTTTTTTTTTTTCTTCAGTCTTTTTTGTCTCTCCTCTAAAACTCATAGGTATTATCTCCTGAGACTCTCTAACTCTGTTATCTGAGAGCACTGATCAATGTGAGTTTGTGGTGTTAGCTTTTATACTTGGGTTGAGATATGTTTCCATACTACACATACAGAAACTCACTTACATTTAAGTGTGTGTGTGTGTGTGTATGTGTAAAACCTCCCAAGACGAAGAATGTGGTGTGTGCAGTCATGTTATCAGGGTGACCTAGAGACACACTGGTTATCAAGTCTGTGAGCCTCTCAGGGCTGAACTACAGAGCCAGCGGAAAAACAGCACTCCTGCTTTCCCCTCTGCGTCTGTGCGTCGGCCAGCGGCTCTGTCCACCTACTCCAGGGCACACCTCCTATCTAATCAGCATGGACAGGCCACTTGACCACATACACAAGTGCAATAACTGAACAAATGCTCACAGATTCACATGTGCACAAACATGCTCCTAGATAGCCCTACACATGTAGCGATAGAACAGACACACACGCACACATTGGCATGCCTCACATATACTGTAACCACCGTGCCGATAGTCACAGGCGGACTCTCATTGATCTGGGTCCACCCTGGATTTTAAGACATGACTTGCTTTGCAGTGAGATGTGGGAGTGGTCTGGTGGAGGGGGGGGGCAGAGAAAAAAATGGGTCTAAAGCCAAGTGGTGAACATGCAGATCAGCAAGCAGAGGTCACCTCAAGGTTGGACAGGCATGGTGGAAATACCTTGAGCTTATTCAAAGAGACAGTTCCCTTGCCCATCCTTGAATCCAATGCTAAGCAGCTTCACAACACCCTGATTCTGTCCAGGTCCTAAAACTCTTTCCAAGAACAGAGGAGACGTTTTTCTCCGCTCTTACTTTCTCTTCACAACCAAAAATGTAGAGTCAGTAATCAGAGGAACATATTCCAAAGCCATCGTCGACACTGTTTTAATCCCCTTTTGTTTGGCTTATGAAGTGCTTTTTGTTTTCAGAGTTCATGCCAGCCGAGCCTCTGCTGCTGTACAGTACAGCTCCTCTTTCCCCCCCAACTCTGCCCTCCGAACGACATGTTGCCAGAGAGCAAAACCCTAAACAAAAGAAGTCGATTGCCAGGGAAAGGTGGGGGCTTGCATGTCGTGTCCGAAGCACTTCATGAACGCTAAATGAGGTTGGCAGCAGCTGTTGGAGCAGAGTCGAGGAGAACCGGGTGGAAGTGAATTACGTTTGGCACCAGGCGGCTATCAGGTAGTAATTAGTATAGCTAACATCCCAGATGAAGGAGTCAAGTCTAGGTCAGAGTAAAAAACTTCAAGGGTCTTAGTAGGTAAGGGTTAGAGGCCAAGCCATGCCCCCTCCCCTCCATGAATATAAGCTCATGCCATGCCTGCTCAGATTTGCGGAGATCTGTATTTACCTTTGACCCTGAGGTGTCGCAGCCAGTCACATGTCACGCTGGCTCCTCTGGACCACGTTGAATGTGTTCATATTAGATTGTCCTCGTAGGTCTTATTCAAGTCCTCAACCAACATTGGCCAAGAGAGAGATTTAGTCTTACACACGATGAGGCTTTTGACATAGATGTTACCTTACAGTTGAAACCCATACTTGGCATTCCAGTCCTCGCTTGGCCTCAGGATCAACCTTTTTCCAGCACACAGATAAATCTTTTGGACTAATCAACAAGGCCTTTTAATGCATGTATGAATGACTGAAAACGGATTTTGTGTCACTTTCTAAAAATTGCAGTCTAATCTTTTCCTACATCGTAAGGTTGGTGTGAAATCTGTGTAGAAATGTGCGCTTGTGCGTCGATGGGTGATCGGTCACTATGCCTTCATTCCTGGTTCCTTAAAAGACCTTTAATCCACTAATGCAACTATAATCTCTTTTAATACATTGAATATTAGTCGCCAAATCACATGATAATAAAGTGATATGAAATGTTTCTTTCGAATGACAGGGAACAGCAAGGATTTAACTCAAGGGTCTAATCGCTGCTGACACCCACTTCTTGTTATGTTGACCATGTCACAAGGTTTATGTCTGCCGTTGGCCTTTAACCTTTGCACAGCGGGGAGCTAAAAGCTCACCACCCATGCAAAATTGCCACCAACCCTTTCGAGACATAAAAAGCAGTCTTTGGTGTGTCTTGAAGGAAAGTGCAATTGTGGAATTAGGGACAACATTTTAACTTCTAACAGCATCAGCAGCGCTGATACAAATGAGCGTAAATGTAAATTCACAAGACACCTGCGTTTCATGTTTGATATTTTTCACTAATAGTAATCAGGTATTTTTGTGTGTTCTTGTGATCAAATGCTTTTCTACGAATAACTTCAGTCTCTGAGGAATAAAGATAAACAAGGTTCGACTGCAAAAAAAAAAAAAAAAAGAGGTTTGAACCATGTGAACTTTGGTGCATTTCATTTATCCGGTGTGCTATTTGTGGTGCTTTTCATCTCCTGAATCCTGGCCTAGTTTCTGTATCTTGTTTTTGGAAAACATGAGCTAAGCTGTGGTGCACAAACTAGACAGCCATTAGATCGCTGCACTGTATGCCTGACCTCTGACCAGCTAAGCTTCTGCCCCGCCCCCGTGGTAAAACTCTCACCCCCGCCCGCCCCACACCTGCCTGCCTCATTCCCTGCCCCATCCCCATCCCTTCTTGGAAATGATATTATGGTGTTTGGATCATCCTCCTTGTCTTCCGCCATACTGTAATCCTATTTGCTCTGTCATGTGTTGGTGTTCACAGATGGTGTCCGTGTGTGTGTGTGTGTGTGTGTGTCTGTGTGTGCGTGCGTGTAGTATGTCACCAAGCTCACCTACAGCTGTTTGGAGCTCACTGGCCCCATTGACCCATATGGCCTAGAGAGGGTGGTCCCACACAGACACGCATACAGTCTGTGAATCCCTCATGGCGGCGCTGAGACACGAGTTCCTTTTATTCCTGATGAAATGTGTCTACTTTGTTTCAATCAGTTTGTCAGTTGGAATAGAAATATTAGGCTAAATGAATAAATAAGGGTAAGAATGGCGTTGACGGGTGTGGTGTGGTGCAGGTGGGAGGGATGAGTTCCTACTTACTGTTGAGTTTGAGGCAAAAGGAGAGAGAGAGAGCGAGAGAGAGAGAGAGAGAGAGAGAGAGAGAGCGCAGCAGGGTGAGAGCTCCTTGGCAGCAGTCCAATAGTTGGCGTCTCAGTGTCCACATTTAGTTCCAGCTGAGTGCCCACAGTGGGCATGACTGTGCTGCCTTCACTCTGACCCCTCGACCGAGGACCACTGCCCGCCTGTTTCCACCACCCCTTTTGATTCATCCCTTTCTTCTCTCTCTAACCTCCTCCTCCTCTTTGTGTTTCGGAAACGGCCCCGCATCAGCCAAAAAACTGTGACGTTTTGAAATTGATTTGTCAAAGCAGTGGGAAAGGTTTGTCATTAGACAACCAGTGGGATGCCTTTCGGGCTTCAGTTTTTTGTTTTGGTTTTGTTTTTTGTTATTTTTTTTAATACGGCAGAATCCATCATTCAACTCTTGATCAAAACAAACTTGAAACAAGATTATTTTTGCCTAATTTACAAAACAAACTCCAGGTAGCATCGTGAAATTAATTTGTTTCTGTCACACAAAAGGAGAGGTTCTTCGTTTTTTGTCCGGTTTTGTTTTCGCTGTCACTTAAGTAATATTTTCTTTGTTAGATACTTAATTCAATTTGGAAATTACAAAAAGAGAATTAAAAAGATAATCA
This sequence comes from Salarias fasciatus, assembly GCF_902148845.1. NCBI lineage: Eukaryota > Metazoa > Chordata > Actinopteri > Blenniiformes > Blenniidae > Salarias > Salarias fasciatus. The sequence continues at coordinate 10,435,773 of NC_043756.1, forward strand.
ACAGAGCACAGTAACATCCATTGGAAAATCCAACAGTATTTTAACATTCACTGATTGTAGTTCCCATACTTTTGTTAGAATGATGAAACTTCCACGTTTGTTAAATGTATTACACAGCAATTGAAATATTTCAGGTCCATTTTTTAGTTTTATTATTATTACTATTATTATTTTGTTCTTTTAACCTTCCGTTCATAAAAAAAATAAAGAACTCAAAATATTACAATATTTCAAAAGTGTTTTTCTAACATCCGTATTAATTACAAGATTTTTTTTTTGTTATGTTTATTTATGAGATTAAGAATTACAAACAGAACAATGTTTATTTAATTATATTGCCATTTTTTGTAGATGTTCCTCCACATACATCATATACATATATTTCCAGTTTCATCCACTGAATGGTGCAACAGCAACAACACATGTTAGAATGAATTATTATGTATAGTTCAGATTAATGGTCTGGCTCTGTGGCCTTCTTCCCAAACACTTAAAGTATTTATCTTAAAGCAAAAATCCCAAACAAATATTTGCATTAGCACAGCCATTCTTTAATTTGTTTATTCTTCGGGAAGGAAAAGGCTGAATTAGTTCATGCCATATTATTTCTATATCAATTTAACTGCTGTCAGGAGTCTTTCTAACAGTAGGTGTCGTTCATGTTCTTGTTCATTTTGTCGTTATTTATCATTTCTTGCTTTTCAAGATGAAAAATTGGTGAAGTGCTGTGGACTTTTTAAAGATCCTTAAGTTCACCACTCCTCAAAATATCTCAATGCAATAACTGACCATCATCGGTCTCTTTTCTTTTAACTGTGTATGTGTGTGTGTGAAGTCACTCAAATGTGGTTTGTATGGAAAGCACCTAAATATATATATTTTCTCTCTCTCTCTCTCTCTCTCTCTCTCTCTCTCTCTCTCTCTCTCTCTCTCTCTCGCTCTCTTTTGTTATTAACTGTAAAGCTGGCACAAAAATCAAATTATGTAGACAAAAAACTTGGCAGATTAAAGTTAGAAAAGTAGGATTTGAAAACCTCTAATGGTGGAAATACTATTTCACACAATGCAGTGATAACTGCCCTGCTGCCAATGGCTTTATTCCCACCTAAAATTGTGGTTTATACGTAGTGAATCGGTTTTCTGTTCATGAAAACATTGCGAAAACTTGAAATGTAAAAATAGCTGTAGATTAGCTGCAGTGTTTTTTCAATGCATATAAATAGAAACATTAGTTTTTAAAGGTGTCATCAATTTCTTTGATTCCAACTAAATCTATATTATAATTTCAAAATGTTTGTTTCTGCTTGCTTGCTGTACTGCTGCTCAGACTTTGAATAAGCTAGGCGTCACACCAACCCGCCATGGTCGATATCTGCTATAGCCGCAAACGCTTGGAGACGAGCAGATTTTTGGAGGCCTAATGAATTGCACCTGTATTGATCTCCATGGGAAATGTTTGCATGATGCAGGAATCATTTACAAATGGGAGGGGGGCACTCGTGAAAAGAGTGGATGGAGAAGGTGAAGGTGAGGTTGTTGGCAGTAGGAGGGATAGGAGGGACGCAGGTATTTTGTTCAGACTTTGTCAGGGTTCAGATAGTGGCATCAAGATTGGGTATTGATGAAATTGGGCGTCGGGTGACTGAGCCACAGAGGCTTGAAATAAAACTGTCGGAGGCACATGGCCAGTCATTACAGTGAAGCCGCCCAGCCCTCCTCAACCTTGAGCCAGTCGATAAGCTATTATAACCATGCAAATTGTGGCCAAATCAGAGACCTGACATATTGGTATTATATTCCTGTGCAGCCACCGGGTTATGCATCATTATTGGGATTTTGCAACAATATGCATTATGTTCCCTTGTTGTTTAGTGTGTGGACTCATAAGGGGAAAACACTGCCAGTAGGACAATCACATTGTGTGGTATGTGTTTGGGGGGTATTGAATTGTTTTTATCCAAGGCACAAATTGAACACCCTGTTACATTTTTTTGATTGCAAACTCTTATGACACCACCTCTCTCAGTTTTTATTAAGAGTTTCTTCTTCATAGGACTCCACCCCACCCCACCCTGCCCTCCCACCCACCTTCCTCTCACCACGTCGTGTCTTGCCGTTCCCCCTCTTTCGGCAGGACGGCAGTCTGCCAGGTCATTTACTGTCACTGACAGTGTGATGCATCCAGCAAGCCAGTGTTTGGATGATGTAATTTGGACTAAAGGCTGTGCAAACACTGCTGTGACCTTGGTTTTAGATTTGTCAATAGGCTGGGTTGCAGAACAGACAAGAGGATTGTATGGGATTGAGAGTAACATGCCCCGGCTATGATAGTTGGTAGTCTCTAGATGACTGACTGTTGTGATAACCTGTGATACCTTTAGTCTTACCTCACGCCAAAGCCACACGCCTTTAACTGTGCCCCTGCACTCCTTTCTCTCATAGTCAAAGCTCTCTGCTCCTGCGCTCTTCTTTTTTCGATATTGGTATACTTGCTTCCTCTTAGAAAACTTGTTATTGCCCTCCCCTCATGTTATCTCTGCCCATGTAATTTCTTTGCTATGACCCGACTTCTTTCTTCTCTGATAGAAGTACCCTTGCCCTTCTCCAGGCAGCTTGTCCGGTGTCTGCCCTCATCTTCTTTGCTATCGTATGTTTCTCTCTTCCTGCTGTCATCCGTCCAGCGCTGGTCTTCATGAGCTCCAGAGGTCAATGCAAGTAAACACTGGCGGGCAGCCCAAACAACACAGGGGCTATTGATCTGATTTGGTGAGAGAGGTGAGGAGCTTTCTGGTGGGTCTCGATGAGGGTTACGACCTTCAGGTTTGAACTACACCATTCTGCTTCTTTCATTTGAGAGAAGTGAGGAAAAAAATAGGCAGCAGCCTTGGCCAGCGGTTGGTCAATGTGGAGCTACAGTGGTATTTATGTTTGTCCAGGTAGAGGGGCCAAGTGCACGGTCAGTGCTTTGTTGGGAGTGAGGCCAGAAAGACTCTTGGTCGGAGCTAACTTTTCCAATCTGCACAAAATACCTGCTCGGTGTGACTGTTGTGTTTGATGTTTTTACACGTTAGTGATGCTATAGCTCTTGGTTTGAGGGTCATAAGAACCTGTGACCCCGCCTGTACTGTGAGTTAAACAGCAGTGTGTCTATATACTTCTCTTATATCTGCCAGGGGTAAGTTGGAGTCACAGATTGCAGCATACCATTCGGCATGAGGTGTATTTGTCGATGCTTGACTTAGTGCTGTGTATAATTGCTGTACACACACACACACACACACTTATGGACATTAGGAACTGTATGAGAAGGTATCAAGACTGACTCAAAGACCAAAGATAAAACAAAGCAAGACAGGGAATGGCAGATGAGATATTTATAATTACACAACGCATTGAATTAAAATCAGCATGTAAAATAAGATGCAATCTGTTTGTGTCATCAGTCTAACCATTTCTATATGTGGATGCGGAAAGGTGTGCATGTTGGTTGCAACTTAAGGGAAAACAAACAAAAGCAGTCCAGAGAGCAGGGAACTGGGAAAGAAAGAGGCCTGGATGTAATGCCCCGCCCTCTTCAAAGAGCACCCACAGGAGACCTACACACTGGAGGAGGACAAGAAAACACTCGCAAATCTAACTGCAAACCCACTCTGGGGTTGTCACACTGGTCACTGGTGACTGAAAAGACTTCACACATTAGTCAGTTGGGAGACGGATTTCAGGCAGTCTCTATAAACCAGGGTCGTCCACATAGAGGGGAATATACTGAGTGCCGGTCCACTCACTACAGGTGGGGCATGCCACTTTAACTCTGGTGTATTAAAGCTTGCATCTTGATTATGGCTGAGGGGGTGATAAAAAAACAGGAGCCGTAGTTGTGGACACCTCTGCTATAAACAGCAGCAGATAAAATTTAGTGATTATTGCTATTGAGAAGGTCATGAGAGAGAACTGAAATCCTGAGACTGCAGACCAAGTATAAACAGATACCAGGTATCTTATTTAAAATGGGTTTCTGCTACAGGTTGTGGACCTGGTTTGATTTGATTATGTTCAGAAATGTAAAACTGCTCTAATTGATCTCTCTACAATGTGTTATGTGTATAGATGTCATTTGCAGCCAAAGTGTTGATGTATTTCCCACTTTTGCACAAGTCACAGCATTTGAATTCAAGATAATTTCTTCACAGGTGAAAACCATTTCACACCATATGTATGTAAACGCAATTACATCTTTGGTCAGATCTAGTTTCATCAAAATAGCAGGAAACTGTTAAAGTAACCGCACTGGACATTGACACGTGAAGTTATGTTAATTTATGAGGAATAAGTTCAACTGTATTTTTTTTTTCCTTGTCCTCACACCTTGTGCAAGGTGAAGTCACCCTTAATGATTTGGAGAGTGCCATTAAAAGGTCCTTCCCAGATGAGAGGATGTTGGCCTGCTTTACTAACAGTCTCTCAGCCTTTCCCGCCGCTGCTTATTGACTTTGTCTGCTCGTGCACGTTCAGAGTTATGTGTCTGCTAAGTGCAATGTGTGTGAGTTCAATGCACCCCGTGCTTATTCATAGTGCTACATTACACAAGAGGTTATTGTGAAAGCATTGTTCCCTTGGTTTGTGTTTGATGGTCTCCAAAATGAGCATAGTTTACAGACAAAGATTACTTCTGACATTTTCTTATTAGGAAAATAAACTAAATTAGTTTTTGGCTGTTTTGTGTGGCTGGACTCTGTTTTTTTTTCTCACAATCCCAAGCCAAGTTTCCAACACAGTTTTTTTTTATAGACATCACAGTGAGTAACAGCCTCTTTATTATTACATTTTAAATTTGAGTCTCCCTCTTTTATGCAGAACCCTAGCACACATCTCATGATTTTATCATTACTGGGATATGAATTCTCACAATAAACAAACCCAGATTTGTAATATTGGTAGCAGGGGTGATCCACGAGGAGCCTCAGTTCTCTCACTACAACGCTTTGTCAAAGCTCCCAATTCTTTAAGCCAATCTGGCACCACAGAAGTGTGAGAAGTCATATAGATATGTCAAGCTGAAAAGAATTTTGCGAGAAAAGTATCGTCAGGAGAAAGCTCTAACATTTTGACATTACACAGACATTGTGAGTTAGCTGCTCAGATTTGGGCGAGATAGAAGAGTTTTTTGTGCTGTTTGACCGTCGTTGCAGTGGTAAGTAATTTGATTTATGTTTCACAGGTACTATCTTGACATTATTGCTATCTGCCATAACTTATGATCTCTTAACACCTCGGATTACAACCTAACTAACTTTTAAGAAAACAACGGTAGACTAAGCTACCCCGCAATGAAGGATGTTATCCTCAGCAACCACAGTTAAGACTGTGACTGTCTTCACAGGCAGTGGAATTAAATTTAACAGTCAGCAAGTTAGTTAATAATAAACTAATATCATAGGGTTGGTAAATAATTGTCCAAAAGAATGACGACTCTGCAGAACGCTTGGGTTGCTGGTAGTTTAGATTGCCACACTCGACTCAGATCAAGAATATCCCCAGTGACTTGACAGCTTGGAAACCTTCCTGTGCAGAGTTTGCATGTTCTCCCCACCGTGCATGCGTGCGTTAGTCAATTGAGAGAGATGAGATTATCTGTCTCTCTGCTTTGGCCCTGTGATTAACTAGTGACCAGGTCATGGTGCAACCTGGATATAATCATTTTAAACAGGGATTAACTCCAATACCCCCTTAGGAGGGCAAAGTAGTGTAGATGATTAGCAGGAGTCAGATTTTGTGCTTGTCCTGTCTCTGACCATTCAAATTAGAAAGCGTGACGCATGTTTACTATATTCAGCGTCATGTGATTCAGAGCAGGAGTCTGCACAGAGCACACACACATGGGCGCACATACACGCATGCATGTCTGCACAGTCTCCCACCACCTGGCTTCTTGCAACTCTTATCCATTAGGAGGTAGTTTCATTATGTCAAATATTGTGGAAAGCTTTTTGCAACTTTTGTAAAACAATCGGGTGTGATCTTTTAAAAGAGCTGGACTGTGACATAAAGTTCAAATATCAGGAGTCTATTTGAGACTAAAAAAAAAAAAAAAAACCTCTTTGGTGCTAATATTTGAGAATGCATGCACACATTTGTTCCACCAACTTCTGCGTGCAGCGGCTTGCAGATGGGCATCGATTAATCAGCGAGGTAACTGTGAAGTAGTTTGCAATTAGACTGGAAAGCTCTGAGGCATGCTAATTGAATCAGAAAATTAGCAGCAGCTCTGTTCTGCGCCGCAATAGGCTAGCTGAGCTTGCAGCAGGTGCTAGCCCACTCAGCTGTGGAACAAGGTATTTAAGTCACATTAGCAGCAGTAAAAATATTCCTTGATATGGAACAGTTAGATTTTCTGCTCGTTTTCACCACTCGTGTCACCAAGAAGCACCAAACGGTAAACTAGAAAGCTTTAGCCAGCTTGTGGCACAAACGCAACAGCTGCCACCTTCGTAAAACCTCAAAATGAGTACAAAATTGATGTGTTGGCAAATAGATGAAGGAACATCACCAGAGGTGATCCTGATAGTGCTCATCTGTTTAAGCACTTATATTAAAAACCCTGTCTGTTCAGTTTAGAAATGTTAGTCTCTTTCACCAGCTTTCCCTTCATCGTTCCTCCTTTTTCCGTTCACTCTCCTCACCTGCGCTTCCATCATCTGCTATGACCCTCCCCTCCCTCCTGCCTCCTTCCTCGAGCCTCCCCAGGGCTCCTGTTTGCTGGCATCTTTCTCTGACACTACTTGAAAAAGTGGTTAGAAATTAAAAATTGATCACTTTTGAGCACGGGCTTGCCTTCACTTCTGCTCGTTGGATTCGAGAGGGAAGGTGGGGGGGTGGGGGGGGGGGCTTTTGTGGGAAGGCTGTGCAAGCAAAAGTTCTTTCAGGGTTTCTGTAAAGTCAGAGTTAGCAGGGAGGGTGTTGGAGTGGAGGGGTGAGACAGAAAGAGATGTGCAGAGGATGAGAGAGTGATGTAGAGGTAGAGAATTCCCCAGGCAAACACTGTTGTGCCTCACAGTTCTGGCTTTAAAGCGTGCTGCGTACCACACATACAGCAGGAGCAGAGGCCATGGTGGAGAGATGGAGGGTTTCTGTGAATATGGGTGTGTGTGTGTGTGTGTGTGTGTGTGTGTGTGTGTGTGTGTGTGTGTGTGCTTCAGTCAGGGCGCATCGTCTTTTCTGCTTGTTAAGCCCCCACCCCCATATCCAAACCCCCCACCCGCCCACCCTCACCAACCCTTTACTCCTCCTCAGCATTCCAATGCTGTCCTGCCTCTGCTAACTGATATCTTCATCATACCCGCAAACACACATGCTCGCTCACGCGTGCACACACACACACACACACACACACACACACACACACACACACACACACACACACACAAAGATGCATGGCAGAGGCACAAAATAGATATTTATGCACGCTTAGACAAATGTATGATTACACAGACATGCTTACATACAAGCTAACGCACATACTGCCTCGTGCAACTTCACGGACATGCACAGCTGTTTATATTATCTGTGTCTCCGTAGCACAAACACACTCGCAGACTCATACAAATAAAACATTCACACATCTTCAGCTGTGTTTGATCATACTCATAAGGATGATTGTGCCTTCTGTCTACACTGAGTGTATTGATTTGTGTGTTTGTGTCTGTGTTGGTGTATTTGGTCTCTGCGGTGAGCCAGAAATGAGAGAGGATGGAATGAGGTCTTAGGCTGATGAAAAGCCGTCCGCTATAAAACAGTGTCATGCATTGATTTTTCCTGTAATGAGTTCCCAGAATGTGCACATGCACAGAGGCTTTGAAGCATACGCGTAAGTGTAGTGCACATATACCACATGCACTCAGTCCGCTCATATAAAATGTACGTGTATATATAAATAGTAGATCTCATAACATTATAATCAAAACATGCATCTCAAGTGTGCGTAGGGCTTATGAATATGTCTTGCAGGTTTTCATTTGGCGTTAGTCAGCAGAGCATCTCATAAACTGTGAAATGAGTAAAGTTACAGAACAGCTTCATTTATTATCCTCTGTTAGAGAAAACATTTTCTTTGTCATTTTTTAGGTATTTATGGCTGTTCTAACAACATAATTAAAAAAAAATGGATGTTTCTGACTGGCTAAAGAAAAAAAAGAAGACAACAACAAAACCAATCCAACTATTGCACATTGATTTCATGTTATTTGTGATAGAGGTACATTGACTTCTGTTGCAAGCTGCACTCAAACTGCCTCAAACTCGAACTCTGTCCTGTTCAACCCTCCAAAATTAATCAGGGGGCTTTGCTTCCCCGAAGACTTTCTTTCTTTTTTTTATCTCCACACCCCTCTCTCTCACTTCCTTTACTTCTTTCCCTCCCCTGCTGAGAGGATAAGGGCACTCCCACACTTAGTCAACTGCAGAGCATTTATACCGAGGTAACTATGAGGTTAGCTTGATCAGCTTTTAGTTTGGAAACTCTGGCACCTGCCGGAGAGGCCCTCGGGCTCTTTGGTGGACTGCATCTGAACTTTTACTTGCAGTGTTTACCTCAAGAACCCAACTGTTCTCCACGTGACTATGGAGCCTCTGTATTTTATCAATTATACAGCAGAGCAGATTCCCGTTGCGTGCTTTGTTTGAATAGATTCATTTTCATTTCCCACTTTAATGCTTGGAAGATAATTTTCTCTGGCATAGGTCAGGCTTTTTTTTTTGTTTTTGTTGTTGTTTTTTCTAGAAACTTAATCAAATCACATCATTCTTGCAATTTTTACTCCATGGATTTAAAGAGAAGTGCCTCCAAGCATGGATCCTCCCTGTGCAGCTGCTATCACGTTGACTCAGCTCTCGGCAGTACCAAAACCAGCTTGTTAAACAATTTCAAATCAAAACGCCAACTCTGGCCTATTCATACAGTTAGCACCCCCCGAGCCGCCCACTTACCCACCCATCCCTCCCTCCATCCCACCATCCATCCCTCCCTCTGTCCCTCCTCTGATCCCATTTCACAGTGGAACCATCAGGAGCTTATCCCAATCTCAGCCTTGGCCGGGGGCCCAAAGCAGTGCAGGGCCCGCCTGAACTCAGCTGTGAACTCGCAACCTTTCTCTCAGCGCCCTTCCCTCTCCAGTTCGCCGGCTCCCCCCTTTATCCAGACTCTATCTCTGCCTATTTTAGGAGGGTTCTGGACGATGATCTCAATATGCGGCGCATGCTCTTATGAACAGTTTACAGGGCACGTCTAAACACACTCAGGGTGTCGAGTAGAGCTCGACAATCACATAAACTCTCAGCTGTTATCCAGACAGCAGCCAACCGTCCAGCAAGCTGGCCAGGGAGCCATAATGCAGCATGCTGTCGGTCAAACAGCCACATCCGTCACCTCGCTCCACCGCCAACCAGCCATTGTGAGTGTTTCAAAGCTGGGCTCACTAAGATAACTCTAAAATTGTGTCCACTGAGCAAGAAAGATGATGAGGTTTATTATCATTTCCTTACTTCATTTCTAAGACCACTAAGTATATAAACTGGCACCGGTTCATGGCAGATGATGGAAGACTTCAAGCCCCCCTGCTTCAGTCATCACAGACCAATAAGACCCCTGCTTTCCATGCTGCCCTCTGCTTACTCTGTGGCTTTCTCTGTCACCCTCACACACCCTGGTAGCCAGTGTGTTTCCAGTGTATTGAGAGTTACAATAATGAGATTAGGACGTTGAACAACTGGGTGCAGTTCATAGTGGTGTGCGCCACTGGTCATGCAGTCCTGGCCTCCACAGCTCCAATCTGCTTATTCTGCAGTGACATTTAGAGGTCAGGATAAAGGCCCGGTCCATGTACAGTGTGAAATAAAAGATTAAGCCTGCCTCTGCTTTTGTCTCATTGTATTTTTTTGAGCAAAAGCAGCAAAAAACATCAGTTTTTCCATAATTTTTGCAGGACATGTATGTACATTCATAACAAATGTGTATATATATTTTTTTTGTGTGTGTGTGTGTGTAATAGTTATAAAGTTGTAAAACTAACACATGTTGAAAGTTTTAAAAGATTGGTAATGTGTCTTCCTTGATAGTAATAATAATAACAATAATTTGTCATGCATGAAGATAAAATATTGCCTTTTTGCAGTTCTTAAATGAAAAATGTATTTAGACCTTGTCTGAAAGGGTTTATTGTGATATACTTGGTCACCAGAGTTTGTATATGAAAGATTATAAAACACTATACTTTTCAGAGACAGTTGCTGATATATTTTCCTTTTTTTGGAAATCTTCTCCAGAAATGGAGGAAGGCCACGGTTCATTGTCCAGTGCAGGTAACATCATCTGGTAGTAAAAGTGCCAGCCTATCAGCTCTGAACTGAGCTCGTGAAGGACGGTATGAGAGATAAGAAACCAGGAGAAGGAATGTGATCTTTATTATAGAGATGGCATGGACTTACAGCACTGATGGCTCCCACTTGCCTCTGAAAAGATTTGACCCCTCGTGCATGTTTGGTCCCGCTTGAATGTGTTTGCGTGTCTCTCTGTGGATATATGAACTGATATCTTGCGTGACCATGGGATTTTGTGATTCTGTAATCTCAGTGATGCACATGTCTCCTTTATGAGTTGCACATCACACTGCAGATGACCCTGTTGGATGGCAGCAGCCCTTTCAACCACAGCACCCTGATGCAATCCACTGTAAATGCATTAAATGAGGCTGCATAGGAGGAAGCTGCTTATCCATCCCCTGCCTCTTTCTCCAGCCCGTTTTCCTTTTCTTTTGCTTCGCCGTTTGTTTTGTGCTCTACTTTTTTCTTGTTTATGTCAGTTTAATCATCTTTTTCTTGTAACACCCCCCCCCCCCCTTACACACCTCTTTTGCCGCTTGCTGAAAATGGAGCTTTCTAAAACTTTTTGCCTGCTCGGTTAAGCGAGATTCAAACTCGACTGATCTAGCTTAACAGCTTGTTATCGCTTTACTACCGGCCGCTGCCCACCTTCACTACCTACACCATTCCTCACTGACCCTCACTCTTGCTGCCCTTAAGTCCCACTCCAAACCTGCCGGAGGGTCAAAGGGAGTGCCAAAGGTGCAGTGAGTGACGTGGCACTCTGGCTGACCCCTGGCAGCTTGGCAGGGCTGCCTCCCTAATGAGATTAGCTGGGTAATGCCGACTCTGTGTCTGTTTCTCCTGCCGGCCGGCCCAGCCCACCCTTGGGCTCTTTATTTAGCCACCAGCAGGACAGGGTGTGCCAGCATTTGCAGGTCGAGGGCAGGACAGGACCCACAAGCCCACTCTCCTCTCCTCCAGCCCCTCCTCACATTTATCTGCAATGGCCGGCATGTGTTTTGTAGCTGCACTGTTATGATGGCGCATTACTTTTTTCTCTCATTGTAGCTTTGTGTCATTTTCATTTTGGCTCCGTGACTCGGTATCTCACTTACTTTATGTCTCCCATCTGTCATTCTTTGTCCCTTTCTCTGTCTCATCAGACTTTTAGCTCACAGGTAAAAGTGCCCTTTAATGGCCGGACCGAACAATACTGGGCAATGATCAAACGGCGCCCTGATCCCTTGAATTACACACACATACACCCACAGTCTGCTCCGAGCAAGGCAACCGAGCCGGGAACTCATGAACCTCGGCTCTCATGTGTATGTGTGACTGGCTTTGATGATTGTTCACAGCGGCGTAAAGTGCAAAGCTGCTCACTGTACCGCCCTGTGAAGACACACGGACTTACAAAGCAACACCAAAGCCGTGACCGCCGACCTGAGACTAGTTACTCAGTCAACCAGCTAGTTGTTTTATAGGTTGCTTTTCCTCTCCCCGTGTCGCTGTCTCTGAAAGACGTTATTAGGACCATTTTTTTTTTTTAGCAGCGATTGAGTTTAAGTGCCAATTAAACACCAACAACTTTGTCACCGTGAGTGTTTTTATGAGGGGGTCCTTGACAGACAGGGGGGCCCGCCCATGGCACAGGTGTGCCCCCCTCAGCTCTCGGGTCACTTTTATCCAGGAGTGTGTGACAGCTACAGTGAGTGCTGAAAGTGAAGTGCAGCCCATACCAGGTGTGTGTGCGCGCGCATGTGTGTGTGTATGTGTGTGTGTGTGTGTGTGTGTGTGTGTGTGTGTGTGTGTGTGTGTGTGTGTGTGTGTGTGTGTAGGTGTGCACACTCAGCCTACAACACCTGCCTGGCTGCGACCCTGAGGCACAGACAGGTTCGAGTTCCACCCAAACAAATATTATAGTCCCAATCAGTCTGACATGTGTGTGTGTGTGTGTGTGTGTCTGTGCCCGCCTGTGTGTGCGTGGCTGTATGATTGTCTTCATATGTCTGGCAGAAGCGTGTGTAACCGACATACTTACACTGTATGCCCTCTGTACTCATCATTTATACTGGAGGATTCTGTTACCGAGACGTGTCAAAGTCTGCTTTTGTGCCGGCAGTCGGGTCGCTCCTCACTCTGCGATTGCTCTTGATCACACAGGCATCAGGTTCTGACACCCTGTGTCCCCGCTCGTCTCGGTCCAGCCGAGAACACCGCTGACAAATGTGTCATCCTCAGCCTGGAGCAATATTAAGAGAAGTGAATAAGCTTTAACCTCGCTCACATTTTCTGTGTTTTCAGTTTAACACTTTACTCCTCACAGAGAAATGCCAGCATGAACACTGAAAAGAGCACAATTCTCCAACAAGTTTCAGAATCCATGGTGAAAAGATCAGAGATCTACTCTCACACATGCTTATGTACATGCACAAACGCCCGTACTTCTCCACACCTCGATATCACATGGCTGACACAGATCTATACAAAAGAGAGAAGAATTTCTCTTGAATAAAAGAGAATTGTGAGGTGGAATTACAGGCCTCCATTTTAATTTCCACAGAGAACTGAGAGTATAATAGCCATGCAGTTGGATATACAAGAAACTTAATTAACCAGAGACCTTGTCCATAGATGATAGGTCAAGGGAATCTCACCCACTTGGCACCTCGTCTTTTCTAGTCAGGCCATTGCTGTGCATTTGTGCAAACTGAAGATCTGACTCAACCTTTCAAACCCTTTGTTTGTTTTCTTTCCCCTCTGTATGAATCCCCTGTACGTCCTTGTATAGCTGTAGCTTCAATCACTTCGTGGTTACGGAGAGTTGGCTTTGCCTTGTTTCACATTTCTGAATTAGGCTTGTGTTTAGTGTTCATGTACGCACATCTGCAGTGGGTGTCCTGTAGTCTGAGGATGTGTTTGAGTTGTCCGTATTCACCACAGTGTGTCAGAGGGCACGGTGCCCAGTCCGGGGTCTGCGGGGTGGCCCGTCCTAGTGTGTGCCTACAGGGACACCAGAGGATAACAGGCCCCCGGCCATATGGTGGGGGTCTCCGGTCTGTTGGCTGGCCAGTCACACTTGGACTGTGGCACGCACAAAAACACCCTCGTCCCCAGAGACACAGGCGTGAAGCTTTGGGATGTATGCTAACAGCTGTGGTTTGGAGTCTTGAAGCTTCAGACTTCACACATTGTTCCACTCGAAGCAAAGGAACCCCATAGAGTGTCATATTTAGAGAAGAAGACGGGGGACTTAAAAGTGGATGATGGCGCTTTCAACCAGAAATTCAAAGACCTTTCTTGTACATTTCATTTATTTCTTTTTCAATTCCCCCCCCCCCCCCCCCCCCCCCAACTTATCTCGGTTCGGATTTCCTCAGAAAGTCTAATTATTCAATGATGGAAAAGGCAAAAAGTAAACAGGGAAAAAAAAGTCTGCCTTTTAAGGGTTTCTGTGTCAGAGGAGAAAGGGAGCTACGTAGGTGGAAAGTGTCACAAGGGTAAGAGTCAGATAAACAGATTAAGAGAGTAAGTGAGGGAGGAAAAGATGAAGTCGTCAGAGACAAGAAAAAAAATAAGGATGTGAACGTCTTGTGCAGAAAGACAGAAAAGAGCAGCCGGAGAGAGAGAGGATGATAGAGAGAGGATCCCTCTGGATGGGGAGATTGTAACATCACACTGTGGAGTCCCTTATGGGACAGCCACAGACGGAGCGCACTCCCCGCTGCATGCAGGAGGAGCAGGCTTTGCCAGCATGGAAAACATACAAGCGAAGAACAAGAGATGAGTGGAGCCGAGAAAAATGCATTTGTCCCCAGAGATGAAGTGGGAATTTTCTGCTAGCGCAAACAGTATGTAGGCAGATAGCTGAGGAAGAGGAAGAGAGGAAATGGCAGCAAATGAGTAAAAAGAGGGATGCTGGAGGAAGGAAGATGGGAGCCTTGTGATAGATTAAATGAAAGTGAAATAGGAAGCATAGAGGTGAAAAACAAGAAGGGCGTTACCTTGTACAAGTCACACAAATTAATCTTTAGTGTAACAATGTAATGTTAAAGTGTGATTTTGGTGATTCCACATGAGGCTCGCATCTGTCACGAAAGATTTATTTTCAGGCCGTGATTGTGTCATTACTGCACAACCGCAATTATTCAGCAGATTATATTTAACTACAAAGTGCTGTGATTCTTTCACTGAGATTACTCACACTTAAATCATAGTAAAACAATATTAATTGCTTCACTTACGGTTTGTCATATTCCACATCGCACTACAATTTATTTATAGCACACACTCTCACTTATATGTATTCACATCTGTGTGTGTGTGTGTGTGTGTGTGTGTGTGTGTGTGTGTGTGTGTGTGTGTGTGTGTGTGTTGCTAGACAGATACTTGTGGAGGGGACAGAGAGGTGTCATTAAACCAAGGTAACCTAAGTGGCCGTGCATTACCGTGTAACTCAGTCAGAACCGCGGGGTCATCGCAGAGCCTCTGATCAGAGGTCAGGGTGTGCTGCTGTGAAATGGGACATTACCGCTCACCAACAGAGCAATAAATACAGAAAGAAACTTTAACTGCTGTAAAATATGAGGCGGCCGTCGTCTTCTGCGGCATATTGGGTGTTCGTCCGTGGCTGCGCGCAAATGCGTGCAGGAACGCATGTGCTCAAGTGTGTGTCTGGGACGGCGGTTTTTTTTTTTTTTTGCTTAAGGGAGGGGACAGGACGGGGTTAGGCAGGGATTTAATATGCTGCTTTAGCCCTTGGGGGGCTGTACAGTTGAAAGTCAATGCATGAGGCGTGCAGAATCACACCAGCCCGCATTACAGAGGGACTGGAGGGGGGAGGGGGGGGTTGGATGTGTGGGGGGGCTGCTATAAAAAGTGAAATCATATCACTTAGCAGCTGAGTGCAGATAAAGCTGTGTTTGAACTGGGAGGCATAAATTATACATTGTAAACACAGCGTTGGGAGACTACGGCTCGTTTAAATTATGACAGAGGGTAGTTTTTCTCTTCTCCTTTCTTCCCTCCTCTGATTCTGCCACTCTCATACACAGTTTCCTTCCCCTTGCTCTAACATTTTTTGTTTTTTACCTCTGTTCACCTTTTCGAGAACTCCTGCCCTTGATAAGCACCCAGTTCATACACAGTCCACAAGCAGGATTTAAACAAGTTAGGATTTAAAATGTCAGAATGTCAGGAAACATTGAAATCATGGAAATTAATAATGGATGCACAATAAAATATTATATATGTAACTATTTTGTCAAGTATGTGAATGTCATCATTCATATACAGTCTAATTCACAATCTAATTCTGCTTCAGAAGTAACTAGTTCAAGTATTTTTCTGAGAAGTTACTTTTCATTTCAGTCAAGTATTTCTGTCCTTGTAATTGTAATTAACTATAATTTAATGAACAATAGTTATGAGTACATATTTCCTCTACTCTTTTCACTGCTGCATGCAAATGCCTTGTTTCAATGCAAACATTGTTAGTTTGCTTATTTTAGACTCCAGTTTTACCATTTTTCTGATTTTCTGCTGTTCATGTCATTATTTTTGCTTCAGGGTGGCGGTTTTATTTTGGCCTGTGGTTCACATTCTTTCAATTCCCACTGCTGCGAGATCCCTCCCACGGTGTTATTGAGAAGTATCGTTCCAAACACTGTGGATGGAGGGCAAATGTTGGTAAGCACGCTGCCAGAGGTCCGTGCGATTTGATCAATGCTCACCCCGTGCATAGTTCAAGTTGGGCTGGTTCGTTTCGCTTTTTAAAGGTGCCGTCGTCCCCAGTGACAAGTGCAAGACTATTGATCGCTTTATTCTATTTGTCATTGACTGCTTGCAACCGTCTCTCTGCTCCCGAGTCAATACTGGAGGGACTGCGAGGGCGAGTGCCTCCCCTGACCTGCCCTCCCTCGATTTCTGACTTAGTCTCGACTACTGCACCATAGACACACATGCACACACACACCACACACACAGTCCCTCTGCCCATTGTACCCACACCTCTGATCTCAGCTACAATTTTGATTAATCTTTAAGTGTTGCAGGGTCAGGACAGGCCTGTGTGAGTATCTGGTGTTGGCCGATGCTGCCACATTAGGATTTTAAACTCAGCCGGGGTGGGCGCGTGTATATCAGTGTGCACGTGTGGCTGTGCCAGGACAGGTGTAGATTGTCTCCTTGAGAAGGAGATCATGGCCTCTCCGAAGCTGGGAGCAGTGACCTCGCCCTGTGGGACTGAACTCGTGTGTCTGTGTTTGTGTTTGTGCCTACATAATTGTTCTTGTACTGATTAGAAAAGTCATCCTGAACAGGAATTGCCGGGCCATTTCTGAGCAACACTGTATCGAAGACACATTAGCATACGCAGTATCATGCAAACCAGAATAAGCAGTCCAAATCCTTTCTTAGTATCAATACAACAGGTATGTTGTTTGCATTTTCTTCATTATCTGCAATGCATGGAATCCCCAACAATCATTGCAATTTAATACCTGTAACATCATGCTTGACCTGTAAAATTTTATTATGTACATTTTCTTTTTCTTTTTTCTTTCTTTTTTTTGTGAGTTCTGAATTAGCATAGTTCAGTTTCTCTCTGTGCTCATCAGCACGACTTCGTTTCAGGACTTAGTTGATTTATGAAGACCAGACTGGGGGCTGCAACCCCTCGCCTCTCCATGGAGCGGGAGAAGATAATTATTCTCTTTCTGACTCACACATTTCAATGAAAAATGCATACAGCTGGGACTAGAAGCAGCTTATCAAAAGGTTAACTCTTCCCCGCAGTTGTCTGCGTTTGCAAAGGGGAGCATTTCCGACAACAGTGGCAGCGTCGGACCACTTTCTGTTTTCCTGCTGTTTTGTTAGGGTGTTTTCAACATTGCTGTGACCCGCCAGTGGCCCGGCGCTTTGTTTTCCCAAAGTTAACTTTCAATCAAGAGACGAGCCAGCTGTTGTTTGTGTTGCATTCTGTACATCATCTCTTAAGCAAGCCGTCTGAGAGCAGAGTCACAGTGAAATGATTGTGACATGGATATACACATACAGCACACATCCAGCTTATCCAATTAAACATCGACGTCCACATGCAAACAAACCAGTGTTTATATATTTTATGAATATAGTTTTATGAATAATATACAAGATAATACCACCCTGAAACCTGTTTCTGTGCAACATGTACAATGTGCTGTATCTGGCATGCCTATCATTGTGTTAGTACTTGAGATCATGGACAATCACTCATCTACTGCTTTCTTTTCCTCCACGTACTCTGCATTCCCACATACAATACTGTCACTTATTCAGTCACACATATAGACAGGCGAAGTTAGCGCACTCACACACACACACACACACACACACACACACACACACACACTTCTGGCCTTATGTGGAAGGAGTACTGTCTGGGAAAGTGATAGCAAGAGAAAAGAAGCTCTGGAGAGTGAGTTATCTCGTTAGATGTCATTGAGGGGCGCCTCTTTTCTCTCCCTCTCCTTCCTTCTATCATTTCCCTCTTTCTTCTCCTCTCTCTCTCTCTCTCTGTCTCTCCTCTCTCTCTTGTTCCCACTTGCTCTCTCAAATCATGCTTGCCTCCAGTGGTATTCAGACAGTCCAAGGACAAAGTAGAGATATGCTGGGAGCAATGGACTGTCCGTCAGTTTGTGTTTGTGTGTATGTGGGATAGAGAGAGAGAGAGAGAGAGAGAGAGAGAGAGATGGAGAGAGAGGGGTTGATGTTGAGTCTTTGAAGCATTTCTCCTCTTGTCCTAACAGATTGGAGTCTCGTCCCTCTTCATTTAGCCCCCTGATGCTACATCACACACTCGCACACAAACAGAGCACCCTTATCAGGCTGCGGTGGACACACACAACAACACGCTGCACAGTTTAAGATTCACCTAGAGCTCCCTGCACAGCTTGATACTGTCGAGGTCATGCCCTTGTGTTTAAAGACTGTTACACTTACTTTATTTCATATTTATAGACTTGTCAAGGTGACTGTAATGGCATGAAATTGTTGATTTCCATAAAGATATGTAAGATATATGTTCTTTTTTTTTTTTTTTTAAAGCGAGGGGGTTATTTCCTCATCTGAGCAGCACCAAGCCAAGAGTCTCATTATCACTAAGTCATTCAGTGTGTTAATGTGGCCTTGGCTTGTCTGAATAAACTAGTTTGAAGTACATGGCCCCTGGTTCTGTGACCCTGGGAGAGCCTTACACACACACACACACACACTTACACACAAAACCAACCAGATGTGTGACCTGCTCGCCTCATGCCACACTGACACAGACACACACACAGACACACACACACACACAGACACACACACATGAAATCCATCCCGGAGACAGACTTCTCCCTCTGCGTGTGTGTGACGCGGCAGCTTTGCTCTCTCAGACAAACAAGGGAAATCCTCCTTGTCTTGCCTTGTCCATCACTGGCCATCTCGCTATCCCAGTGCATGCGGTTGTCTGCGAACCCTCCCCTGGGCCTCCCCCGGCTAGGCTCCAAAACCCAGAGATTTCACCCACACACACACACACACACACACACACACACACACACACACACACACACACACACACACACACACACATGCGGACGAGGCCCCTTGGCTCCAGCCAGGTTCCCCTGACGCAGGCACACACACAAGCAGGAAGTTTGAGGAGAGGTTTGTGTCAGTTTACTTCTCTTAGTACACTTCAAGTTTGACCCTCTCTTGACCAGGCGGCTTCCTTCTCCTCCATCTCTCCATAAACAACCACTTCCCCGCGACTAAAGGCGTGCCGCCTGGCCAAGTGTAATAACATCAGTCATGTTTTGATGCGAGGCGGAACGTCTACGTGAGTTAGGGAGGCTGACTCAGGGAGGCTGCAGAAACCTTCTGTGTCTGCGCTTCCTTCTGGGCTTTCTCTGATTGCAGGGATGACAGATCTTTGTCATGGAGGAAGCCGTGTTAACCTGTCACCTTCGCAGTCTTATCCACCCACTATTTATCCACCGTGTGTCACACAGACACGCCGTGTACACACATGCGCAAACATCACACAACACACGCACGCACGCGCGATGAGGGGCTGGCCACTGATCTTGTTGAGTGTGTGTCAGCTCTATTAGCGCATTCCCAGATAGGGCCAGAGCCCTCTTATCGGCGGTGACCCATTAATTACACTTTGTTCCATTAAGTGATCTATTTCAGACCTGCCCCACCCTCAACACCCACTCTCTGCTATCTCCACCTTTGGCCTTCTCCTCCCCCACCTGAACTCTCTCCTCTCTCCTCCTCAAGCCTATTCTCCTCATTCCCCCCAACACACACACTCACACACACATACACAAAATGTCTATGTGGGACCACAAGGTCATGTGACAAGCAGCTTTGTACTTAAGTGTCAGTTGTATGTAGTCTGTGTCGGTTTGAGAACAAAATGACAAATGAGCTTCTTACAGAACTCTCACTTGATGGATTCAGGTGTTGAATTTTTCCTCTTACTCCAAAACTATGTAGAAATTTCATCTTCTACGGTCAAACATTTTTCACTGCCCTGTTTTCTCCAGAAAACGTCCCTCATGGCCCAGTTTAGCTGAGTGTTTGTCACCTTCTCTGATCCTTGACCACTGTGAATAACTGCAAAGCTCACATCAATATCTACCTCTGAATGAATACATTCTTCTATACGTCTGTTTTTAATATGAAACACATATTTCTGCATATTTTTTAATCATATTTTTTCGACTCAGTCATTTTTGATGAATTCTTGGTGCCGCTAAAAAGGGAAAAGTGTGAGAACAAGTAGTGTTTAAATTTTTGTTTTCTGGCGACAGTGGGAATTTATGCATCGTCTAACATAAGAAAAAACGCAAGTGTATGTTTATATTTGTTTACAACTTCAGCTATGGCATGGTGTGAGGACAAATGTAAAATGTGGTATCTCTACCTGTTTGAGTCTTCACTCTCTTTATTTTCTGTCCTGATCTTCTGAAGGAACTGTAGCATAGATAGGTGTGAATTATGCTAATGTAGAATACTTACTAAGCTTTGCTGTAGTTGGCATAGATGTTGTGTCATTTAACCAAAAAATAAAAATAAAAACATCTCTCATTTGCATGCTATGATGAAAGGTGTTTCAGCGTGAAAGGCATCCTCAGATCAAGCACTGGTATTTACAACCGTTACCGTAAGATTTCGAGTTCACGTCAAGGTTTTTTTATCACCAAACTTTTGCCACTGCATCATGCGAAAGCAAGGCATTTTTCATTTTGCTTAAAAGTAGTGCATGTTGTATGACGTGAATAACAGAGGACGCCGTTTTATCAACTGAAATCCATTAGGAAAGAGAAAATGATTTTAAAGTGTCACTATACGTTTCACATTCCATGACCACGCTGCCAATAGTTTGCGGTTATACCTCGCGTTGCACAAAGCGGCGCCGGTGGTGTTAATGGCCGTGCTCAATTCTTCAATAGAGCTTAGAGAACATAATTAGTGAAGGAGGCTGAATGCAAGGTGTGTGCGATCGCCACAGCCTGGTGTGGATGGGAGGTTCTCACACTCAAGGCTGTCTATTCTTTGACCATTGATTCTGAATGCGGCCTTATCTTTCATACAGGTGCAAGGGGCCTTTCTTACCCCTCTCCTCCTCTTCTAGCTCTTTTGTGATGCGTGTCTGTCTGATATTGTAGAAGTGTGGGCGCATAAGTGTGTGTTTTTCTATGCTTGGCATTGTCTTGTGTGCGTGCGTGTGTGTCTGTGCGCGCGTGCGTGCCTCATTGTGTTGAAGTGGCGCAGACAACATGTGTGTTTCTGTGAGAGTGTAGTGAGTGTGCAGTTTGGCTCCGATTTAAATTATATAGACTGAGTGCATGCATGGTGTATCATCACCATGGCAGAGGTTGTGTGTCCTAACCCTAGTCCAGGCATTGATGCGTGCACATTTGTACGTACATACGTGCGCGCGCATGTGTTTGTGTGTGTGTTTATGCTCCTATGTGAGCGCACATATATGCATGCGTGCAGTGCCTCCACTAATGCACAGTCTTTGTGGGGCCCTCTCCTTTTCAGCCATGCTGCTTTTGAGACACATTGTGCCCGGGCATTGAAACAAAAGCTCTCCATTGCTCCTCAATGGGCCAAAAACAAAACCGTGTCAGGCGAGCTAGCAGCCCCCGAGTGTTTGCCATTTAAGTCCCAACCAATGGTGGTGAAGATGGAACAAAAGGCCCGGACAGGGAAGGAGGCCTGCACTGTTTACAGTGTTAATGTCCGGGTGGCACTCCCAACAAGGCCCGTCCACACACATACGTGTGTGTGTGCACACTGAGTCTCTCGGTGTGTTTCTCTTTTTGTCCCAGTCAGACACACACACTCTGAATCAACAGGTACATGTGCAGATCTGGCAAAAAAAAAAAAAAAACTCTCAGATTATCAAGGACATGCTAAGAGTGAACATTTGTTCTTCTTAACAGAGGAACATCAATCTGCCATTTTAAGCCAAATACTAGTCATTTATAAGCACTGAAAAAGCACAATTATTGCCATGGTTGTGTCTGATAATTGGAGCGACAGCGGTGTAAATCCCAAGGCTGGAGACACACCTCTATTCATGCTGTTCCCTTTACACAATCATCGTATGCTGTGTACTCTTTCTTTTTTTTTAATCTGTAGAAAATATATTAGGTTGTTTTCCAAATCAACAGTGTGTGTTATAGGTTATTAATTAAACTGCTCACCACAATGCCTTTCACATGGAAGAAATAATATTTCTGTGGTTTGATTTGTTTTCTTGTGATTCTGCTTTTCATTCAGTTCAATATGTGATGTTATTTGACTAAATTAATTCTGTCTCCCTCGTTGTTACATTATAAGATGTTAAAGCACTTCTGCACACATTCAGCTTATTTACCAACTTTGCATATTTCTTATATTATAAAACAACATTTTGTCCATCGCTGCAGCCTTGTTTAATTTAAATGGTGTAATTCTTTGTTTAATGCCGCACACAAACATCTCATCTCCTGTTGTGAAGTGTCTTCCATCCTTTCAGCGATTCGAGTAAAACAACTGACATTGAGGGGTGCTGTGGAGACGAGGGAGTGTTTGGGCTTTCGATTTTTACTGAAGAGGAAAGGGGAGAGTCTGACACTGGTATCAAATAGCCTGCACAGTCCTTGGACCAGGGTTATCTTGTAAATACTCAGCTCCAAGTCTATAAAAGCGAGGGTCCTTTATGATGGCCAAGGCCACTCATTCAGGTTAAAATTAAAAAAAAAAGAAGAAGAAGCACTCAGTGCGGTCTCGGTGTCTGGGTGGGGAGGCAGCAAGGAGAGAACCGAGGGTTTTAACTGAAGGAGAAAGATGAAGAAATAAGAAAACACAGTGTTTCACTTTCTTTTGTGTCTGGTCTGTTTTCTCATAAGTTTCTCCCTCCACGAAACTAATGTATAGAATGTAAAGTAGCTTCCGTTCGGGGATGATTCCAGCCAGTTGATTTGATATTCGCCTCTCTCCAGGCTTACGCTTGATTTTGTTCCTCTATGTCTCTCTTCTATTTGTATTTCATTCAAAGTAAATACAGAGTCCCCTCAGCGGCCCCTGTAGCTAGTGATTCAGGTGCCTCATATGTGGATGCGTAATGAGTTCTGCCTTATTTTGGTCTAACAACAACACACAATAATAAGCAAAGTAATTAAAAGCAGTATGAGGGAGATGGGGGTGGCGGGGTGGGAGAGCAGAACCCACTTACCAACAAGCATTGTAAATGAATTTCATTCAAGAAGCAACAGTGGTGTTGCTGGTTTGATGGAATGAGCTCTGTTTTGACTAATCTTTTAGTCTTTTTTTTTTCTTGTTTTTTTTTTTTTCCCTGTGTGTTGCACTTATCTTTCCTTCGACGCCGAAAAGCCTGTGGAGGCATCGCGCCGTGTTGACTTTATTTAAAATGAAGACGCTCATCACAGACCAAGTCTGATTACACCTGTGTTGCACTGTGAGTTTGATGCGGATCTTTTCACCCTGAGTGGAAATTGAGGAGTGGCGTCAGCGAGGAGGAGGAGGAGGAGGAGGAGGAGGAGGGAGGATGAATTCTAATTTAATTAAATTTTTGACTGAAGACAAGATCTCCATGTTTTGTTGCTCTGGCAGCGCGGCTGACCACCTGTCACCTGCCTGCGCTCTGTTTGACCCCGTCTCCAGTGGCAACGTGTCGCGCCCCTTTCAACAGACGGCCATGTGGGACCGAAATGACATTCTTGACCTTTACGCGTGTCGGTAAGCAAGGTGACAAGACACATAACTGACTGTGCGCGTGGACAAGCGCGCGCACACACACACAGGAGCGAACGCAGACGGGTCCATGTAGGCGCCGCGCACATACTCTCACACACGCCGCAGAAGATCATCTAATATCAGAGAGCGTCAGAGGCGGAAATCCGATCGTCTGACAACCAGGATACAGATAGCGATTCCCCACCGCTGATCCATGCAACAGATAGTTTCCACAAACAGCAGCGCATCTAAGGTTACAACCAGCCAAGGCCCAGACCACAATGCACCGGTCCACCTCACATGGAGATAAAACAAAAGCTCAGGTTACCATCGATAGGAAATTGATAAGATAATGCTCTGTTTGTTTTTTTTCCTGATGGAAACCCCGACAAGAGGAAATGAGAAAATGTTTGCTTCTGCGTCCAATAATATCATGTATATTAGTCTTGTTAGGATTTCTGTTTTTGTAATTTTTGCTTCATGATTTTATCATTGTTCATCTGCTTTTTTTTTTAATTGAAGCTCATAAAATGTTTAACCCAAATGTCAGAATATTTGATTAAACGCTCATAACTGTTTAAAGAAATTCAATTTGCACAAAAAAAAAAAAGTATCATCACTTTACATTCCCGTTGCCTCAAAGTGCTCCTAATAATTTGAATATGTATTTATATTATGAATGAAGTAAAGAGATTTGGCCCCCTTCACATCAATGTAATTACGAATCACAAAAAAAAGAGTTTGATTCAAATTAAATAGGCCATTTGTACACAAGCAATTAACTGGTGTGGCTTTAAATAATGTAGCCCAGATGGAACCTAATTATAGTCGGCATGCTTTGATTTGAGCTTCCTGTCGGAGTATCACTTGGGGCGTCACTTTGGCTTTTCAGTCACCTAGCGTTTGTTTTGAAATTTGTGACAATCAGAGCCGATTACCATTTGTAACAACATGCAGCGTTTGGTGCGGAGGGAAGAAAGCATGGCCCATAGCTATGGAGGAGTTTCCAGCTCAAAACTCTTCTCTGTTCCCTTACCTCGCTGCACACAGATGATAACAGCTGCGTGTGTGTGTGCGCGCGCGTCCGTTGCGCGCGTGTGTCAGCATCTTGTAGTAGTGTAGAGATCAAACAGTCAGTCAATTACCTTGAGAGGGCTCCAGTGGCTGTGACAGAGAGGACGAGGCTAAATATCCAGGATCAAATACTCTTCTCTGACTGTCACATAATGAGGCCGCCTCGCCGGGCTCTAACAGCACACACGGAGTGGTCAAACACAGGCCAGTGGTCAGGCGCCGCGCTGAAACTCTGCCGTGAACCCCGGCAAAGAGCACCGTGAAGGAGCTTTCACTGCGGACTTGTGTTTCTGCGCCGGGCCTCTCTCCTTCCTCACAGTGAAACACCATCAGGGAGCTGTGTGTTTCCTTACCTCCAGGTCAGCAGTCAGTAATTATTAGAACTGTTACTTGCAGAAATAATCTGTGCTAAGTTTGCCAATACCCAGTGCTAATTACAAAACACATTGTGAATGTAAGGGGAATTTTTTTTGTGTGTGTGTGTGTGTGTGTGTGTGTGTGTGTGTCCCCCATGACAATACCCAGCGTTATGGAGCTCAACAGTAACATCATTATTGCTTTTACAATAAATGAGGACATGATTGTATTTAAATGAACTTTATTGGATTAGTACAATTACAATAAACCTGTTAGAAAATACTCGGGCATCTTAATTATTTCATTCATACAAGAAATCATACATAGATAACTGGAGTACTGTAATTTATAGTTGAAGTGTTGGACACAAGATACAAGTTATTATAATTAGAATCTTAAAACGGAAGAGCTCTCAGTCTTTTATAACTTACTATGTATATATATATATATATGAAATCAATAATCCATAAAAGAATCTGCTAATCAGCTGAAAAGTTTTTCACTGAAAGGCTGAAATTGAGGCTAAAGTAGTGCTTATTGGCTGTTTATGGCTTCACTTTACACACAAGACACAGCCAGATGACACCTCATCGATTCCCACCTCTTTCACAGATATTACTTTGATTTGTGGCGCCGCTGACGTAATTTTCTCCTCCTCTCCCTCAATCCCTTTTTCTCCATGCTTGGCCGTCGCCGGGGTTCCTCCTCTAAATCAGCGGTCGCATTTCAGCTTTGACAACATCCATTAGGTTCAGCACACTTTGGCTATTAAAGGAAGAGGGGATGTGAGTTGTTAAAGGCCTGTTTAAGTCCGGATGAGAGTGCGTTTATGTCTGTGTGTGTATGTGTGTGTGTGTTGTCTGGAGTGGGGAGGCGCTTCATTTCAAAGCCTCCACCATATAGAGGGGTGGAGCTTAGCTTCAGAGTCATTGGAGGGGCACAGGCTCATCTGCATATTGGCACAGAGACACCCCCCCGGTGACCCCGGACCGCGATGGGATAGGGTGGAGAAGCTGGCGGCGTTCCGGAGGAGTTCATCGCCAGTTCAGGGTGAACGAGAGAGCGCTGCGGCATTGATCGCGTTCTGCAAGTGAAAGAAAGAAAAAAAAAAAAGAGGACAAAAACAGAAGTAAAAACACTAGTGAGAGAGAGAGAGAGACCAATGAGACGAGGGAAAATGGAGGAGGTGGAAAAAGATCACAGTGCCTCAAATTGGATATAAATGATAGATTAGAGGTGTGAGAGGGCCGTGTCTTTGTTTCCAGGGATGGGTGTTATGATGAGCCCTACACAGGTAGCGGTGTCCGTGAGAGTGCCGGGTTATTGACTACCATGATTGCCAGGCCGGTAAATTTGACCCAAGGCACTGACGGCCATCTGCTTGCTATATGGAGTCCAGTGCAGTCCCTTATCTCTGGGTGATCGAGAACCCCCTTACATAGTGCTGCACACAAATAGCACACTCTCTCTCTCTCACACACACACACACACACACACACACACACACACACACACACACACACACACACACACACACACACACACAAACAAAACACAGCACCAGCATCTGAACCCAAATCCACTCTCGGCCCAAGACCCCGCACTCGCCCCCCGGTCTAACAATCATACACATAAACACACACACACTTGCACACACACCATCTCCATTAATGCGTCCAGGCAGAGGTCAATCTAATAAACATGGGGTCAGCGCAGTGGTCATCAGAGGCCTGTCTATGGTGAGAGAGCCTTTAAGGTGCTTCCTAATTGTATCCCTGCGGCCTTCTAGTCTAGCTTTTTATAGCCGATACCACGTAGAGAGAGGAGAGAGGAGGAAGCCGGGACGGGAGGAGAGAGAGGCAGAGAAGAAAGCAGCCGAGGTTAAGAGTTGCGTCGATGTGTGTACCTCTGAATTGACTCATTTGTGAATAATACCAAGCCTTCATTGTGGAGCCCGGCAAGTTTTTAACTGGGTTGATTAATTTCAACTCACGCTTGTGTTTGTTTTTTATTATTCGTCCATGAAAAAGTGCAGGGACACCATACGATTTTTCAAAATGCTGCTAACAAAGATTCATAAAGGAAAACTTATTATAGCCAGTCTTGATTTCATTCATGCCTCTGTGTGTGTGTGTTTGTGTGTGTGTGTTGGAAACATGTCTCAGTTGCATCTATCGAGGGGACGAAACTTTTAATATCACCTCACACCTAACATACTCTCCCTCCGGGAAACAACAGGGTTCCTCAATATGGCTCTTCAGGTCCAGTTACAGTTACAGTTGTGTTGCTAAGCAGCCGAGATGTTCGCCGCCGCCGGCAGGAACAAGCCATTATCTGCTGCCGCCGAATGGCTTGTGAGTGTGAATCGAGATGACTCGGCCATCAGCTGCGGCGTCGCGGCGGAGCAGAGGTGTTCCGTGGGACGAGCCGCCGTCGGGCTTACAAGCCATCCGGCTAAAAAGCAGGCCTGTGATACCCTAACCCCGAGGAACCTGAGGCGCATGTACCAGATTTCAGGCTCCAATGTGACCCCCAACTTGGGAACTGGCTAACCTCGCGGAGGTCAGAGGGAAACCCAGCACTGCCGCCGGCCCCCGCCGCCGCAGGACCACCTGATATGTTCGCCGCTTGCCTCTCTGCAGTTTCTGTCTTGCCTTTCCTCAATCAGCCCCTTCAGAATGAATGACTACCGCTCCACTGGTTTCACTTAGTGCACCCTTTGTGCATATCTCTGCTGTTGCTGGAAGGACCTCTTTCCATCTCCTCCAGCATGTGGCGGTGTTGATTCTCAGGTATCTGCTTGGATAACATAATAAGGCCGTCCCATTGGACTGGCAGGTCATAGGCTGCCATGGCTCTCACACATGGAGCCGTGGGTTTGCATGGGGAGACGCAGTGCATTGTGGGAAGAGCGAGGCCTTACAAAACTCAACGTGTGACCTAATGGGACTCAATTATTTACACTGCTTATTTTGCCAAAGCACATGCACAAGATCCATTGAATATGTCAAACTATCCATCACCTCATCACTGCCTGCAGCTTTTCAGTAAGCAAATATCTTTGTGTCTTTCTTTGTGTGTGTCTCCTACATATAGGCACAGAGAGGCATGAGCTGACCTCCTGGATGAGTTTCACCTCCATCTTCAGGTTCTTCGGTGAAGTGCTGGAGGCCAAAGAAGGCGAAGAGGCGGAGGAGACCTCCAACACTGTCACCACGCGCAGCAGCTCCCTCAAGAACAAACACCAGGATCTGTAGAGAGCCGTCGGCGCTGACTTGCAACCAGAGGAGACTGGGGGTTATGAGGGATCAGAGGTGGGGGGTGCAGAAAGGGTTCTCTATGCTATTTTTTCCTCTTGTTCCTCTTCCTCTGCAGCCGCCCACCAGTTTTCCTTCCCCAGTCTGTTTCCTGAGTGTCATTTCTCCCTTCCAGCCCTCCCCGGCTCCGCACACACACACACACACACACACATCGCCTTCTTGTTGCAAGAGACGAGAGTGCGGGGTCACCATGTATACATCACAATAACGTTTTGCATTACTTCTAGTTGAGTGCAACTGTCAAAGCAATATGGGCCTGAGTGTTAGCGCTTCCCGTGGGCTGTGGCCTGGCTGCGGGTATGGGCCACAGCAGCAGAGATTAAGGCTGACAGGCGCTGTGCACAATGCGCCGTGGTGCACCTCTAATTGTCCTGACATCAGCCTGAACTGAGCTAATGCCCCGCCTGCCCTCCCCCTCCCCTCCCTTCTCCTCCCCCTCCTCCCAGTCCCGAAGCCTGGATTTCTTATCCTGAAATTAGCTCATGCCGTAAGGTATGTTCTGGAACCTGGCTAGTGCTCATGTTTGGTGGGGTTTTTTTTTTTGTTTTTTAATTCCCATACGTACCACAAATGGTCTTAATATGAGCAAACAAAAGTTGTTGTTTGAACTTCGTCTTTATTGTTTGGCTCCTCCGCACACGCACTCATCTTTTAAACCTAATTTTTCTCATTCAGCTTCATGTCTGATGTGGCTCCAACCTGTGCCGTGCATTTCCAAAATGGCACTTCCTGTAATACGAGAGATTTTTCTTTAGGTTCTCACCGTTGAACTAAATATGAAGGCGTTGTCCCATACACACATTCAGACTGATTTATTTTTAATATTAAGCCAATACCTCACAAAGCAAGTAAGTGAAGAAAGTGTTTACTTTAGTGTATCTATGGGTTTGATTTGCAAAAAATGTGGAGAGTTCATTTCTCTGTTTATTACAAATATATCGCTTATTTTTCCTCCTTTTCCAGTGTGATATCCTGGAAATTGATGTCTCTGGATGATTGAATGTGATGAAACAAATAAAACAAACACAACCTGTTCTGAATATGGAGAATTCGGGACACTGAGCATATTTAAAATCACTTAAAGTCAAGCATCAAAATGGGTTTGAGGGATATCTCATTTTAACAGGAGCCAGAAGTCAGCTCACAACACTCATAAAACCTCAATATATCGCCTTACACATGTCAGGAAATCCAAGATTTCAATATTATTCTAAGCCAGAATGATATTTCCTTAGATGTTGAAGAAATGTAAGATATCTTTTTTTTTTCCACTCTTCTCCTGTACTTAGAAGTGACAAAGTCAGCTCCCTGCTCAGCTGCACATAATCTGACTATGTGACACAAACATGAGGTTTTTTTCCCCCCTTAAAGCCGGTGTGTTTTATAAACCACTCAAGACTTAATGGAATACATTTCTAATGTGTCATGACATTAGCAAAAACTCAGCGAGGATCCCGAATGTTATGATACCTTAGACACGCTTTCAAATATATACTTTTTCCTCCATTTTTTCCCCCCTTTGAACAGTTGCCATTGTTCAACTTGTACACTGTGAAATCCTCCCTCTTCTTCCCACTGTGTGTATGGTTTAAGGCTTTTGTGGATTATATTTCCGCTGTAATGAGACAAGTGTGGCTGATGGTTGCAGGCCTAATTTCCTTTTAATTTGATTCAGATCTCTCCAGGTTTCAGCAAAGAAGTTGGCTTATTATTTGATTTGATGAGTTTCATTTCAAGATAGTGTTGCTCATCTTTCTGCTTTTCAGCTACAATCAGTTCATTTTTCACTCTACAATTTGTATATTGTTGCCTTAGGAATAAACAAGACTCTGCTCACTGTTTTTAATAATATCTAGCAAGCCATATGTGAACAGAGCGAAAGATGTAAGAGCAGCCTAAATCCAAAGCACAGTCTGCAAATACAAGGGGACTATTTTTCCCACTTGCTCCTGAAGATATAATTTTTCTGCAGATGCTTTTTTGTGTACTGGTTTAAGAAACAAGTATTTCTTTTTGTTTTATCAGGGTGTGTGAGCTTTGTGGTTTCCTGAAACTGAAAGTATCCTGCCAAGTCACCTATTTTTTCTTATATCCTCAATTTTTTTTCTGTCTTTTGATCATTTCTGTTTCATATAACTTGTCTTTAAAATGTATTTTGAGCTTGTTGCAACACTAATTGCGTTCACATGATTTGAGTTTTTATTTTAATTAATCCAATAAAATGAAATCAAAACGAACCTTGCGCTGTCCCTTCATTCCTTCTTATACATTTACTTTTTATTTGTAGTATTTCTATTTATGTCTCCGGAACTGTCTTGATATAATTGGGAGGGGTTTGGCACTTCCCAATGAATTACACAGGATGCAACACTTTACAAAATAAATTTAGAAATAAATGTGCGACAAGAGAAGCAGGTGCGACTGCGGCGTGAGAACGATTGTGCCAGGAACGCGTAAAAGACGCGCGGCGCCACCGCAAAGTGGATCTGACCTGAGTCAGCGGCTCTAAAACTACTCCAAATATGAAATCCAAGCACCTAACATTTCATTTGCTTCCAAACTGTACGATATGGTCTGTTTTTTTTCTATTTCAGCCGCAGAAACTACTAAATTTATTAAATGTCAGTGTTGCTTTTTGAAGTTCGGGAAAAGTTTGGAGAGAAGAGATTAAGAGGTTTTTTTTTTTCTTTTTTTAAAGACAGCAATACCTTTAAAGGTGGTTATATCGACAGTCAGAAGCGTGTCAAAAGGAAAACAAACTATAAACTGTAATACCCCTCTTTTTGGTCATTAATTTAGGGCAAACTGAGCCCCCTCCGACTCAGCGAGGTTTTACGGCATCATTTGTTTTCACATGGTGAAACCGATCAGGTCATTAAACGCCCCCTCAATAAATCTTTAGAAATCTTTTCCATTAACCCCCGAACAACAAGTGGAACCAGGCGAGTCCCCCTCACACAGTGTCAGGCCGCAGATTAAAGAGAAGCATTCAATCACACACACACACACACACACACACACACACTGAGACAGAGAGAGGGAGGGAGAGAGACGCACAAGTGTGTCTGTCTTTAACGCATTTAAATAAAAAAATAAAAAATAAAAACTTGCTTTGTATCCATGCAGTTTTGCACTTCTGTGATATGGGAAAGGAAAACCTCAATTCTCTTATTAGTGGCAGTCCTCTGAGTTTAATTGAACCTGCTGCCTCCTGTCCAGAGCGCTCCATGAATTATGACTTCCAGTCTGAAGGCGTGCGCGTTAAACACTGCAGGATGCGGAATATCTCCACACAGGAACTGGTGCATATAGTTCACGATCTGTTGCGTGTATTTTACAGATTATGAGGCAATATTGGATGTCCTCGGAAGCGTTTTTTTTTTCTTTTAAGTGCCATCAATACCTTCTCAACGCAGAGGAAACTTTTGCGTCAGGCTCCAAGTTTTCTGGATTTTTCCCCTCTCTCTGATCACAAACTGGACCCAATTGTTCCCTGATGCGAGTTTTCTTTCTTTCTCTTTTTTTTTTCTTTAAGTCCACATGCATGTGACACCAATCGCCTCCTCCTGCCCACGTGGTTCGAGTTTATGCCCACGGTGTACTTCCTGAAAAAGTTCCCAGCATCCTCCCCACGAGGGGGGAAAAAAAGTGTGATTTGTCCGTCTTTATTCTCGCTGGATGGAAGTTAGGCCAGCGTGTGAATGTTTAATAGCTATGTCTGATTTGATTATAGGTTTCTCTTCTCCAACCTTTTGTCGTCAATTCATGGCGCAGACAGTTACAGACAGCCCCGCACCGAATCATATCCACGACGGAAAATAACATCAGCTGCGGGGCTTTAGGATCAAATCCTGCCAAATGGGGGGTCCTTGCTGTAATGTTTTTTTTTTTTTTTTTTTTTTTTCGAGGGGGGGACAGGGGGATGGGGTGCGTGTGTCATGAAGAAGTTGGGGATCCCCTGTGCTGCCACCGCCTGCCTGATATTTCAATTTTTACTTCAAGAGAGTTGTTGTCACGCTTGCTTGCTCCTTCTCACTCTGATACGCACTGCAGAAGATGAACTCTCTCCAAAGGAAGCAGGCATTAGGAGAAGTTGGAATGTCACCCCTCTGACAGCCCCCCCAACACACACCCACACACACACACACACACACACACACACACACACACACACACACACACACACACACACACACACACACACACTCCTTCAGCACTCTCCAGCGGATCACTGTCAGATCACTATTTGCATAATTATATGCTCAGCTCAGAGGAGAAAACTCACCCCCAAATTTTACGGGTCAACTAACTGCAACAATCAATGTTTTATCGGGTATACTAAGGCAGAAATATCTTGAACAATCACGGTGGAGGGACTCTCTTTCTCTCCCTCTCGCCTCTCCTTTTATCAATTCAATTCAATTACATTATTGGCATGACTGCTTATCAGAAACAATATTTCCAAAGCAGTTTAAAAAATGTAAATTCACCCCCAGCCCCTGCTTCAAAAAAAAAAAAAAAAAAAGGACCCTCTTTCTCTCCCTTCTTCTCCTCTCTCTCTCTCTCTTTCTCAGTACGTGAGCAAATCCTTTTTTAATCTATTGACTGGGTGAATGTTTGGCTTAAGCTTGAAGGTGCATTCAGGATTGTATCCCTTCTCTCCGTCCCCTGTTTTGCCCCTCTTTTTCTGCGCCTGACTCTCTATACTGTGTGTTTCCACAGCAGAAGAGCTCTTTAATATCGAACCCTGCGTGCTGGAGCTCACAACTCACTGGCCGGTTTCGTTAGACATCATTACATATTCATTGACTTGCAGAGAAACCCATTTAATCCAGTGGAAACAACTCCTCTTCAGTCCGCTCTTTCTCTCCTCTCTCCTCTGTTCTTATAAGGAGTCGCAGACTTTCACACATTCTTCATCTCCTCTGCAGGGAAATAAAGGCGCAAGACGCCAAATCTCTGGGAGCAGGTGTTGCACCAGGTGGAGACCCAAAGTGGATTTCTGGACCTCTTCAGGTCAATAATAGCATCAATATAACAATCAAACCACGAAAATTCATATTTGATTCTTTTTTTGGTCTCATTTTTTGGAAAAGTCTTTGATGTCAAGCATATTTACTTAGAATGAGAAGCTCTCAACCGCAGAATTAAGCAATATTAAAAGTTTATGAGCAAATTGTATCTGGAAAAGAAAAAAAAACTTGTGAATTATTACCCAGAGCTTTCATGGAGGGAACAGGTCTCCTCTCTCTTGTCTTGGAGCTTTGCAAGTTAAAAATAACAACAACAACAACAACAACAACAACAACAACAACAGCCCTATTGTAAGAATTACAACCACAATGTGTGGAATTTGCAAAGCAAATCTCAGTAAAACAGTAACTCCCTGGGTTATTATAAGCAAACCAGGGCTTTTAAGGATGTGAAAAATGCCTTGAGAGACCAAAATCACCAAGAAGCACTTCGCTGCTCCAGTCCCCATCGGGATATCTCAGGAATATGATGGGGAATTCTTCCACGGTGTTCTCTCTGTCTGAGGCTTCTAAGTAGTCCCTACATCAGCGGCGTGGCCCTAATGTGTGTGTGGTGCCTTCTTGAGGATCCTGGCATATAATACTCCGATTGTGGGACAGCTGTTGGCAGAGCCGTTTTACGGTGTTCAGTCCATTTGGCTTTAATAGCAGCTTTCAGGCAGACCGCTACTCTATCCCCTCACCGCCCCCTCAATTACACCTCCTCTGATACTTTGCTGGCCTAAAGACTCCTGCAGTTTAGAAAAAACACACACACGCACACACACACACACACACCCTCTGAAATGCAATACATTTGAAGAATGAGCTCTGACTTTTAAGATTTGGGGTTGCAGCCTACTCTCTGATGATTTTCAAGCAAGCAGTGATGATGGAGGGAGGAAAGGATGTAGAACTCAGCCCGCTGGCCTCTTTTAACAGGCCACCGACGACTTACTCCGGGAAATTGGTCACTTTCTCCTGATGAATGGCAGGCGGGATGAAGGGGGCTCTGGGCAGGCCTGTGATCCGGGCCTTTCTCGGGCGTAAAAATGTGGCTGGATGTCTGATCAGCGAGAAGCACTAATGTGTGTTATTTTGCACTCTCATTTGCCAATTTCCCAAAAAAAATCATATTGACAAATGCCAATTTGAATTACACACACACACACACACACACACACACACACACACACATCACAATGATGTGTTGATGTGTGGCAAAGTGTCTCCCAGTATTTCTGCAGCGCGCACACACAGCATGCACGCATTTAATGAGCACAGGTTGAACTCTGACTTTATACATTAAAAAAAGAACTTTTTTTTTCTTGGATGTTTGATTTACTTCACACCAGTTGACAGCAGGACCATAATACCATTCATCTGAATAGAAACCGGACAGTTAAAGTTGGCAAAAAAAATGAAGAATAATTCACCTCGAAAAGTAAAATGCACAAGAACAATAACAGGAATAAAATCTTATTTTTAATGTTTCGAAATACTTACCGATAATGCAGGTTATAAAAAAGAAATAAATCGTGAAATTAAACAATCCTTGATCTTATGAATGAGTCCAAAATAATAATAATAATAAAAAAATGTGTTTGCATTTCGGAAGTTGGGACACAATTTATAACAATTGAACAAATATAAATTCATCCCGAAAACCTCTCTCGTGTTGTCTGTTATGCTGTCTGCTATTAATAGCCATTTTATTGCCAATAATAACAATACTATTAAAAAAACGCATCGAAATGTTGAGAAGTCAATCGATAGTGTTAAAACAAAATATTAAAATTAGTCTTTTAAATATATAAAGTTTGTATCGGAAACTGTTGCATAGTGAATTCTGTAGGAAACAAAAGACCAGCTCTCTTACCAAACATTTATATTTGCACTAATAACAATCTCTCTCTCTCTCACACACACACACACACACACACACGTGTGTATTTATCGATTAGCAGAAAAAAAGACAGTTCTTTGTCTAATTCTGAGCAATAATAAATCGAAGGAGGTCGACTGGATATGAAACAATATTATTGTTCACTTAAAGCAACGAAATAATGAGGGATTTCCACAAATCCGTAAAGTACAACCTGCCCTAAATCAATACTCCACTGGAGGTTCTGAGATATCGATCAGTGGATGGTGAGAGAAGAAGGCCTCGATCTACACTGCACAAAAGGAAAGAAAAAATAAACCAATCATAAAACCTACTTTTAAAAAAAGGGACTTATTTTTATGGACAAGCAACCAAAATGTTTTTATTTTACAGTGAAAATAAAAAATCGATATGTTCTCTTCATTAATTTAATTTTTTTTCCAGTGAGATATCAATGTTAACATTATGAAATGTGTAAAAATAATAATAATAAACAATATTTATTTTCGGAGGTTTTCATTTGAGACATTTTATCTCATTTTGATGTTTTTTTTTAAACTGTAAGGATAAAAACGTATATTCTTAAAGTTGCAAAGTAGATTGAGAATGTTAACAAAAACAAAGAAAAAACACATGAAAAGCATTTTTTGGTAGTGTAACTCCTGCACTGAGCCCCATATAGCTCACTGTCTGCTCTCTTTTGGGTTTAAAATCTTTGAAGGAAGAGAAAAACAGAGAGGGAGAAAAAAAGCAGAGTGCTCGGCGATATTAAATCACACATTATAGATGAGTTCCATCATGTGGACGCATCCCTCCGAGGATAAACACGGCGGTGCGTGGGGTAAGAATAAGATCCAAGTTATTATTACTGAGGGAGCGGCCCTTTCACTGGCAGCGCCCTGCATCCTCATTACATCCAGCCCAAAAAGAGATGAAGGTCTAAATGAAGTTATTGCCATCCAATGAACTCAAATTAGCCGGGCCACACCATGACAGACAGCTCCGATGAAGGGAGGGAGGGGGGGAGGGGGGAGGAGGAGGAGGAGGGGGGGGGGGGGGGGGGGGAGATATAGGTGCCTGGATTGGCAGGTGTATGTTTTGATGTGCATTTCATGGTCTGCACGGCCCCTTAAGTAAAGCTCGCTCCAATCTGAATCCGCGTGGTTAAGCGAGTTAATATACTTGTGTTATTAAAGGGGCTGCAGTCACCTTGCAGGATCACCCCCTCCTCACCCCTCCTCACCCCTCCTCTCCATCCCGACGGCTCACAACTATACTGCGTTTCTCTATCAGCCATTCAAATATAACGTTTCTCTCTCTCTCTCTCTCTCTCTCTCTCTCTCTCTCTCTCTCTCTCTCTCTCTCTCTCTCTCTCTCTCTCTCTCTCTCTCTCTCTCTCTCTGGTCCACAATCTCTCCATGCGGTTGAATGGGTTTCTTTCTTGTCGCTGAGGTCCTCATTGTGTTTGCTACCTGAGTCAGCAGGGAGGATGAAAAGGGGAGAGTCCGAGGGAGGAAGAGGAGAAGAGGACGGGAAGGAAGAAGGGGGTAGTTTGACATGTGGGGAGGGAGACAGAGGCGATGATAGGCGACGAGGAGAGGGAGAGATGAGGGAATTTACCTGCTCTCTCTCTCTCTCTCTCTCTCTCTCTCTCTCTCTCTCTCTCTCTCTCTCTCTCTCACTCTCTCACTGTGTGTGTGTGTCTAACAACACAGCGGCAAACTCTACTTTATTGCTGTTTATCCCCGCAGCAAAAGCTGTCAGGGGTTGACGGATTGGCAGCATCTCTAATCAGTGGCCTCTTCCCTCCTCTCCGAGATCCTCTCCTAACTCCAACACACTTCTCATCTTCAGCAGACGGGGTCCTACAAATGGCATTTATTCTTTGGATAATATAGAGTATCTGTATAAGTCCGCTTCTGTAGTTTCCTGCACTCACTGTTTAGATTTTTTTTTTCTGGAGAAATTCCTTGAAGATTAGGAGATATTTTAATTCAGGTATAGTGTAAATGCAAACCAGTGAACTTATTGAAAACTTTAACGGTTTTTACTTTTTAAAAGGAAAAACTTTTTCAGGTGTTTTCAACAGTCGTGCGCCCAATTAAAGGTAAAATATTATGCGGGGTATTTAGCTTCTTTAAATTTCTGCTTACTTCAGGAAAATGTGATTAAAACCTGTATTTCAAAGATTACAAGGTATATCAACTTTTTTCCCCATGCAAGCATGTAATATTTCATTTTTTTAAACAACTCGAGACTTTTTTCCTGTGCAATATTTCTAAATAAAGGCTATTGGCCACATTTAACAACAGAGATAAATATTTTTGTTTCTATACTTTGAAATCGCATTAAGTACTTGTCGTGTATTTTATGTGAATCTCATATTCTTACAAGGTTGCTCAAAATTGCGTGGAATGCTGTGAAGCTGAGCTTTCAAACCTGTATATGTGTATTTGCATACCTAGAAAGACTTCATAAAAACAATCATCGGCATATAGGATCTTCAAATACAGCGTGAGAAGCTAAAAAAAGAAATCCCAGGATATCCGTTCCTCCGCTGCATGAGTCCCATGCATGCCCCGCAGAATAACAGTGGACCGAAAGCTATATTTCACTCGCAGCCTTCAATGGGATTGGTGCTTATCTCGCCCGCGCAGCGCTGCTGACCTGTAGGCTGCCGCATCAGAGGTGTGTGTTTGTGTTGAGGTGTTGACCTGTCAGGGGGGACTTGTTAGGACTTTAACTCCGACTGCTGGCGGTCTCCAGACATCCGGGGGTGGCATCGATTTGAAACTTGTCCTGTCTAATTTGATGATAACATCCAGCCTGCCCCGCCGCAGTACCATGGACAGCGCACTGTCTTGACCTTGCCTTGCTATCAAATTACCCCCGTCTGGGCCACGGTGGGAGCCCAGCACCAAGTTTACTATAGGCTGAGAGAGGGAGAGAGAGAGGGAGAGAGAGAGAGAAGAGAGAGAGATTTTACCTCTTTCACCAAAGACAAATCTCCCGTGAAGTCAATGCTTACACTCTGTAACACTGTGGTGAATCAGGAGGAGGCTGACGGTTTACGCTGGCTTCTGCACCAGCTGCCTATGGACACCATACCCAGCTCCACTTTATTCTACACCTTCTATCCATGAGGACTCCCCTCGCCACAACACCATCCAGTCTGCTTCAGCTCGCATTCTGTTTCTAACGTTTCACACTGGCTTTGTTTTTGCTATTGAGTCTAAAATAAAATGATATCGAATCAAAAAGAAAAAAAAAAAATCCAGGAGTGGAAGAGGTATAGAGGAGATCTTTTATTGCAATGAAGGCGAATACACATTACAAAATACTTATTAGTAAAAGTCATTTTGTAGAAATACATTTTAAAAGCAAACAATATCGATTTATTCTCGTAATGCACGTGATCAAAAATAAAAATCAAGACACACAAGCAAGAAGTTTCATTTTATTTATTTACTTTTATTGTTGCATCATTCTCCTTTATTATTTTTTTCCTGGTAAATATTTCAAGCTTAGCTCATTTCTTATAAAGTTTTATAAGGAAAAGAAAATGTTGATTTTAGAATTATATATTTTTTAAATGTCAATTTTTTTAACCTCTAAAGTAAATTTAACCCATTAAATAAACACATTGCATTTATTGTCCACTTCTGGTATCTGGCCACATGTGCCTGAAATGTTTTT
Organism: Salarias fasciatus; assembly: GCF_902148845.1. Classification (NCBI taxonomy): domain Eukaryota; kingdom Metazoa; phylum Chordata; class Actinopteri; order Blenniiformes; family Blenniidae; genus Salarias; species Salarias fasciatus. Next base: position 10,474,757 of record NC_043756.1, read on the forward strand.
TTTCTCATCTCTTCCTCTAACCTGCAAAAAACACCCTTGGAAAGGTTTTTTAGCAGGTCAGGATTTTTCCACACTTGAGTAAATTCTCCCTTTATCACCGGAGAGAAGGAGGAAACCACAGTTCTTCACGCACCGTGCAGGCTTGAAGTGAAACTCGCACAGCACGTCGACGTCTGGTGTGCAAACGTGCGCATCGGTGCATGTAAATAGACGCTAAGTAAGAAGAGAAAAACAGTCATTTTGAATATTAGACTTTCTTAACAAATCTCTCCCGAGTAGTTACACCCTATCAGCTGGTGCACATACTGTGGTAACAAGTTGATTTGGGAAGCAGAATGTCTAAACTTTGAGAGAGAGCCCAAGGCAGTGATGGGAGGAGGATTTACTGGTGGAGGAAGAGAGAGGGAGAGAGGCTGTTTGATGGAGCTCTACAGCTTTGAGACAGCTTGTTAATTAAAACCCCAAGAGATGAGGCTCTGCAGCCACCGTCCATATCAGAGCACTGCTAACTATACTGACAGCAAGTTACTTAACAAGCGTGCGCCTCAATCCCATACCTTTTTATCACAGGCGAGCAGTGAGATATTTTAATTCGTTAAAATCCCACTGTGGCTGTGAAATATCTTGTTTTCTACTTAGGAAATTATGACAAACCTTGGTATTCTCTGTCATTCTGGGGATAGAGCCCAAATGACTGCTTATGCTTCAAAATCCACACACACCAGCTTAAATGTGGCAAATTCGATTAGGGAAGGAAAGAAAGGGATGTCAAAAAAATGAGTGAATTAGTCTAGACATAGGTTGGGTGGCATTAAAATCTTAGCTTTATATTCAGGCGATAGAATTATTTCCCAAATCAAAGTACAGCCCGCGATTGCAGGGGGACCAATAGGCCTTAGTGCGCATACAAAGGGGGTAACATCCAGTCCAAACAAAGGCGCTACTGTTTCTTTTTTCCCTCTTCTTCTTTTGCGTTTTCTGATCAATTTCAATCCAGGTCATCACAGGCTTTGTCCCCATGCATTATTCCACCTTAATTGAACCCGTTACCCACCCTTTGCCTGCGGGATCTCCGCGCTATTTCAATTCTATATGCATGTGAGAGATGATGGCTTGTTAAGTCGTGGAAAACAAATACCAAGAGAGCCTTACTCAAACACTCAAAATGTATGACGGGCCCATGCCCATTGTCGAAGGAATAATTGAAATGCAGCTTCCTTCTCTCTGCCCGCGCGCTAATAACGTGTTAGCCAAGTGTAGGCCAACTCATGTAAATAGCAGGAGGAGACGTGGATTTGGAGGGAACGAGGTGAGACCTGGCGGGGTCCTGCAGGTGGAGAGGCCCCCCTCCTGCACGCGGTACAAGCCGACCTGCTGTGCCACTCCACCCAGGATCCAGCTGGGGAGGACGCGTGGCCATGTGTGCGTAAAGAACCAGTGCGTAATACAGCTCAATCAGCGGCGGAAAGTTGCCTGTGGATAAAATGTGACAGCAAGAAAGAAGAAGAAGAAGAAGCTCCAAGTTGGTTCCAGTTCATGCAACTTTTTCCCCCCATAAAGCTCCTCCTGGTCAGATATTTTAATAAGCAGCACTTCAGCAAATCAAATATTTTTTTTTATTGTTTACGTCCAGTGCGCACTGTATAGAAATACAGTTATATTATCTCAACAACAAAAATCCCCATATAAGAACTGCACGTGTGGTGGTAACATTTGTATTTTGAAGTCTTCATGTGAGGAACAGATGAAGTCACGATGAGGAAAAAAGCCAAAAGCAGCATTCACAGCCCACATGGACTGCACTTTCACTGTGGTCATCTTCAGCCTCAGCAGACAGGAGCTTCTTTCTGGACCTCTCTGTTAACAAATGGCTCAAAAATCTAAATAATAATATACCTGTTTCACACCATTATGATTTAAAATAAATAAATAAATACATCTCTGGTATATTACCCTTTTGATGCTCTGATGACCTTTTTTTTTAAGTTTTTTCCTCATAAATACTTCAGCCATTAAACGTTTGATACAGCCTTTTAAAATAAAGTGTTCAAAGTTGACTTCTCAGTGCAGCAGAGGCGCTTCCCCAAATGTGTGTTAAGTGTGTGTTTCTTTGTGACTGCCAGCAGCGTGCAGGCCCCTGCACCTGATGTGTTTGTGGCTGGTCTGGGGGCCACGGCGCTTTTTTTTTTTCTTTTTAAGACAGCTGTAAAAGGCTCTCCAAGTCTCCAACACATTCATCAACGTCAGACACCGACAAGCCGCTATTTAGTGAAAGTGTAACTGCAGCAGTATATCTTATAGCAGAGTGGGCCACTCAGCAAGCTAAACAATGGGTTTTTTCCTCTGTAATATCTGATCTAAGATCAGCTGGAAAGTCGGAAGGACTGTCGTTAAAAAGGTCTTAAAATTTTACATTATTTTCCGGTTCCATTTTTTTTTAAATACTATCACTTTCAACTGGGTTACTTTGATTTATTTTTATTTCTAAAATTAGCTGTTTAAAGTTTTAATATGGCAATTTTTGGTGTATATTTTTCTACTTAAATCACTGTTTCAGCGTCAGTTTAAGTGTGTCAGTCTTTACTTAAATTAATTTGGGCATTATTTTTAAGAAAACGGATCACTACTGTGCTTCTACATCATTCGATATAATTAAAAATTGACATATTGTATATGCTATGCAGTTACATCCCTTAAACAAACAGCGAATTACTTTTATTATTAGTTTAATTTAAAAATTAAACGCACTGCTGATCGCTGGCTCCCGCGACGTGATTCCACAGATTAACAAAACAAACAGAATTACAGACAGAGGGAGTCGTCATCATAAAACACCGACACTTTTAACCGGGCTCGGTTTGCTGTGAAAGTCGTCTGCAGCTGCAGAAAATCCCGCTTTTTTAAAACGGTCGTGGAAAAGCTGCTCCGCTTCGCCGAGGACTGTGGACTGAGAGCAGAGCTGAGGAGAGAGAGAGAGAGAGAGAGAGAGAGAGAGGCAGAGGAGGCAGGCAGGGAAGGAGGGAGGGTAGGATCGTGCCAGAGGGTCCCCCAACGCAGAGCGCCATCTAGCAAATTCAGACAGAAACAATAACAGCATAGAGGGTCTGAGGGAAGGAGAGAGAGAGAGAGGGAGAGAGAGAGAGGGAGAGAGCCTGTCTTTACGCAGACGGCACACAGGGGCGCAGAGGGACGCCACAACAAAGCGCCGCGGTTTAGCGCTCTCAAACACTCCAAACTTTGTGTATAATGCAAACCAAAGCGCGATCCCGACTCGCTCGAGCGATGAAAGTTTGATGCTTGCAAGAAAAAAGTAGAATTGATTCGTCAAAGGAGCACGTGAAGCGTCTCATGCTCATTTTTTTTTCAATCATCTATTTATTTACCTCCCCCCCCCCTGTTGAATCTCACACCTCCGGCCCTCAGAAGGGTCGGAGTGGCCAACAGGTGATCAGTGGTCAAGCTCAAAACGAGGAAAACTTCTGCTGTCAGGCCGGGTGACAGTGGAAAGGCTGGCTGCTGACTCCACCGCTTGACAAAATCAATTGATACTATCACTCTGGAGCTCCATCACGGCGTTTTACTGGAGATGTGCATGTTTACCACACGTAAACAATACATCTTCTGTCGAGACCATCGCCGCAGATCAATTTTCTAGATATATAAATAAAGAAAATATAGGGAGAGGGGAAATGGAGAGTGATGCTCTGTTACCGCTGAGAGGTGTTAAGAGGGGCGTTTTTGAGGGAATATAAAAAAAAATATATCAAAAGGTGGAAACAAGTGTGTGAAATGGTCAGTAATATCCCCTCAGACACTTACATCCTCAGCCAGTCGCAGCAGTCTTCACTATCACCCTCACCGGCGGCCATTACTTCATATACAAAGACAGAACTAAGTCATGTTCCCTGTAACATCATTGCTGGTAATGATGGCGCAATAACAGCAATAGCAGCTCCAGCCACATACAGTACAAACAGTAATAATGATGAGTAATAATGATAGCCGTGGTAAAAGCCTGATCGCGAAGTATAGGGCCACACAAGCTCTATTAGAGCAGCAATCAATGCGGGGCTATGAATCTGAAATGATCAAGCTTCATTCAACCGGAGGACCCTTCTTGTCATTATTCATCTTAGTCCACATTAGAAGAGAGAGGCTGAGGAGGGGGGAAAAAAACTCTTATAGGTGGTGTAAAGTATAACGCTTTAAGGAGCGCATCTATCTGAGACAGACCACACACTCTTTTTTTTTTTTTTTTTTTTTTTTGCGCACATGTTAAAATAAATAAAAATCCAGGAATCTAACGTGTCACTTCAACGAGGTAATATTAAAGACAACACGAGTGATCGGCTTTTGCAGCGACATACAAACTGTGGTGTCAAGAGCAAAAAAAAAAAAAAAAAAAAGATATTCATTATCTTGTCATTCGCCCCCCGACAACCAGGAGTTTGAGAGCATTTTCGCTCCCTGATCGCGGTCGTTAATCCCCCCACATCCAGACACCCAGGACCCTGAGAGGAAAGTTTACACTGCTTTACGCTGCTGCCAAGGACCGCTGAACCTCACCTGGTGTGTGTGTGTGTGTGTGTGTGTGTGTGTGTGTGTGTGTGTGTGTGTGTGTGTGTGTGTGTGTGTGTGTGTGTAAAATGCAGAAAATATATAATAAAATAACTCAATTTAAACATGAATATGTGAGCCATCCCTTCTGTAACTCCTAATAAATATAGCCCATTATCTGGTAGTTGTTGTTATATTATTGCATCAGCAATACATAGTAAAAAAAAAAAAAAGAATTATATCCTCAATGTCAGTGTTAATGTAAGCTTTATATAAAAAAATACTTGTTACATGCTGGATTTGTTTCCTTTCTTTGTAGTCTCAGTGTTTTATTCTTTTGAAACATACAGCACATACACCATTAAATTATTATTTTACCCAGTTTTTTTTCCTTCTTTTTGCTTAGAAGTAAAACCTTGACATTTTGCCCTATTACCAAAATTGCAGCACTGAGACTTGTAATCAGAAAATTATAGGCTTGCTCCATGGCAAAGCCCTATTTTGATGCTATAAAGAATCATCTCATAGCTTTCCTATCTCTGCAGCATCATGGTGCCGTAAACAAGGCCCGGGAGGTTACAGGGGCTGCTCCACATCAGCGGCGTTTAGTAAAAGAGACTTTCTGTCAACCACCATGGCCTCCTAATTTTAATTCATCCGGTATTTGCACCAATCAAAGAAAACCACTGAAGGAGAACCTTGGAATCAACCTCTTTCATACACTGAAACCTCTATGATCCACTCTCTGGTCCACATGTGTTATTTTTCCATTATTATTTTTCTTCCCTTCCTTATTGTTATTTTATTTTATTATTTCTTTTATTTATTTTTTGCGTGTTCCGCGGGCCTCGCCGCGGAGCTGAGACTCCGCTTTACGCGCCGCCAGCGTGGAAGGGAAGGAGTGAAGATGTGACGGGGCGTATTTGAAGTATGACGAGCTTTGTGGTCCACTTCTTTTCATTCCCTTGCCTCAAATATACGCCCGCTTTCAAATAAGCCTCTTTGGCAGCCCCATGCCGACCCCCCCAACACACACACCCCCTGCCACCTTGACATGAATGGGCGACTGACCTTTAGGGCCGTGTCCACTCTGCGGTCCAGTTTTATCCAAATAAGCCTGCTCCCCCAACCCTGCCTCATACGGTGCCAGCAATTCTTTACTGATATCATCAGCGGATGCAAATGAATTTGGACGGAGTGGGGGTGCGGGAGCTGGGGGGGTGTTGGAGATGTAGTCATGGACAAAATACCACACTGGCTGCAGAATGCTGCATGTGGAGAGATGGGAATATTGAATACCCCGCCACCAGAACCATCCCAATTCAATATTGCAGAAAGGAAAAAAGAAAAAAAATACACATTCCTATTCGAGAAATCTTGGCTGTAAAATACCACCAAGAAAAATCGCCATTCAAATGAGATGCGTTTATTTCTGCATGGCCTTTGAAGAGAGGAGAGGGGTCGTGTCACTCAAACGGAGGAAAGGGCCACTCCGTTATAACCCCCCTCTCTCTTCTTTTTTTTTTCCTCTCCCACCCTTCCCTTCCCCTCTTCTCTCGTTCCGACCGACCCCCACTCACTCTTCCCATCACACATGCGCGCACACGCGCACGCGCGCACGCACATTTTCACTATAGCACGCTGGCTTTGGGGGCGACACAGAGGCTAGATTAGAGCTTTGCTTCTTTAACAAGGGAGAGGAGGCACTTCTATAATCACAGCGGCGGTATGTGGGGCCACAAAGAGTTTGCAACCACGGGGCGACAGGTCTTCTGTAGAGTGGTCCAAGCCGTGGGCAAGCCAGAAAAACGCTCTATCCAACGTATTACCGGGATCAAAACGCAGTGGTTATAGTGCGTGGAGAGGTTATTAACCCACAGAGCGCAGCAAAAGAACACTTTTCAAATCTCCAAACAGCGCAGAGCCCTGGCACAGTCCGACTTAAGACAATCCACTGCGTTAATATGGCCAGAACATAGTGCAAAGTAATTATTTAGTCTGTACAGAGAGGGAGTATTGCATCTGGTGATTTGGAGCATGTTCCTGCCCGACTGTTGGCATCCTGTCCTTCCCTTAAGCACAACAGTGTAATATGGACATACAAATTTGATGGATGGTGCTGAGTAAGATGGAAAAAAGACATGTATTTATCAACATGCCGCGTGTCAGAGAGAGAGAGAGAGAGAGAGAGGGAGAGAGAGAGGTGCGTGGAGACTAGGGGAGTCAATGGGAAACCTTACCACTGTCAGTCGGGGTTCCCTGTGGCATAGATGAAAAATACCCTTCAATGCTTCGATTCAGTTAATCATAATAGACCTACAGCAGCCTCTCTGAGCAATCCAGGTAAACACACAGATCCACAACATGAGCTGCAGGTCTGACAGCAAAACAGCTCAGAGCACAACACATGGATAGATAGATAGATAGATAAATAGATAGATAGATAGATAGATAGATAGATAGATAGATAGATAGGTAGATAGATAGAAGTTTTCTTACAGCAAAAAAAAAAATATATATTGATGGAATATTTGATGCAAATCGATGTAAAATAATCACATTTGCTACAATCGAAAAGTACTTTGTCATATTTAGATAATAGGTTTATGAGTGTCTGCATAAATGCACCCAGAGAGAAAAACAGTCCAGAATTATCCCACAGCAGACACACAGGCGTTTATCATGCCATACTAAACCCAATACAGCAATATTATACAAGCCGAATTAGTCTATTAACCAAATCCCGAGCAAATGACATTCGCATGTGCTCAGTGGCGAGGTTGGATACCTGCTAAAAACCTCGGCCATTTATTGTCAGGGGATAATATAGCGCTGGACCACGGAGGGTCTGGGCTCACTGGATTATATCTTTCCACGCATTATTCTGCTTGAGTGACCTGCTGAAAAAAAAAAGAAAGAAAACCCGCAGAAGAACAACAAAGATTGGTCAGGCATGAATGCGGCCTGTGTGTTTTGTCTTTAGAACAGATTAATCCATCAAACCATGAAGTGAGGACTATTTAAGGAGCGCACTTTAAAGAGATTTTGTTTTCTATTTTATGATATTCGCTGTTATTTAAACGTAGACCTCACGTGCAAAATGGATTGTCTTCCTTATTATAGTCAAAACTTTTTTTCTATGTCATCTCTCTTTTATTATTTTTTTCCTCATTTTTTTTTGCATATATTGCAGCAAAAGTGGGTCACCAATAAATTCGGGCTCAGCATTGATGTAATTGCAACAAAATGCTGCTGAGTAAAAATTGAGGAGCTCTCTGGCTGCGGTGGCACAGTCACACACCATCTGGAGTGTATTAGAAAGAGAAGCCGTAAATATTGCTGAAAAGCCCAGGCGTTATCAGGTATGTAAGCCCAGGCCTTGCTGCATGGCCTCCCATATGTTGACATAATCAGACTGTTGGGATGTCTATTAAAACGTATCTGAATTTAATAAATGAACACAGTAATTAAATTCAATTTGTTTGCGCGGGTCTCGCAATGACTCACGCTGCTGATGTGTTTACATTTTTTTGTAGGGGTGGGCTGTGATCGGATGGGATGCTGCAGCAGGGCTCCTGGGATGTTATCACAGCATTGGGGGGGGGGGGGGGGTTTGCTGTTATGTTTGGACCAGAAGCAACAGGTTGGCGGCTCCGAACTTTTCCTCCAAAATTTCATGAACTTAGCAGCTCATTACTGCAGGCGCCTGCGTCCTTATTAAGTCGCTTTTGTCTTTTATAAAGCCATCACTTTGCTGCCTGGAAACATGTAGCCTGCACATCCTCTCAAACTTGACAGAAGGAATTAGGAGTTCCTCTCGAGCTGCAAACGCTCTGTTACATCCGATTCACGCTTTTCCTCCTTTTAAAACCAAGCATTTCCTTTCCGACCATCCGGGTCTCTCTCTCTCTCTCTCTCTCTCTCTCTCTCTCTCTCTCTCTCTCTCTCTCTCTCTCTCTCTCTCTCTCTCTCTCTCTCTCTCTCTCTCTCTCTTTTCCTGCTGGGTTTATTCCACACGGACTCATGTAAACACTACCATTCATGCAAACAAGAGTTCATACGGTGCATCCACGGCGCACCAGTGAGAGAACTAGCACATCGGAGTTTAATGCCACGTGCTGATTAATTTCTTGGAGATGACACACACACACACACACACACACACACACACACACACACACACACACACACACGCACACACACGCATGCATATCAGAAACACACAGACACACGCACACTTGCACATACACTTTGACAAACGTCCATCCTCTTTCATTTTTTACGTATAAGTATCCCTCCTCCCTCTTTTCTGTCACCTCTCTCTCTCTCCCTCTCTCTCCCTCTCTCTCTTTCTCACTCACTCCCCCTGGCTTTATCCGTTTCACTTCGAGGAACACACACGAACACTGCGAAAAAAAAGAAGAAGCGCGCGCGCAGGCACGCACACACACACACACACATACATCCACGCACAGAGAGAGAGAGAGGGAGAGAGAGGGAGAGAGAGAGAGAGTGTGTGTCAAAAGCCTTACTTTTTTCCTTTTCCTGCCATGAATCTTCGTCCATCCGTCGTTGACAGAGCTTGACTTGATCCAACCGCGTCTTCCTCTGTGCTAAAAACTCCTTGGTAGTTGCGCTTTAATTAATATATTTCTGGGCTGTGTCCCGAGCCCAGAAGCTTTAGAGAGGGAAGACGAGTGCAGATTGAGACATATTGAGTCCGCTTTAAAAGGATCATTTCATCATGTGGGAGGTTGGGACACACAAAGTTTGGACCCGTGACTGGCATTCCGGAGAGACATGCATATTTTAAAACAACAAAGCAAGACAGAGACCGGGGGCCCCGGGGTGGGAGGGGAGAAAACTTGGAAAGAAGTTACTATCAGATGAACAGCTGTCATTGTTGGGCGAGACTTGAGCGCGTATTAAGATATAGTCATCTGAAAAAGGGGAGCTTGTCCAAATGTTGTCATTGGTGGACTCCTTGTTACGCACAGAAATCTTCAAAGTTGTAACGTCTCCATTAGAAACACATTTATTTTTTTGGGACACACACACACACACACTCGTTGCTTATCATATTTTTAACTCAGATCACATGCTTTTTTCAATGTACTATTTCCATTTGAATTGCAATATAAACTGTTTATTTAATTGCACACATCGTGAAAAGTCATTGAAAACTTTTTGTAATTTTTAACCCCCCAAAAATGTAAAACTGAATTAAACCAAATGTGTAAAAATCTCCACCTCCAGTCACATTTATTTAATTAATAATGATAATTAATATTACTATGAAAGATACATGTTGTAGGTATTTGTGCTCCGAAACATCCACGCATTGGACGCTAAGGTTGCAGTTTAAACCGTCTCCCACTTCTATTTTGTCAAGTCACACACAATTGTATCTCTCTCAAGTAAAGCCAGTGTGCTTAGCGCTGTCACTTCTGCACAGCTTTTACAACATCACTCCCCCCCTTTTTTTTTTCCTCTCCTCTCCGCTTTACTAGGAGGTTTTCTCTCTTGTGCGAGGGGTCCATTCGTGCAAAAGGAGTGGAGAGGGCATAAATAAAAATGTGTTGGCTGTGACGAGAGATCTGTCCGCTAGAAATGAAGGGCCAGGGGAAGAAGACAAAGGGGGGAAAATGCATGCAGTGGTGTAGAGCTGGATATCTCTGTTAGTTGTCAGCGTTTAGTCCATGGCTGTGGAATGCTAATGAGTGAGGTCTTTCTCTTTCTCTCTCTCTCTCTCTCTCTCTCTCTCTTTCTCAATCCCCCTCCTCCTGTCCTCCCCCCTCTCCCTCCCTCTCTCTCTCTCTCTCTCTCTCTCTGTCTCTCTCTCTCTCTGGGAGAAAAAAGCGGATCGATAGCTGACCCGATGGTTTTGGCCAATGCTTTATTTATCTGGCCAGGCAATGATATTATCAGCCTTGAACGTTATATACAGCAAACGTCTTCCTAAATCAACACAAAGGGATCCGCTTACACAGCGATCCGGGCTTTCTCACAATCACCTCTCTCCCTCGGCCAGCAGCGCGCGCGCACACACACACACACACACACACACAAACACACACGCGTACGTACGCTGGTGGATGTACGCTTTTACGCACGGGTATGCAAGGACGTGCTCGCTCACATCCATATTAAAAATATATATATTTAACTTAGAAGGATATAAAATTTTCATAAAATCGTACCAATTACCGACACGCGGACCTGACAATTATGACGAACACGCGTATATACGCACACTTGCGCACGCGCTTGAGCAGGAAGGCGTCCCCCTTATGTTACATTCACAAGTAGGCATATTTTATACCCCGAAGGGTTGGATTTGATCCATGGCTTAAAGGTTGTGTCTGTGGTCCGCGGATGGATCTGAACGCAGCACGCGGTAATCGCGCGGCGCGCCTCTCTCCATTGACTGTGTACAGTCAATATAACATGAAACTGGGGCTGTTTGCTGAGATATAGCAAACATCTCACGGGAATCCATTTAATTTCGGACATTTGTCCTCCCCGCCGCGCGTGCCCAGCCATTTTGCAAGCGCGCGTGGCTGAGGTGCGCGGGCTAGACACGGCGGAGCACTTGTTGTTGCGTGTTGTCATCATTTTTACGCACAAGACAATATGAGAAATAAGCCGTGTCATACTTCAGAGGGGCCCCCATTCATGCACGGAGCCGCTGTTTGGAAATTGTTATTGTCTCAAACAACAGTATTTGTCAAATGTGACCGGGAAAAGCAGGATACTCTAAGTGAAATGTAGTGACGTGTGACGCCAATAGGACATTTCCACTGCTGCATAAAACCACTGGTTTGCATTGAGGGTTTTGGAGGAATAGGCTCCCTGACAACTTAGGATAATAAATGTTTCGCTTTCAGACAGATATCTCAAACGTGAAATCGCACCCAGCTGCTTGTGTAAAGCAAACAAATAGCCCCCCGTGTTAGGAGTCCTCCACTTGTGGTTTGATGAATGAAACCAGACAAAGGTAAATGGTTATTTAACTCATTTCGTAGTAACACTTTGGTAACCAGAGTTTCCGAAATTACAGACACACGAATGGTGCCTGTAGTCTCCCACATATCCATCTCCACAGCATGGTCCAACCTGACAGTTTTCTCTGAGGCTTCCCCCATCTTCTTTTATTTAATTAGTAATAATGTTGTCATCACATTAGATGATAAGAAATCGATGATAAACGTCTAATGGAAAAATACAGCCCAGCTGCTTTTTAAGGATATTATTACAATATTTGAAGTGTTACATAATACACTAATTTAAGCCTCTGCCATTGACAAGAGAGCCGAAAGTGGTCCACAGCCTAAATACAAAATACCACTTTTCCTGGAGTTCTCGTGTGCTTTGCTTGTATTGCCTATACAGAAACGTTAATTAGGAACACATGCCACAAATTCATCTGTTTTTGAACTATTGCTTTATATAGCCCGCAGTGCAACAATTGTATAACAGAATGCTCTCAGCAAGAGGATAAAAGATAGTTACTCTAGAGGGATTGTGAATACATTATGTGAAGACAACCAGCTGAAAGCTGCGTTTAATAACCCAGCAAACAATTTAGTCCAGAGCTACATAAAACAAAAACGACCTGGACTGTTGCGCTGGCCGTGGTGAAGTCTCGTTCTCTTTGAAAAATAAACATTTATTCTCTCTTATACAATCCTCGTCATCCAGGAAACTCTGGACTCATTTAAAAATGGGAAAATAATTCCTGATCGTAATTCCAGTGCTCCGGGCTGCATTTTCACCCTGTGGTGTGTGTGTGTGTGTGTATGTGTGTGTGTGTGTGTGTTTTTTTTTTTTTTTTTTTTTTTTTTTCAATGTTGCTTATTTTACACATTTCAGGTGAATTCAGGATTTTGGAGAAAACCAAGGGAACTTTCACCTGACCCAAACCTGGGAGGGGATGACAGACACTGCGAGGACATGACGATCCACACTGAAAATAAAAATGACATTTCTGTTTGTCCTGGACCTCAGGAAACAACGAGGTGTGTGGCCCAGTGGTCGAGGCAGGTCGATTTGGAGCTACAGGAATAATACCATTTGTCATAGAAATAAAAATGCCTTCTTGTGAAAGAGCATCTGAGGACAACCTGCAGCATAACCTTTCTTTTCTCTGCATCACCAGCAGCTAATTAATACTTGAATATCGGCACCTTTGGATGGGACAGACAGTACCAGAAAATAACCCACTGGTGTAAGGACTCTTCCCAAGTCCTGTAAGGTATGTTAATATCAAATCCAGGCATTGCAGCGTGCTCCTCTTCTACTGTTCCTCATCACTGCCAGTCAGCTGATGAAGATGTGGGCAATATGGCACACAAGCAACACGTCTGATGATGAAGAAAGGGGGGACTAACAGGCAAATTTAATAATTGTCACACTGAAACCCCATTTCGTCTTCCTCTCACCTTCCAATTTATCACATTTTATCGCTCTAGGTGTGAGTGTAATGCAGTAATGCCACCGAGGATAGGTCCAGGTACATAACTGGGTTTCTTATGTCATTTTTTTTCTTTTTTTTTTTGGGAGTATATGGAGACAAAGACGAGAGAGCGCATGTACAGACACAGACAAATGCAAGAACAGAAACCCCATGTAAGCCATCTCACACGTTGAGGACTTATCGATACACTCATTACAGTCTGAATGTATCAAGCAAACCAAGCCCACATCTTCCCCTCTTTTTCTCCCCTCCATACACTTGACTTCCTCCTATCACATTTTTCCTCTCATTTGTCTCAGCGCTCGCACCATAGTCTCTCTCGATCCCCTCTCTCTTTCTTTCTCTGCCTCCCTCTCCTTCCTCCTCCCTGTTCCCACACAATGCATCACACTCGGTGTTCCTATCGACTGGCTTACATGCTGTAAAATACATTTTCCAGATTGATCACGCATATCACAGCAGCTTTGCGGCGGGGTCTAACCCTTTTGCCAAATGACGCCCACATCAATATTAAGGCATGCACTATCAAGGCAGGGTTTTTTTTAAAAAAAAAAAAAAAAAAACGGGGGCGGATGGGAGGAGGGGGGGCTGTTGTTTGGTTTGTGGAGAATCACCTTGATTAAGCCACGGGAGGAAGGATAGAGGTGGCTCTGTGTGGTGCGCAGACTTCCCTTGCTGTCTGGGAAAAATATTAAACATTAATGCACTGACAGGCTGGCAGAGACCTCGGTGCTGTGGTTCCTCGAGTATAGTCCCCATTCCTCCGCATTGCCAGTTATGTCAGTGGGTCCTTTCAAATGCAATATGGGACTATTGTGCAATTACCATGGTTAATTCCCGTGTATCCCCTCGTTCTTACCGATGGATGTGACAGAGAGTATTGAGATGTATGCGTTGTAGACTGTCTGCTTTCCCATGCGCTTTTTTTTTTCTTACAGAAACCAGGCGCGCACACAAGCAGCAGGTCCACTCAGATGGTGCAAAAAGAAAAAAAAAAAAAAAAAGAAAAAAAAAAAAGGTCCACACATCTTGACATTTGTTCCCAGGAAAAGGCTTGAGAATGAGACATTGTTGCCTATTTGTTTTTTAATAGTACAGTCACCATCACACAACTTCATCAACCGACCCTTCTGCAAAAAGCTGCATCATGGAGTAAGCAAATTGAAGGCAACAACCAATAAAATTCAAGAAACAATGAAAATTTTCAAGACGAAACAAACAAAATGTATTTGAAATGATATATTAAAAGTGCTTTTGATTTTCATGTCTCTCCTCTTTGACTGATGATCGACTCCACACGCACTCATGGCCCGGGGAAAGGCGCCCCAGACGTCCGGGAGTAAAAATGTCAGTAAAAATGTCCTGGAGGTCAGTTTGCTGCTGCTGCAGGTCCATCGTATCAATTGGGAAAAAGTTCAACCATCAGTGGTGATATTGTCATAGCGATTAGACTGTTTCTTATTTGTCTAAATTTCTTTATTTTTCTGTTTTTAAATTCTCACTTCAATTTTAATTCTTGGAGAACATAGCTTCGACAACATATATCGCACTCATTATAAGAAGCAAAAGGTTATATCAAAAAATTATTAGTATAGAATCACAGAAACCCTGGTTTAGAACCAGAAAAAATACAAAACAGAGAGGTACATAGACACAGGACAATTCTTATAATTGCTTGGAAACATTATTTTCCCGCTAAGTCTTGATTCTTTTTTCTTACTGCGCATATGATGTTTTCATTTTATTTGTATTTTTTTTTTTTTTTTTTTTACAAAAAAGGAAAATAAAGACTAGTATTTTACAAAATGAAGAGTACTGTTCTTGAAGATGAGGGTGGATTTACACAGGTGTAAAGTCCAGTTCCAATATTTTTCTGTACATAATGTATTCCATCACAGTCCCAGAAGACAGAAAAAAAGTAATGTCTCCCAAATGTCTCAGAAAAGGTCCTATATATAGTCTTCTTGAAGGAGGATGGGGTGAGGGGTGTTGAATTTTGGTCCTTTTTCCTCTCTTTTTCCACTTTCATATAAGGATCATTGGATGGACATGTAAGGCCAGTTGAAGCTGCTCCCGGATAATAGCATATCCCTGATGAGGGTTTCAATAGGAGTTTTACCTACCAAGCGGACGAAGAACAGCTGCTCGATTACTGAAGAGGAGACGGTGCGCAGAGAGGGCAGCCGCAGCAGGAGCTTCCCAAAGCGGCTTGGCTGGTTGGGGTACTGGCTCCTCACGTACTCCTCCAGGGCGCACTGGGATTTCTCCTGGAGACTCTCGATGTGAGCAGCGTCCGACAGGCCGCAAGCATCTGAGACACACACCAGGGGAAACACTGTGGTTAGGATCAGTGTCCAAATCCGACGACTGTTTGATTTGATTTTAGATTTTAAAAATTCTGAAGACCTAAAATATTAAATCACGTCAAGATTAAAACTGGATTTTTGTAACACACATTTAGTATCAATTGATTTGTATGTTTGCGGTCCTCATTATATTAATGCTGCATTTTTAATATAAAATGTGGGGACGACCCACATGATCTTTTTTTTTTTTTTTTTTTTTTGCCTCGTGAGCTCAGCCTTGGCAAGTGCACACCTTGCCATACCCAATTTACGTCCTGCAAAAAGCGCCCTGGTTATCATTCAACACCCGCCATTACGTGTTATTGACAATGTGGAATGAACAAACACGCTGCCCAAACACGCTACATCACACTGAGCGAGTGGGGACTGTCATACAGAATAAACAAGGGACTTGCTGCTGGAGTAAGGGGATGCACAAACCCAGTGGAGGATATCTCTGTCTGTCCTTACAACAGTCAACAACAACCTGGAGCTAAATGCCATGAAAAGGGGTGCTGCAGGCTTATGGCGCAGGAAGTGATGGGACAGTATGGGGAAAGGTAGGCTATAGGCCTAAAGGCCACTGCTCTTGATGTCTGGACCCTGGGGATTCAAGTATAAGGAAACATAAACGGCACTGATGAATCTGAAATTACACTGGATGTAATGTGACCTAATTACTCCGCAGTAAGCTGTTAAGTGATTTCGCCGCTCTTTTCTCCATAGACCACTCTTGGCCTGTTTTTCGATGGAGCCTATAGGACAGGCCGCTGAAAGCAATCAAATTTATTAGAGGAGGTGAAGTCAATAGTCGCACAGAAGCGACATAAAATGTCAGAAAATGAGTCTGTGCAGCAGCAGCAGCAGCAGCGCAGGCGAGACGCGTTTGCTGCTCACTGGTGGCTTGTGCAGCCACGCTCCGGTATAGACAAAAGCATATAAAAGCTTGTTAGTGTCTTACATGTTTTAGCCTGTTATAAAAAGATCTATTTTCCACACATCCCGTGCATTCGTGTTTATAAACTGCAGTAAATGCACGCAGCGTGACCGCTGTCAGAGATGGTCCCACAAGAAGTCTGGGTGTCCTCAAAAGATGCACTGCTGAGACGTGCTTTTGTGGAAAAATACACAAGAAAAGGCGGCTTTAGCTCTAAGCACTATACATTAAGCAGTCGGCAGAAGCTTTTAAGCCTATTCTTAATTTCTCAGTGCTATAACTCACTATGGCCAGACATAATAACCTTGTGAACTCGGGGGCACCGCTGAGATCTCGGGGTGATTTACTGTGACCTCGTGCGGCCGGTCAGAGCCTCATGTATGCAAATCCCCCCTGGACTAACGCTGAGTGTCCCCTTTTAGAATCTACAGCAATCAATACGCCTGAAATTAATTAGACCACATTTGGAAATTTCTCGTAAAGCACGACATTTGGGGATGGGGCTATTCTGCGCTGCGGATCGGGAAAGTTCAAAGCGTTGCTGGAGCCGAATCTGTGCATGAAGAGAAAGCTGCTCAGACACCCCACGGTTCTCCATAAGGCCTGCCTGCAACGCTGCCTGCACCCCGCAACCTCAATACACTGACACGCAGGAGCAGATCGCTTCCAGATTCGCAAACGACTATTTTTTTTTCCTTCTCTCTGCGCGACTTTAGAGAAAACACACTCTACGAATGCGCACACATGTGCGTAAGGAGTTAATGTAGGACGGTGATCCTGAACTGTGGTGAAAGAGTTTACCCTGGCCACCATTATTTATGCATCAAATACTGACAAGTCTGGTGTTATTAAAGGCAAACAATCCACGCTGCTCTTGGCACAGTGCCACCTGAGTTTCCACAGCCGGCACCACCAAACCAACTCAACGATCTGGTAGAGGGGATCTCAATGTGTGTGTGGAGGGGTTTTTCTTTCTGTCTAATCTGGGGTGAATTGATGAAACACCGTGCAAGAGAAAGATATGGTCAACTATGCCACTGTGCCAGAGGTCATTATAAGATGTATGGACTAATAATAAGTTAAGTAAACTACCAAGTCTGCCACTTTGCTTAAAGAGTGACAGAAATACGTATCACTTCCATTAAATCATATATTTCCTTCTCAATATGCCGTCAAAACCTGGCTGGTCGAGGTAATTTATGTGCCAAACAGCCACCCTGTACACTACTTATTATGACTTCTAAACTAAAAATATCATCAAACAGAAAGTCTTTTGACTGAAGGGAAACCTAAGTGGTAATGTATTCACCAAGAGAGGAAAACCTGGTGGCGAAGGTGGTTTCCTCGCAGGGAAAACTAAACAGGACTTTCTGTTTACGTCAGTTAAGTTTGGTGACATTTGAACTGAGAGTAAGCTCAGTTTTTGTTGTCCTGTTATCACGCAGCTTAAATTGATAAACACGTACTATGAAGACTTTTTAAAGAGTGAGGGTTTTTTCTAATAATATAATATAATATAATATAATATAATATAATATAATATAATATAATATAATATAATATAATATAATATAATATACAGGTGCGGATCTCTGGGAATTAAAGTTAAAAATAAATCATAATTAGTCAAATATGCTGGAAGACAAGTGTGATCTCTTCCCATGTAAATTTGAGTTACGCCGCTTTCTAGGGATATTGAAAGTGCTCATTTTTCAAATATAAAATAAAATCAAGAGGCTCGTCTAAAATTTGATATTTTATTGTGAGCATGTCCAATTATAGTTTACATAAAGCCAATTTGCAGAATTTTATGATTGGCCATATAAAAGAGAATGAGGTCAAAACTTTGAGGTAAACTCAGAGTTAGTTTGGGGCCTTGCAAATAAGTTTAGACTTTGCTTTTCCTGCCCATGATCAGCACACCCCTCTGACACAACAGGCTTGATGGCGCCACGCGCACACAACTAACTCCAAACTACCACATAAATTACGCATCGAGAGGAAATAGACCCCAGCCCGTCAGTCATCAATTAAGTTGTCAACAATGCAAGTTTCTTTAAAAAAAAAATGTTGCTGATTGTTTTTCAAAGAGAAACTATCATCAGCAAGTAAGAAAATGAATAGGTTGTCTGAGATTAATGCACGAGCAGTCAATACTGCTGCTCTGTGTCCCACAGAAGCGATGCAGTGACATACGAGTCAACTTCCATGAGCTTTTCTTGATCTCAGCCTGCTAAGGATTATTTCCTGCCACCCCAAGACATGTGTTTGTGCACGAAAAACAGGGATAAAAGCACGCACTGACGCTCATAAACGCATCAGCTGTCATATATCACCAGTGATGGACTATTTCATCTTTACGGTCAATTATTTGACACCTGTTCCAAAAATTTATGGACGCGTGCGATCTCGAGCTGGCTTCAGACGAAAGCCAAAAAAGTTTAAGCTCAACAATTTTAAAATATTTACCTGTGACATTATTAATTATGTGCCGTTTATCAGGTACTGAAGTGAGTGATACACTCAGAAAGCTGACGCGCTCGATCAATCTGGATTTGTTTACTCGTCTTATGCTGCGGCTGCAACTGACATGGGAATGCATGTAAGTGGATGTGCAGCAAGCTGTTGACAAAATAGCTGTTTCATCGGCTACACAAACATCTCGTAAACTCAGATTTGGGGCCAGCCTTTACCTGACAGCCCTATCACTGTCGGCGCGGCGGCTGCGCCCGCGGTAACGTTACTGGATCGAGGCCTGGTTTTTTTTTGGTTCGGGACCATGTTCCGGTGTGACACACTGCTGGACACCCACCTGATGTGAAAAGCACGATGGCCTTGAGGCAGCTGTACTCTGCCGAGTCTACGTGCAGGGTTTTAAGCTTCTCCACTTGTTCCTGGAAGATCCGGATGTGATCCATGAAAGCCACTACGCGGTCCGCGGACATCGGGGAGGCGTGGAGGCCCGCCGCAGCGAGCAGAGGGGCCACATGCAGAGGCATGGAGCACTGGGCCGCGTTAAGCACAAACAACTCGCTCCACGTCAGCCTGAGAAGCGACACCTGGTCGGTGATCTGGAGGTCGGGAAAGAAAGGGATGTTTCTCGCCCACTCCACGGCGCTGAAGAGCAAGCGAGCCGCCAGCTCGCAGATGTTCTCGATGCCCATGATATTGTTGGGCTGCATGCACTGGCTCCCGTACCGGGACGTCGGGTAAGGTTCAGCCCGCAGCAATAACGAGATGTATCCGGACAGATAGCAGTGGCCGTTCAGAGGGTCTCCGTTCGTCAGCGCGTACTGGCCTGGGTTGGGCTGGGTTGGAGGCATTCGTCCTCGCTGAACCGCTGACAAAAAGAAAGAGAAAAAGAGGAAATGTGCATCCAGGACTGACAAACATAGTTCACGAGCAGTGAGACCGTCAGAAAAGCTACGGCTATGGTGTGTGTGTGTGTGTGTGTGTGCGTGTGTTTTTTCTTTCTTTCTTCTGCCCAGCAAAACGGCGCTGAATTAAAAAAACACACGGGTAAAGAAAAACCCGGGACGCTTTTCAAAACACACTACAGGAGACTGATCACAAGGCTGCGATATTTTTTACGGCAGATTTGCCCTATCGACAACACAAACTGCTCATGGGAGCAGATATGTTGTGTGCCCTCATCTTTACACTGGCTTTGTATTTAGGGATGCAGGCTATAACGCAGGCTTGGACACAGACTGAAACACTTTCACTTTCTGACTACAAACAGACAGATTTCTCTCTCAAAAACAAGTAAAGTGAACACAAGTACTATTATGTTCACGTAGAGAGTGAATTCCACATTTCTTCCATGTTATATTCATGTTGTTTTTTTTAATTTATTTAAATAATTTAACTTGGGGCAAATATATGATGAACGTGATTGATAATTACAGTTAAAAACAAGCACATTTCTAAATTTTGCCCACATCAAAAGCTCAGCTGGGAATAAAAGGAATTCAGCCTCTGTTTATAATATTAAATAAATAAAAAATCATGGGAGTAAGACTACACTGCACATGGGGATGTAGTCTACCCCGCAATTAATACGCTTGAAACGAGGGATGTCTGCATGAAGTGGAATCAGACACTTGACGTGGAGAGGAAAGTTATACGGCCTGTAATGCACCAAGCAAAAACAATGAGCCATGAACAACTTCAGCGACATTATTCAGTGTGTCTGAGCTGTCTAGTCAGCATAAGGAGCCAGAGGGAGAGACGTGGGCTGGTTGTGTGTTCCTTTTACACTCTTTCTCTCTCTCACACACACACACACACACACACACACACACTCACACACACAGGTTACAATTCCTACTGTACAATTATAAATTAGTACTGCACATACTTGGAAAGACTATAAGTCTCACACACTGGACACACACACACACACACACACACACACACACTGAAACTCAGACAGGCACACACACGCACGCACATACACACAGTCACTCTTCTGCTCTAAAAACCTAGACGTAAAATGGACTAGTTGGACCTATAAGGCTTGTCTGGAAACACAACAGTTTAGACTGCAGCAGAAATACTATGAAAAAAAATAAAAATAATAAAATAATTCCAAAACAAAAACATAATTTAAGGGTCAGCTCGACGAGCCGCTTTGTTCAGGCGACCTGCATTCAGCTGGTGTTGCTGCACTGGCCTTTTAGCCCTCTCTCACTCAGGCAGGAAGACTAACCATTCATGCAAACATCCCTCAAAAACATGGATGGAGACTGCAGTATGCCCAGCCATACAGCCTGTGACCTTAATGCAACATGGCAGCCCTGCTCGTCTGCTGCTATGGATGCGTAATTATGAGTGGGCTTTTAAAATATATATTCACCTTCCCGCCGCATTCCCACTTTTAAACACTTCTTCAGCCGGCAGTATTGGCACTGATTTCGGTGGTGCTGGTCAATGGGACAGTTCCTATTGGCACGACATGAGTACGTTAAGTTCCTCCGTACACTCCTCTTGAAGAAACTTTTGCATCCCTCGCAGGTGAACTGGCCGTAGTGTTTGCCGCTCGATTTGTCTCCGCAAACCACACATTCAATATGCTGCTGACTCTGTCCAGAATTCTGACTCCCCTTGTCCCCGGCGGTCCCCGGCGTGGACGGGGGTCCCGGCTGGCTGGGGGTCTGCGGAGTGTGCGGCGCCGCCGACGCCGCCTGCTGCTGCTCCCTCGCCGGCTGCGCTGCTGGGTTGGGGCCGCTCGGAGGTCCTACGGCCACGTCTTCCTGCGGATCTCGCCAGACGCTAACTACCATTGCCATATCTCGGCCCCGGAAAGTGCTGTAAAGCGAAATGATCGCCGATGTTTATGAAGCGTAGAGGGAGAGAAAAAAAAAACGGGATCTCAAAAGACGGGGCAGTGCAAAGTCAAATCGGAGCACGCAATCTCATAAGGGGGTAAGAAGAGGAGTACAGCGCGATCAATACATTCAAAAATACAGGAGGGCGATTGAATAGGCACCCGATCAGGATATGCAAGTATCGGGAGGCCAGTTCCAAGGTAAATTGCAGTCAGCCATTCAGGAATCCCTAATCTTGTAGGAAAACCGGAGTCCAGTCGAAACAAATTGCAGTTTGATACAAAATAGCCACAAAGGAGAAGCAGGAGCGATTCACATGGACGCAGGAACGAGTAAAAAAAAAAAAAAAAAAAAAAAAAACCTCTTTGCTGGAAAGACGCGATCCAAAGTGCTGCGGAGATAAATTCCTTTCTCTTTTCTTCTCCTTGCTCCTTTACACTCCCGTCTTCGCCCGCTCAGGAGGGGAGGAAAAACTGAAGAGCCGGATTTTTACATCTATATTCTTTAAATAAAGCTCATCATCTCGCCCAGCAGCGAAGGGAAGCCGCGTCGCCGAACGAAGTGCCCATGTATAGTTTCACCTCTCTCCGGCAGGAGGAACGGAGATACGAAGAGAAAAGATAAAAAAAAGAAGAGGAAAAATACCAACAACTAATAGAATATGCAAGAAGAAGGAGAGACCCAAAAATGAATGCGCTTAAACGGGAGGACCAGCAGAGCAATGTTTCCGAAACGGGGGATCTGCGCGAATGTCTGTATATAGTGAACTTTGACACTACTATTGAAACTGACACGTTTCTATGGAGATCGCTGCGCCTTATATGGTGCTCATGTCAAGGAGCCAAGAGAGGGGCTGCTGGAGACTGATAATCAAAGGCGACTGACTGGCCAGAGCCCTGCATAGAGGAGGAGGAGAGGAGGAGAGGGGGGATAGGGAGAGAGAAAATGGGAGGCTAAGGTTATAGCCAAGCCCTCTCTTTCTCTCCATTGGTTAGAGTCCCCCTCCGTTCATTCACTGCAAAAAATGTCCAACCCAATAAGTCACTGGGTCTCGTGTTCAAATGTTAAAATGTTATTCTTTCTTGAAATACAGTAAGAAAAAAAATATCAAATCCAGCTTTTTTCAGAATTCCCCTCGTTTCCGATCTCGCTCCGAGTCCTTTGTAGATTTTTTTTCCTTCCCTCGTAGCGTCGGTCCGCCGGAATAAAGCGCAACATGCAGGGAGATTCCTTCAGAAATTACCAGTCGCCGTAATGGAGTTTGCGGAGCCGGATCGATTGGCATTGGAAAGAAGTAGAAGCATCATGTCCCGAGATGAAAGAGTCAGTCTCCCGGTTTGGCGAATCCAAGATTTCCAGACTCAACACTGAGCTGCCGAGTGTCTGAGGATGGATATTTTTTGCAGTGTTGCCATCCACGACTGGAGGGGCTGGGGGGCTCTGACAGGCACAATTTACATTGAGCTCGCCCCGCGCTGCTATTTACTTTGAAACCTGATTAGTATGGGCCGTCTATTGTCACCAAAAAGAGGAAGAAACCCTGGATAGAATAGCAAAAAAAGCGGGGTAAAGGCAGGGGTGGCGGTGGTGGGGCGCTTTTACGCACGACAAATAAACCCAAAGCTGTGCGCAGCGGTAAAAGGGGGGATTCTGGCTCCGAATGTCCCCCAAAGTTTCCAAAAGGCTTGTCTCGGACTGTTATCTTTATTATAAAATTAGCACATGTCACTATCGGCTTGAAGTGGGTTTGTATTTTCACGCGTTGTTTTGTCCTTGGCATGCGCATTGCGGTACACCGTCATCTGTAATCGGCACAGTGCCGCTGATTAAAACTTGCAATTTAGTTGAAACCAGTTCATAAAAGGAGAAAATGTCACAGGGAAAGATGATGCATATAAGACACAGCGTCTTACACAAACGGAATGCCTTGCCAGCGGCCGAAAATCTCTAAAATTAGACGAAGGAATAAGCAATATTCAATAATTACCAAGGTCCTATAGTCTCCACAATCACTGAGCTGGTGTCACATTATGTCTTAATAATGACAGTAATTCAAAATCATGTGAAGTTACCGGGAATTTGCATGGGGATTCCGGCTTTTTTTTGTATCAGGGTTTCTGCAGGCGGGCTGCCTCTCTAACTCTGAAATGTCTGGATCGCGCTGCCATCTAGCGTACATTGTACAATTACAACCTCATATTCATACATGTGCAAGGAATCTTACACGGATTTTTCTAAAACTTAAAAGTCTGACTTGAATAATTTATAAACAAGATCATATTCAGCAAAATGTCAGGTTTTGTATTTTGAAGTTTGTCCCACGATTTACATTACATTTGTTTAAGTTTTGTAACAGATAAAGCCTTGTAAAGAAGGTCAATGCATGCAGGCTGCTTTGCAAAAACAAATAAATGCCTCAAAAGTATTTCACAGTTTGATAGTCTGTGATTTAAATCAAACACGAACCTAAAGCCACGCGCGTAAATCACACCAAAAAAGTGGCAATGCTGAGGTGGAAAACAATAAAACTGGCTGTTGGTGCATTCATTTGTTGTTCAGTGAAATAAATGAAGTTGCTGAATACAGATCTAAAGCACACAGAGATTATTTGCAGATATAATGGAGCTTTAATATGCAAGTGCCCCCTTTGAAAAAGCATAGGAGGGATGGGTTGTTTTTAAGTATTCAACAAGAGAGCTCTCTCTCCCGTCCCTGTCTCGGACACTCCAGTGAAAGTCCCCGGCCATGTCTCCAGCTCTTTGAAAAGGTGAAACCAATAAGATTAAATCGGACAAAGATTTTTTTTCTGTAAGTGTATCATTAAGATTTAACTCCACAGATTGGAAAGGGGCTCCGCGGGAGAAGAGGAGAGGAGAGTGAGAGTGAGAGGGACAGCGAATGGGAGCAGGGTAGAGGCACTAATAGAAATCTGGGAAACGGCGAGAGAAAAAGGAGAAAGTGGACGGCAGGACATTGAAAGAAGAAGCTCCAGCTGCAGCGGTTACCAGTAGAGGAGCTGCTTTCCACCTGGATAAAACCAGCCACCGCTCAGGCAAGTACTCTATTTATTTCTCCCCTTCTATTACGCGCCACACGCACGGCTCTAAACGCAAGGTTAAATTCTCAGAGTCGCGCCACATGTGCGTGCACTTCAAAGCCCGCAGCAGAGCCGGGTCGCGTCACAGCCGCAACTTTTTCTAACAAGTGGACGGTCGCCTCGCTTCTCCACATCATCGCCGATTATCGAGGCTCGTTCCTCAGTTTTACAGCGATCTGCTCTGATCGGTGCGTCAGGCGGCTGTAACCTCGTTACGGGCTGCAGCTTGGGTACCGCTGGACGGGGGGAGCCTTTTCTTTTTTACGCGCCCCGCGCACCTCACCTGCGAGGGCTATTTGTTGCTCCAACACATAATGAAAAGATCGATAACAGTCTGTTTGTCTCAGCGATAGTGTCACCGGATTAAAAGGCTGATCAAGGACACAAGACACTGCACATCTTTTACACCCTTTTCCCAAATGGTCACTGTGGCTACTTGGAGTAATTATTAAAGCCTCGCTAAAATAAAATCCTGACCAAAAAAAAAAAAAAAGCTGCGCATTTCAGCAAGCGTTGCAGGGAGGAATAGTGAGACGACGTGCAGTGTGATTTATCAAAGCAGCATTATTGATGTGAAGGGACTGCAATGAAAAGTGATACAAAATAAATGAAGTGTTAGTGTTAGTTCAGGTTAACTTGCACCAGGACCAAGCGCACCTCATTGGGTTTGGTTTAATATTCTCTATTTTACTATTTAATTTAACACTCACGTGGTTGAATAATGTCAAATAATACTTTTACAACTATGTATTTCTTCTTCTCTCCTTCAGCATTTATAATTTATAATTTGTATAAAAAAATATGCATATCTTTGTGAAATACTAACTTATTGAAAACATGTAAATGGTGACATAATCTCATTATTAAACGTGTCATTCAGGTGATGGATGCATTTACGCGTTATACAATGGCCGTCTTACTGTAACGTAATGGCTTGCTCTGTAACACGATAATTAGTGCTCTTGGGATCAAGGGGATAAACCGGATTTCTACATTTTATTTAAAATAGAATAAACCACAAATAGATTATTTATGACTACTTAAATTCCCTTTGTATGTTTTTATTTTAATTTTTTTTTTTTTACAAAGCACCTCATTCATTACACATTCATAAGAACAGAATACACTTTACAATTGTGCCTAAACGTCTGACCCTCACTTGATTCCATCTGCACACTGAGTGAGACTTCCTAAAGCTCCCGAAATGCAGCTTTTATTTTTTATTTATTTTTCTTTCTCTTCGAGTGAAACCAACAGGCAGCACAATCAGTTGGGAAAACACCGAGGTCACAAGTGCAAGCCCCCCTGCCCAATAAAACAACGGATGACTACAGGAAGGCATTTCAGAGCGTTTAAAACTCTGCAAACTGGTGTGAAGTTTTACGCACGGCCGAGGATCTGTTTATTATCGATCGTATGTAATCACATCAGGGTTATAACCGCAGCATACAGTCAATAAGACATTGTATTGGGCTTAGAGGCTGATTCCCTTTTTTTTTCCAGGGGCCCTCTGCTTGCAAATGCCTCCTGTGTACACTGGAGTGTTAAGTTTCTGGACGTCGGGCTAAAGGGCCACAAACAGCTGATGCCTGTGACTTTAACACCTGCCTGCAAAAGTGGAATAATTAAACGACCAAAAGGAAGGAGGTGACGGACACTTTGGTGTGTGCAGCTACAGGAACTAGTAGTTTGAATAACACACTCTGATTAATGGTCAAATCGATGCAAATCTAAATAGCATGACACCAGGCTTCTGCTGTGTGGAAAAGTTTTCAAAAATGTATTATTTTGATGGATGATCGCGGTGTTAGTTCTGATTCTGAGTAAACGCCATGTGTTGCTGACAAAGCCTTAACACGGCTTTACTTGTTAGTCTAGATGGAGATTTGGACTTTCTGTATTTTTTTAATTTTTTTTTTTTTAATTACACGTATAAGTAAACACGTCCACTATTGAATAAATCCTTTCTATTAGGTGGTATTTTAGTAGTAACAATAACAAGATCACTTTTTGGAGCACAATTATTGCCCTGACAATAAATTAGGACCCCACACAGATGTTAATAGTTTCATAAAATATTTACATAAAACTGAATTTCAAAACGTGCTTCCATCTTACACTCTACTTTCATGTATGCACTGACCTTGCAGTGTTATACTGATTTGTGAGACATTCAATATAAAACGACATCCAGGCCTTTGACCTCTCACAAGCTTAGATTTTGACCTGGAAAAGTGGATATTACAATTCAGCATTCTCAATTCTCTAATAGTCAGCATTTGCAGAAATGCATGCACGTAGAATAAGAAATATTTTCAGGCTTGAAGTTTATACTTTTTAAAAAAAATAAGTCCCCCTGCTGTGTGAGTTGGAGGTTTTGTTGCTCTGAGTGTGTTGAAAGGGGGGGGAGGAGGGCAGCGAGGGGTCCGGGTCGGGGCGGAGGGGGTGAGGGGCCGTCTTTTTGTCCAAATCTCGTCCCAAATTATTCTGAAGCCTCAGAATGGTGTTTAAGGGACGGGAAGGTCACTTGAAATCGCCTTTTATCCGATTGCGTTTTTTCTCCCTATGGATCAGCAGCTTTCAATAGACATAATCTAATTGCTCTTAATGGAAAGGCCATCCGTGAGAAATACCTGGAATATTAGGGAGCCTAAAGGCTTCCACCGTTTAAGACATAAGCACAGGCTAGAGTTCAATATCTATTATTAATTATTCCTGAAAAATACATAATTCAAAACGAGGAAAGTTTACATTTTAATTTCCAACGGAGATTAGTTAATTAAAGCAAACACACAATTTTAATACAATTTAATCAAAAGGATGGGTATAATTTAAAAAGTTATAGTCCCCTAAAATGACTTTTAGTTTAACTGCAAAATGACGTTCCTCCCACAGCATCCTTGTTTGAATCTAGATATTGTTTATTTTCTCATTATTTTAATCTGGACTCGAGTCTCCAGAGATTTGCGCTCCTTCAGTTTTACGCGTGATGAATGAAAGTCTCTTTCTAGGCTTTTTTTTTTTTTTTTTTTTTTTGAATCCCAGTCTATAATTGAGAACAATAACTGCAACGACTTTCCCAATTAGGGTTGAGGTTGGAGTTAACTTAGAGGGACTGTCAGTTTATGCTATGGGCAATGGCTTTATTGCTCACTAACCATCATTTCTTTAGAGCCTATGTGCTAATT
Source organism: Salarias fasciatus (assembly GCF_902148845.1). NCBI lineage: Eukaryota > Metazoa > Chordata > Actinopteri > Blenniiformes > Blenniidae > Salarias > Salarias fasciatus. Next base: position 10,502,687 of record NC_043756.1, read on the forward strand.
ACTCCGGATGGTCCCAGAGACGGAGATTATAAATCCATTAGCACTCAAACCCTCGTGGTTCCACAGTGCAAACACTGTAATTTTGTAGTAACACCGACAAACCAAACTTTAAGCACCAGGAGCGATGAGGGGAAACAGACACTTTCACCAGCGTGTGTTCTTCTCAGGGATTCGGAGGGAAAACAGCGGATATCAATCAGAAAATTAATTTAAGTGGGAACATTTTTATCTAAAGGGCTTGTGGCGGAAGGTAAGGCAAGGAAACGGCACCTGAATGCAACACTGATCAGAAGTGATCAGGAAGACACGCTTTTATTATTGCCGGGACTAGTTTTTACGCAAGTTTTTTGGAAATAATTTGCTCGCATTCATTCTTGAAGTGCCTGTCAAACATCCAGGGAGGGAGCGATGCAGCCTCGAGGAAGAAAGTGAATTAAACCCAGACTTAATACCTGTTTGACTGCGCTTAAAAGAGGGCAACACGAAAAAAAGTGGGACCTTAAACTGTGGGTGCGTGAAGGCATCTCACCCTTAAGGTAATTTATTTCAGGGAAACCGGGGGCCAAAGGTGGAATTCTTGAGAAATTCAACAAGGATAAGGGAGCTTTAGGAATTCTGCACGCAGATTACCTTTCATCCCATCCTCACATTATCCGACAACACACCGTAGAAATATAGCTCAGCGACAGAGGAGCGAGATTACCCTTCGACACAGAGGAGCGCAAAAAACCATTTTGACGAAGTATTCCGATCATTTGGGGAGCGACGGGAGAAAGAGGAGAGGAAGAGGAGAGGAGAGGAAGAGGCGAGGAGGGGGAGGAGGAGGGGGGGGGGTCTTTACTGTGTGTTTACAGTGGAGGGGGGAGGCACGAATGATGACAGAGCTCACCCTTCATTGTGTCCTGTCACTGTCACATTAGCAGAGTGGACGCTGGATCCACCAGAAAGAGCCTTATTTTTTTTCTTCTTCTCCTCCTGACATCAGTGAAGTTGGAGGATCAGCTCATTAAATTCAAACTAAGGAGGCTACAGGATCAAAAAAAGTCAGATAACTTCCCCTGATAGTTTACATTTTGAGTGCACTATGTTTGCTGACAGTTCATCACCTCCGAAAGTTGAATTATATGCATTGTTTATCCTTTGGTATGAAAGTAAATGACTACTATTTCATCCCCATTTTTCTCCCCCCAAATTCAACACACAGCAGGGGTTTAATTAGAAATGTAGTGTAGCCAAACCATCAGGGTGCTAGAGCTGAAAATGACAGGATAGTGGTGTAGTTTTGTTTACAGTAGTGCACAGAGACAATAATTTCCCTTCTAACTTTCTGGAGCAAAATGAGAGAAAGCATATTATTTATATTTAACAGCCTTAGAAACATTTTGTGACATGTGTGAGCTTCAGAATATAGTTTTGCAGTGCAACATTTGTGTAGTGCACTAAACATCCACACGTCAAGCATTTCTGATTTAAAGTGCTGTCAAAAATGTGTGTTTAATACCAAAACAATCCAGAATCTGTCTCCCACATCTACACTGAAAACAAAAAAAAATCTTCTAGGGAGTGCAACTATTTTCTTTTGAAAGGACTGTATAAGGTGTTTGTGTGTGAGGGCACGTGTGTGTAAAAAGACAGTGAGGCGAAGGTGTGAAGATGGCCTGTGTTTAGTGTCCAGACCGGGCAGATTGTGACCTTATCAATGTGAAACTCTTAAGATAAATTATTCATAGCACCTGTTTGATGTCTGAGGCCAAAGAATGACAAAGGTGTACGATTTAAGATGCGTCTAGAAGCCACAAATATCAGCCTCTGTGCTACCTGTCTCTTTTTATAATCTCTGGGAAGAAAAAAAAAATAAGAAGAAAAGCAGGGAGGGAGGCTGCAAACAAAACCTAACAAATGTGATCAGAACTTTTACTGCAAATAAATCCATACTGTAAAATGATCTATGAAAAGCCTCAGTGTCAGTGTGGAAGGTGTGGCAGCAGGCAGCGATTGTCTTAATGTCATGTGACTCACAGGTGTCCAGTGTTCATGTCAGCCGCTGAAGAAGGCCACCCACGCTGTCATCGCCCGCTTTATCCGCACTCCAATTCGAAACTCGAGGCAGAGAGTATGCGTGAGTGATTCAGCGTGGCTAACCTTGCCCTTTTGTAACCGAGTTTGTGATGTTTGTCACCTTGCAGGCGGAGAGCGGCGCGGCGGCGGCGGCCCTGCGCTCGGAAACACACTGGGACGCATGTCGGTGTGGCGCAAGGACTGACACTGGGATGAGCTGTAATTTATGGCAAGTGCTGGTTGATAAGAGTGCGAGAGTGATAGAGCAGTTCCTATTTAAGATTTGTATTGATTTTTTAAAAATTGATTCGTATATATAAATAAATACAAGGATCAAAACTAAAATGTCTGTGTACAAGCTCCTTGTCCCTGTGATATGAAGCACATGAACATTTTAAAATATGATGAACTCTTAAGGGATTTTAAGAGGTTCCCAGATCTGAATTCCATTGCACATTAGTTGTTGTTTTATCATTCACATTACTGGATTTGTGCATTTGTGTATTTATAAAGAGCAACTAAAGCTTTTCTGCTTGGAAATAAATCCAAGCATCCTGGAACTCAAATTCTTGCTCAATGATTTGTTTTGGAAAACGACTCCAGTGTGCTTTTTGGGAAACTGGCAGCCGATCTGTTCGTAGCTACAGGTCAACATAACACGCGGTATTAATAAAACAAACAGGCCTCGGATGGATATTAACGAGGATATATACAGATGTAGAGCGCATGACTTTGAATTATGTGTGTGAACGCACTGGAGGAGAGACACTCTCACAGACACTCCTGCAAAAAGTTTTTATGTTTACTTGAGCCTGTGTGTGTGTGTGTGTGTGTGTGTGTGTGTGTGTGTGTGTGTGTGTGTGTGTGTGTGTGTGTGTGTGTGTGTGTGTGTGTGTGTGTGTGTGTGTGTGTGTGTGTGTGTGTGTGTGTGATAGCTGAGCCAGTTTCCCTCAGATGTTCCCTTTAACCTTTGACCTCTGAGCTGGGGTCAAGCCCTGACAAATGGGATGGTCGAGTTCTGGCCAGAACTGCAAACATTCCACCACAATCTTGTGTCCTCCTCCTCCCCTCTCCTCATATCCTTCATTCCTCACCCCTTTACTCATCTCACTGTGTCTCTTGAACGACTTTGAGAGAGACAGAGAGGCAGGGAGCGTTCCCATTACACACAAACATATTTTATCACAGTCGCTCTGTGGGAATCTTAAAGCACACACCCTTCAAATTAAGAATTACAACATTGGTTAAATTTAATATCCCCGACATCTGCCTTGTTTACAGAAGAAAGGAAAACAAAAGAGTACGATCTGAGGGGAGAAGCTGTGGTAAAGATTTGGATATTACAACCTTGCACTTTGAAAGCACACTGTGTGTGTTTGGAAAGCCTGTCAGTGATGTCAAGGATGAGAAATGTTGCAGTGTGGTTTTTTACACACGCTGCTGGCTCTAGCATTTCCGGCAACATTTCTCACTCTGCCTCCCTCACACCATCCGCTCTGCTGCAATATCCCCACATTTTTCCATCCTTTCAATTCTTCCCCTTCCCTCCCTCCCTCCTCTCCCACCCCCCACTCCTGCTCCTTTACCCTTCGACTCTGCTGCCCCACCCTGCCTAATCTCACCCTCTCCCTCCCTCCCCTCTTCTCCCGGCGCATTCACTCCGGCCCCCTCCTTTTTCTTTCCTCCACCCACTATTTTCTCTGATTTTCTAACATGCCGTTCCACAGAATGCTACCACCTGTGTCTTTAGTGGGGGGGGGGGGGGGGGGGGGGGGTATTGGCATTCCTCCTCTGGAAGCTGGTTAAGGTAAGTGGCACCGGCGATTACAGCGACAAAGTCAATAGTGGTTCTGCGTGAACTTTTTTTTTTTTTTGCTGCTAATGGAATAAAGCTGACGTCCGAAGCATCACCAGCCTCCATGAGAGCTACAAGTCAGTGCTGTAAAAAACACACAGAGTCACCATCGATGAACGTCAGCAGAGCAGCCACAGTGTCGCAGAGGAGCCCGACGACCAACAGAGCTGGCTGACACGGGAACACTGAGTGGATCATGCTCTTGAACTTGCTTTCATTCTGATGTAAGATTACTAAAAGGCAATGCAACACAGCAGAGATCTTAATAAAATCACATCAATCCTGATATGCGCGTATGTGTGTGTGTGTGAGTGTGTGTGTGTGTGCCTGTGTGTTTTTCTTTTTACACTCTTCTCTCCCACTTGAATTGTAATACCATTTGATGTCGGCTGCTACGTGATTCATCAGAGGGTACAGCTGCTTCGCGTGGAGCTTGGCCTGGACAAGACTGTTTCCTCACAGGGCAGTCGATCACGTGTCTCAATCACACGGATGGATCTGAGCTCTAATTGGCTGAGTGGGGCCACATCACCATGGCGAATCTGTGCGCATGTATACAGCTCCCTGCTTTGAATAGCAAGATGGTGGGCTCTGTTTGAGTGTGGTTTTGTCTTTTCAGGCAAGAGGGCAAGGAGCGTCTTGCACATCTAAAGGTGGGTATTTGTCAAAGCAGGTCTGTCACTGTGATAAGCCACACTTCACAAGAATATGCAATCACCAGGACAATAAAAAGTGTGCTAATTAAGCAATAATATCTAAATGAGATGCATATTTAATCGTATTTTACTTTTCAGTTTTATCCGCATGCTTTTGAACCACTTGGCTGCCTGTATTTCCAGATAAAGCTCCTCCATCATTTCCACCGCAAGTTTTCCGCTTGGTAAGGTCACAACAGCAAAAGGAAAATGAGGAAAAATTCACAGGGGCATATGTGTGTGTAATCACAGCCATGTCCATGTCCACGGTGCAGTTCAGCCGATTGTGTTTACGTCCCTTTTTCTCCTCCTCTTACGCTGTATGTCCACAGGCGGCTCAGGGATGTGAAGGAAAGGCTCTGAGCCACTCGATTCCCTGCTACCACCCACCGTTACCCCAGTGTTACTGAAGCATGGATGTCTGCCCCTGTCCCCCAGGGGCTCAGTCCTGCTCTCCCCCACCCCTTTCTCAACCAACACGCACCCACCCACCCACCCACCCACCCACCAGTCCGCCAATCTCTCCTCTTCCTCCTCCCTTGCCTTGCTCCCTGATTCAGCGTGTAAAAGCGCCCCCTGAATGATGGATTACGGTGTCACTGCAGCCTGCGAAGGATTAATTTGTTTCATTGATTTCTCTTTAGGCAGAATGCCAGCGTCTGCCGCTTCCCACCTTTTCCCCAAGACTCGCAGCTGTAATAGACGGTAATGGCCTAAGACAAATCAACCCGTTTCTTGTAAAAATAGCACCAAATAACCCTCCCCACTTCACAGCCCTATACACACTGCTCTCCACTCACAAGCACATCAGAGGTGGCTGGTAGAGGGGCACGAGGGGCCGTTCGATTCGTCCTCATCCTACATCTCTGTCACTCCGTCTGGCCATCCCACCACACCAACCTTCAATCCTTATCCTGCGCCCAGCCAGAGGAGACCATCCAGTCCCTCTAACAAAGCCATAAGTCTGCCGTACTTACAGCTCTCTCTCAGGCCTCACAATGGATGGGTAATGACAGCACTGTCTGGAGGGAGCTGTGGGAGTTGGGCCATTCTCTCCAGTAATGGAAGCTGTTACTGCCATTCCCTACACACCTGCAGGAACAGCGAACTGTTAACCACTGTGATCTATGGCGAGGCCTTACCGCACCAGACTGAGGTTGAAGGGTTGTAGTGACACCGGTGAATTAGGGCACGTCTGCACAACACATCTTTTCCTGTCTTTGCTCGGGTAGTTATTCCACTGAACACCCAGAGCTATGGAAAATCTTCGGAGTTATTTATAAACAAATGTGCGCTGATGAATCAGCGTTGGTAGAGCTCTGAGCACCACCGAGTGACAATCTAGCATTCCTGACATTCACTGATTTAACACAGACATAAGATGCTGCCACATCTTTACTACTCTGTCACTGCTTTGAACGATGGGAAACCCAAACTGCCTGTAACATTAAGCACACCACTACAGGCTTACTGTCCTCGAATGCTTTCCAGTCCCACCGAGATTTATGAGCAGAACCAGATCCATTAATCCATTGTTGATTTGCTGTGGCTGCCCTGCAGGCTTTTTGAGATCAGATATCATACAGCGCTGAAACTTACCCCGTTGTACAGCGAGAGTAGACCCTAACACCTTTGCTGGTGTTAAAAAGAAACAAATGCACCTTGAGTTAGTGAAATAAGTGAAAACTTTTAATAAATGTACATGTCTACAAATGCACATGTACAGGTGGAAATCGAATATATTACAGACTGTCACTTACAGTAAAAATGACAACATAACACAGACTGACAATCCATAGAGGCCCCGGTAGGAGTGAATTAGAGCTGGTACACAATGTGATAATGACCCAGGCTGCAGGGAAATCTCATCAGCTCCCTGCAATCAATTTAACTGTGTTTACAAAGCCACAAGCCCAGGGTTGTGCTTGGGGACAGAGCACTGGTCACCTGGTGTTCCACTAGATTCCCCTGCTAAGCTGGCCTCTCCTGGGTAAACCTCCACAAAGCCCCCTCATGTCTGACACCACCAGGTCCTTCAAATACTCCTCTCAGACAGAGGATTAGGTAATCTCACCATGATACTGTCTTTTTCTGTGTTTCTATCATTTCACTGTCTCTCAAGCCCCTCTGTTCCCGTGCATTACATCCTCCCTCCCTCCATTCCTCTCTCGTCCTCTCTCTCTCTGGCCCACTGAAGAGCTTGTTCTACTCGGGGCACATCTATCCTCTGAGGTCCTTACATTCTTAAGTGCCTCCAGAAAAGGTTAGTTGGCAGGTAATTGTCCAGTTGTGGTCTGGCTTATCTTAATTGTGGGTGCTTGAGTGCAAACTACACTTCCCCTGATGAAGAGACTTATGTGGAATAGCAGGAGCAGACAAGAGGATGGGACTAGGAAGGGATTTATCATTTTGAGGGGTGTGTGATATACATATATGGACTGTTGTAGTCTGGCGGCAGTGGAAGATCTTCAAATGCATTAAATATAAATTTGTAAGTCCAATTATATCTATAAAATCCAATTCCCTTGTGTGTGTGTAAGAAAAAAATATTATAAAAAATACATATATACATACACACACACACACACACACACACACACACACACAGACATATGCGTGTGTCTCATCTGTTCACCACTAAATGATTCACATCACAACCAACCTCAATATGTGTTTATATGTGTTTAGAATATTGATCAGACGCATGCAGAGTGGAAAAAGCAATGCTGACCCCGGAATGTTAAAATCCTAATGACGAGGTCTTCAGCCTCTCTAAATCTATACTTCTATTAGCCATCTGATCATACATATATCCCCGTCGATAGGAAGCTTTAGGACGGGCAGTGTTTGCATTGCCCCAGTCAAAGGTCATGACTGCCCAATAAAATATTTCCAGGGCCCCATCAATAACTCGGACATGTAGACTAATACAGTGCGGGGTTATGGGCAGGGGGGAAGGAAACCTGCTGTGCTTGCTTCGGACAGAATGGATGATCAAGAGGCCAAAAGGTTACCGGACAGACTTCAGCTCTTTGCCCTTGCACCCTCTCGTATGTGCATTTGATAGCGACAGGAGCAATTATAAAGGTATACTTCAGACAGGTCAAATGGGAGAGGGCAAAGTGCAGAACCTTTAAAGCACTGGCTGGAGTCAAAGGTTATGATAGACACAGGACATCATGGAGTACTGCTGTGGTAAGGGGAAATGGAATTAAAGCAATGAAGGCAAAGAGTAATGAGGAGAAGAGAAAGGATTAGATAAACCCCATATTTGTGTGATTATTTTAGAAAGTATACAGAAGCACGTGGACCAGAATCAGAATCCCAAACCGAGAACTAAAAATCTGGCTGGAATAACAGCAGGTCTGGTGAATCTGACTGCGTGTTGTCTGTAGAACCATCAGGCTTCATGGCTATTAAATATGAATAGCCCAAGGTCACGAGAGGTCCCGGCTTGCATTTAGCACCAGTGACCAGTGCCAAATGTAAAGGTCAAAGTGGAATTGCCCGAGTCGGAGCGAGATGACGTTTGTTCATCCACATCTATGCATCACATTGGCAATGATTTATGGAGGGAGATAAATGCGCGGATGGGAAGAAAACACTCTCTTTTTCCTATCCCGTCAGACTCGGTAAATACACTACTCACTCATATCAATCACCGTGTCACAGTGAATCGCCACTGTATGCTTCCTGTTCAGATTAAAAAACTGCCTTTGTCTTGCTCTGCCTTTTCTCCGCGGCTCTGGGGAACACACTGGATGTATTGTTGCTATTTCACAAGACTATATATTAGCATTTCAGACAGCCATGGTACAAAAGTAGTGAGCACGTTCAAAGTCGATGGTATGCTTCAGTTGTGAGACATTTCCATGGGATAGATTCGAATAGGGACTATAGATTCTTCAAGCATCGGCAAAAAGAAACTGTAAGAATCTGCAATGAGACAAAATAATTTTTCATACCATGCCTTCTCCTTGCAATCTCCAGGTCTTTTAGAGGCAGACACGCTACTCTTTTTTTTTAATGCACTTTTAAGAATTTTGTTTTTAAAAGAAAAGAAAAGAAAATATATTATTTTACATTGGGGGACTTGGGAAAAAAAAGAAGCTCAAACCAAAACAGGCTTTATGGTTTTTAAATGAATCACAGCTGATTAGGATCATTTTCCCCTCTTCTTTCCTCTGCTTCAGCCTGACTTTGCCTCGGCCAGAAACTGGGTCTATTTCCCAGCTTTCAGAGTTTTGTAGGTCTCTTGAACATGTACATGTTTCTCCATGTCTCTTTGGCTTCTTAAATGTGAAAACCAGCCCGGCAATGGTGCACCACAGTCTTCGGGAACTACCCCCAAGTGGTTCAGAATCCAGCCAGAGGAAAGTCCAAAAAGAAAACATGCTTTTGAACTGCGGGCCAAAGCGGAAATATGGTCTAGTAAGCTGCTTTTTAACCTGAACCATAAAGATCTATTTTCCTTCCTTTCAATGGTAATAAATGTGCTCCTTTCCCTTATTAGACATATTATGTTTTTCCATGGTAAGATCCAAGGGTGATAATGCGCCACACCATCGGCACCACAGCATATTACCTGACATTTTCTATTTAGACCTCCATTAGTCTGCATTTTAGCTTGCTTCCAACTTCAATATGACAAAAAAAAACTTGTTAAATACGAAAAAAAAAAACCTTGCGTAGTCAAAGTACGGAGCGATCCTCTCAGGAAGCCAGATGAATTTTATTGCACACACAGCGGAGGTCAACTTTAAATATCAGATTCTTGACTTTTTTTTTTTTTAACAGCAGCAACAGCTTTTCCCCACACGCCCAGCTATTACACCATCTATCCTGCCTTCCCTGTGAGAACAACAGTTCTGAAGGCCGTTTATATACAGGACAAGTCTTGTACGATCTGTCACATTCATCTCTATTTCACATTCACCATGGGGCATTTGAACCGCATCAGAATCTATTACCACCATGCAGATTCAGCCCCTGCTGACAACACAAATCACGATAAGATGGAGTAGTGACTCCATAAACACCCTCGCTTATATATCACATCATATGAGCCGGACTGGATAGCAGATCTCACTTGTCGTCTCCGTGCGATTGTCTATTTATATTGGCTGGACTAAAGATACGAATATCATTACATCTCGGTCTGTCTTGAACTTGTGTTTTATGCTACCACAATCAAACAATAGATATAAATAGTAGTGTGTGTGTGTGTGTGTGTGGGAGCATCCATCACTCAGCAGTGGGAGTTCCAACTCAGCTGCTTGTGGGGAGAGATTTATGCTGTAATGCATCAAATCAACAGACCTTTACAGTAAAATATGATTTTATCAATAGGCCTGATCAATAGTGCATGCAAGACGCTGTGTAATTATTACAGAGGTCTGTATCAATAAAACTGTCGTGCATGACCTCCTGCCAAAGGCTATGGAGCGGGGAGTCAAAGAGCGTCAGAGGAAGGTTTGTGTCGCGGCCCTGAGACGTTTGATTACCTGTTCAGGAAGTGCTGACATTTATCAGGGACACGCTGTGTCCACGTTTTAGTTCCACATTCTATACTTATCTTCAGTGACTAATTATACTGACTGTGCCTCACATACACAGACCAGTCTCACACACACACCAGTCTGAGCTAATAACTGAAGCCAGCGCTGCATTTCTATGTGAAGCTGCTTTTCAAGGCATTTGAATTGGATTCATATTTGCTCAACAGACTCATTGGATATTTTCCACTTTTTTTAATGGAGGCAAAAGGAGGGACTCTGATCATCATTCCTGCATATTTTTTTTGCACACTCATTTTACACAGATCAAGAAATAAATGTTCAATAAGCTCATAGTATGTGCCCACTAGATAACAAAAGAGGGAAGCTTCTGTTTTTTAAATTTATCATTTCATTGGGTCTTTACTATAGTTGGATGTTGTTTAACATTGATAAGGTAAACTATCACATTTCGTAATTTCTAGTTTTAGACATGCTGCTTTGCTCCTTTGGATTACAATCTTTTTATTCCAATCTGTAAATAATAAATTACCTTTACTTATGAACTGCAACATACTCAGTGTACTTTTAATCACACTTACTCCCACAGTAATGGTGACACCTGCGATGTGAGGTACATACACACCACTGAGTGAAAACCAGGACTGGATAGTCTGACATACAGTTAGAGAGAGAAATGGAGCACATTTGGAGGGATTTTCACTTGCGTGATTTTTTTTCCAAGTATAACTGGATTGTGCAGAAATCAAATTACCGTCTCTAACCTGAGCAGTTTCTCCTGAGGTGGGATGGTAGAAGGGTTAATTCATATGCTGTCCCACAGGTTAAATGAATGCAGATATCTACTTTTGCTTCAAGCACTCACACAAGACTAATTCAGGGAGCTTATAGCATCAGATGGTGTGGTATAGGAATGTGGATCGTCTAAACCAGGGGTGTCAAACTCATTTTACTTCAGGGGCCACATACAGCGCAATTTCATCTGAAGTGGGCCGGACCCAGTAAAATAGCATTATAATCTATAAATAAATAGAGCTCTAAATCTCTATCTTTGTTTTAGATATCATAAAGACATTCATATTTAATGAACTATTCTTTAAGAAGACATCACAAGCATGAAAATATGACAAAAGAGTTGCAATTTCAACAACATCGTGCATCAGTTCATCAAGTGCTTCACAACTTAAAGATCATGGTGAATTTTCTTTATTGTATTTTCATCTCCAAAGGCATGAAAACATTTGACTAAATTATCAATGGATTCATACAGACTAAAGTACTCCCCTGGTGGACAAATTAATGGATTTCAGTTCATGTCATCACTTCTCTAAGCTGGGAAATTTTATCTTTCAGTGAGGTTGGACTCTCTGGAGTCCCGGTTCTGGTTCTGGACCGCAGGCTGTACGTTTAACACCCCTGGTCTGAACGAGCTACATTCCACATCGAAACAGTGTGACAATGACCAGTAAAACCTCACACAGAAACTCAGTGGAAAACATTTTACATTTGGAGTAATGACAGTGAAAGATGTGTGACATTCGTAAAATCATGAAAAAAGTTATTTAAAAAGAGGTAGAATAAAACAAGAAACTGTAAATAACAGTTTATAAACAGTAATACTCTAATAACACCTTTGGATTTAAGAGTGTTTCCTATAAAGGGTCAAAGCGTTATGTTATAGAGGAGTTTCTACATTGCTATACGCAGCACAGATGAGAAATGAAGGGAATGCAGTTGACTGTCTTCACAAGAACGAGGATCATTTGTCCTGCAGCAAGGAAATGTCAGAGTTGTGGAAATACAGACCAAAAAGATCTTTGTGTTTCGCAGCAGCGGAGGCGCTCCGCATTAACAGACACACACACACACACACACACACACACACACACACACACACACACACACACACACACACACACACACACAGACACACATACACACACATACAGTACGGCGCAGAGACGGCGCGTGAGGCAGGGACCAATGAGGCAGTTTATATCGGGATTTTGTTTCACAGCCATGGCCTCCTGGGAGAGAGGGGTCTGCCAATAACACTTAAGAGACAGAGCAGGAAAAGTAAGTGCTTTTATTACAGCTCATCACTCATGTAATTTCTGGCAGCATTTGTGATTACAGATCAAGTGATTGACTAACTACACATTCGGCGGCTGAGTTATGAACCGGGTGCCTACCATTCCAGCCCCGGCAGATTCTCGGTGTCAGCTGTAACTCATCCTCTCCCGTGGTGCTAAATCAAAGAGCACACTGCAGCCGGAAGAGTTAAATAATAACTTGAGCTTTATTGTAAATCTGCCAGAAATTAAACCTGCACGGACGTCGTCTTGGCCCTGATGTTGTACTGCACGGGGTGAAGAGGCTGGATGGAGGGGATCAATAGAGGCCCTGATGGAGGTATTGATGGATGACAGGTGAAGTGGGTGTGTACGTGCCTGTGTGTATGTGTGTGTGTGAGCACAAGTATGTGTATCCGTGTGTGTGTAAGGGGTGGGATTGAATCACCCCGGGGTTAGGTAGAGAGCACGGCTCAGGGTGTTTAATCGACAGGTCTCACCTTGAATCGATTGGCAGGAGTCTCGCAGGGCAAAGACGTGATACACACAACCAACAATTACTCACACCAAAACAAACCGTGGGGAGTGTAAGAGGGGTGTGGGTGGAAGTCTCCGCGCCATCAGTGCTGCATGCCTGCGTGGAGCCGATGTTGAGTTTGTAACTCACTAAAACAAATTTAAAACTCAATTCAAAAGCACGTTTATTGTTTTACTTGCCAGCCTCCTGGAGCCGCGATTCAATATCGCTTTAGATAACTTTGCAGAGGCTCACAAAGATAACATTAGTGGAGTAAATTTAGCGACAGTTTTTCTGGGTAATAAACTGCCCGGATGTCCACGCAGTATGTTTTTTCAGTCCCAATGAAATAATGATGACTGTGATGAGAGCAAATCACAAACAATACGGCATTCATCTGATTTCCCCACATAACCTGCAGGTAAAGTAAACAAAACGCATTATTAATTCTCTGATATATGAATTAAAAGTGGTATTATTAATGACTAATTCATATTATTAATGAATAACTAATTGAAAATCGCTTGAATACATTCTGGACTGATGCGTCTTTCATCGCATGGCTCTCAGAGCCACATGTGGCTCTTCAGCTGTTCTATGTGGCTTCCTTCAGCTTCAACAAACAGTCATATTTATACAGATGATCTTGCACAGGAAATGCTAAGACTTTTCGTTTTGACATGAGAAATAATACAACTCAACCAAAAAAGGTGATTAATAAAATCACATTAAAAGTCTCAGCATAACTGGCAGGTAAATATAATTTCATTCAAAGTGGACAAACTCATTGACTTTGGTTTTGAAGGCTGAGACAAATACCTAAAACAAATAGAAACTGTAATCACATAATATCAGCACATTCCATAAATACAACACACACACATAAAAAAAAAAAAATATTTATATATATATATATATATGTATATATATGTAGAGAGAGAGAGAGATTTGTAAGTGGTTTTAGGTTTACTCCAGAGGTTAAATATCAAATGTTATTTAGCAAGAATGGGGAAAAAAACCTTCTTCTGATTAAACCAATGCTGTAAATAAACTGAATACAAATATAAATGCAACACTTTTGATTTTGCTCCCATTTTTCAAGAGCTGCACTCACAGATCTAAGACTTTATAGACACAAGTAGTCTATTTCTCTCAAAATACTGTTCACAATTTTTTCTGTGTTGGTGAGTTGAGACGATCCGTCCGCCTCACAGGTGTGGCATATCAAGAAGCTGATTAGACAGCAGGATTTTCACACAGGTGTGCCTGAGGCCGGCCACAGTGTAACGTATCAACGGCTTGATACGCTACACCTGTGAGGTGGATGGATCATTCCAGCAAAGGAGAAGAGCTCAACAACACAGATTTAGATGGAAGCAAAAAACAACAGTGTTGCATTTACATTTTAGTTCAGTGTGTGATACAGAGCAAGAATGTTCTCCTTGTTAAATGGCAATGATGAAAGAAGAATCGCAAGTCTCCCTCATAGTAAAATCCTGCCAAGCAGCATTAGCATGTGGCAGTGATCTGCATGGTGGCAGTGAACCAGTCTGCATACGGTGCAAAGCTAACGAGGAACCACTCGAAGAAACATGGAAACCAAAACAGCGGAGACACGGGGCGAACGAGATTCAAAGGAAGCCTTGTTTCCTGTAATGATCCTATTTACTTGGAGAAAACCTCATCATATAGTATTATCTCTGCAACAAATCAATTTCCTCACATTTAAAAGAGCCGCAGTAGCATGCACATGTGACTCATCTCCTGCGAAGACGGGCAGCCATGAAAATACTCCACCGTGAAATGTTTTACAAGAGGCCAAGATCTGGGAGGGCGTCACGTCTTTAATAAACAACATACTGTAAGTATTAAAACGAATAAAGATGAATGCAGGGTTGAGAAAAAAAAAAAAAAATCCAAACTCAGCCCACTCAAGCGTTGGTGAAACATGGTGATTCAAGGACTCTGGCGCTCCGACATGCAGCTTTGACTGCAAAACCGACGTCTGATTCCTTCAGATGAGTTCAAGGTTCAGGAGTGCTACGGACAGAGATGGTTTGCAAGAGGCTAGCTGGCAGTCAGTCACCTTGGAAGCAGAAGTATTCAGCTTTAGCAAGAACCAGCTCCATGATAAAGCTCTCATTTGAATTGCATGGTCAGTAATCTGTGACATAAAAGCTCTAAAAGTCAAAGACCGACTGAATTTGTGGATATACGATGTATATCTGGACGTCGTCTATGTGCTGGTCAGTATTTTAATGAAGCAGAGGAGGCAGGAGCTGGAGCCAGGGAGGTTTGGAGTGGGGACCCCGGGCCGGAGGACAGAGAGGATATCTGATCTTGCTGTGCAACACTCCGGCTGGGAGAAGAACGGTAAACCGGAGCGCGAAGGCCACTCTGGAGTCTAATTCTTGAGAGGTGACAGGAGGCTGCTTTCTGACCCCCGGGGCTCGTACATCTCCCAGGAGGCCTGGGTTTAAGTCCGGAGCTGTGACGGTGTAATATTCTGTTATCACTTCCAGATTTTCTGACCAGTTCATCCAGAAATGCAGATCTCGCCTGAAGGAAATCCAAAAAATGAGAAGAGGACACAACAATATTAAATAATATTAAAATCAGTTAGCACTGAACTAAGAAACTTGCTTTGCTTATTTTCACTTTGAATGAAGTCTCATCTTAAGCCTACTAAGCCAGTTATTGCATACAGACTTTTCTGATTTCAGCCTAACTGGTTCAGCATGAGAGACAAACAAAACACTGAGCTCTGAGTCATTTCACAGAAAATGTTACATTTAGGAAAAAGTGCAAGATCGATTTAAAATTATTGTTTGGTTTTGGACTTCAGGAGACAAATCTTTGTTGGCCTCATAAAAAATAAAGATCTAAACAGTGTCAGCAAGCTTTAATGTGCGTTTCCCCTTCGTGTCTACACTGATCAGCCATTGTGACCACTGACAGGTCACGTAAATAACATTCATTATCCCTCGATCATGACATCTGTTAGTAGGTGGGA
This sequence comes from Salarias fasciatus, assembly GCF_902148845.1. NCBI lineage: Eukaryota > Metazoa > Chordata > Actinopteri > Blenniiformes > Blenniidae > Salarias > Salarias fasciatus. The sequence continues at coordinate 10,518,413 of NC_043756.1, forward strand.
GAAAGTAAACACTTCTTCAAAGTTCATGTATTAAATGCAGAAAAATGATTGGGTTGTGATGGATTGACAAGGGGTCAAAATGTGGGACCTAACCAGTAGGTAATCTGACTGCTGTATGTGCATTCTTGTAATGGGAAACAACAGTTTAACAGATCTATTCAGGTAGTATTTTCAGGATAAACAAATTAACACTCACCTTTTGAGCCTCAGCTAAAATCCTGCTTTGCGCTGGCTGTCCTGTCAAAATGTGGGGGAAAGAGCTTGTGGCGGCGCTGCTTTGCTCACCCTGTAACCTCGGTAAAAGATGCAATGTTGTGAATGCCACATCGAGGCTGTTCTGTGTGCCTCTGCACAGGTTTTTCCTCAGCTCGCAGGACTCAGCTGTCCTGCTGCCTTTCCTGCCGTGATCCCCCGGGTCGGGCTTGGCTAATGAGCGGGCATCTCGTGCCCTGTCCATTCCAGGTGCAGGTCTGCTTCTCGTAAACGCAGCCTTGTGCAACTGTTCGCTTGCCTCGTGCTTGTGTGGGTTTTGCAAAGATCTGTCTTCTTTCTCTGCACTCTCTGTTTCTTCATCTGTCTGCTCCTCCTCACAGCCGTCTTTCCTTTCCAGACCTGGAAGGGACTTGCGCTCGCCGTGTCTGGAGTCCTGTCAGGAGGACAAACAAAGTCTGCTCAGGTTTTTTCAAGTTGTGACAGTCGGCTTCAAAGTAGCATCAAAGGGATCTGACAGGCGGACAAATGGCAAAAAGCATTTATCAGAATTTATTAAAACAGGGTGGATTTAGGCGGTTTACTTTAATAGGGGTCACAAACAGCCAATAAATTAAAAAAAAATACATTTTGCAACAGATGCTGTTTCGGCCAAAACTGGGATTCGTTAAAGGCTCCATCAGGAAGGACATTTGTCTGTGTTTATTTATATAATCTGAGATCTTGGTAATAAAGATAAGATGCATTTGGAAAAAAAAACCAGACACATAACAATGGAATCATACCAATATGCTGTAACGTTCAGTTATTAGTCATAGATTACAATTTAAATTGACATGAACAACAGTTCACAATCAGTGAACCAGTGGTTCCATGTTTCCTCAAACAGACTTCAGGAGTTTGATGGATCCTGATTTTAACTTTGCGTTCACCAGAGACACTCGTCCAGGATGTGCTAGACCGGAGCAAGAGATGGCGGTTCAAGAAAGTGGTTAGCTTCTATCAAGAAGGAAGAAATGTTCTTCTCAGTAGCAACAAACAATCCCTTTAAGGAAAAAGAAGCTCCAAAGGTTTTCATTATTTATGAGTCTTATTTTCTTGTTTGGCTTATAAACAATAGCCTTACTGAAGAATCTTACTGGGCTTTGATCACACTTGCATGCTCTGCGACCTCGTCCAGACGATGAGGACAGGAACCCTCGTGTGCCGTCAGCAGTAGTCGAAAAGTCAGTTTATCTATCCATAAACTCTGGTATGACATCGTGTTAAAGTCTATTCTCCCCCCTTCCGCCTTCCGACAGACAAGGTGTGCCGTTTGAAAATGGAGGTCATGAGCTTTATTAAAAGAATCCCTGAGCTATGCAAAGCGAGATCAGTAATATATAACTAATTACTATTGCTGCTGAATAATTAATGTAATGTAGTATTTAATATTTATGAGTAATTGATAACAGTTTCTTACATATACAATGGATTTACTGTATCTAATGTCTAAGGAAAGAAAACAATGACTCAATAAATCCACTCCTGACTTCAACATGGCAATTCTGGATGATGTACAAAAGTACCCGACATGCATGTGTATATGCATGGCTGTGCGAGTGTGTAGGAAGGAGAGAGAATTACCCTGGTAAGGATGCCATCATCAGTGCACAGTATAATTCTAATTGGCTTTATTAGGAGGCTTAAATCTAATACCAGCTCTGTGCACAGCCTAAGGCTCTCTCCCCCTCTATCCTCTCTCTCTCTCTCTCTCTCGCTCTCTGTTTGATGTTTACGACTCACCAGTTCTCTTACAGTGTTTACCATGTAACAGACATGAGTAGACAGACTAAAACAGCTCCCTCACAGTAGAAAAAAAACGAAGCATTTCCTCCTTTCGTTCACTCTGCAGCTGTACGTTGCGCCAGTCAATGGGCAAATTCTGCACTTAGAGGTTCAAGTTAAATGAAACGGCAGCACAGTAGCCCCGTATGTAATGATACAGACTTAAGGCAAGAGAAAAAGCAGCATGAAACTGCTCATTTGACCCCATTTAAAAACTTGATACCAATTAGAGAGTTCTGGGTGTAAATAATTTAGGAGATCTCGCTCACTGAACACACAAAAATGATTTTATGAGTGTGCACACATGTCAGCGCGAACATGTGCTCCGACACATATTAACCTATGGACTTGTGTGCACGCTTCTTTCTGTGCACACATACACACGCACACACACACACAGATTCCACCATGATCTGGAAACAGACTTCTTAATGAAGGCACCGCGAAGTGAAACTGGAGCAGAAATACATACTGGCCCATTTCTGCCTTCAGTTCACCCTCCTCTCCTCCCTCTCTCCGCTTCACCTTCTCCACATCATTTGTTTTATGCATGTTTCATTGTCTTTCTCTTTTGTCTCAATGAGTTAAATCACAACCCCTAATTTATGGCTACAGGCAAAGACACTTCTACAAACAAACTGGCTGATGAGAGGGGATGACTGAAAACGTACGCGCTGAGCGGAGTGTGTAAATCTTAAAATGTCTGTTACTGTCTTTTTATCTGTGGTTATTTACATAAGAAATGACAGCGTGTGTAAAAGAATGACTGTGATGCAAAATGAAAAAGGCTGCGCACAGGAGGAGAGGGGAGGTGAGAGAGATCGGGGGGGGGGGGAGGATGGAGTAAATCCAGTGACACTGAGTGGGGAGCACTCAGGTGTGGTGAGAGGATTATACAAAACCCTGAGTATGAATGACAGTAAACACCTGAATGACAGAGAGATGGGGAGGGGCCATGAATCCTGTGTGTGTGTTTGAGTGTGTGTGCACATCTGGGTGACAGAACATTAGCGAAGACCACTATGCTTACAGGTGAGTGACTATTAACCACTTAATGTTTCGAGGGCTGTGCTATTTCCTCGAGTGCAACACGCCGCGATATCGTCCATCGCTGATGTTTGTTTGCAGCGGTTACAAAATAATCACAAACAATGCAACGCGAGAGACGATTTCCACAGATAAAACAACAGACGGGAAATGAGGATGTCAAGAAAGCAGACAGGGACTGCGTTCGAGGAAGACATCACTCCAGAGTGATCCGCTGTAAAAGTTAGGGAGCTGTTGAGGTAAGTTACAGATTGAGCCGTACGGTATGCAAGCCAGTCAATAAAAGGGCTACAGAGCAGGAAAGAGGAGGTGTGTTTATCTTACTTGCACTGTGTTTTCTTTCTCTGTGCGTTTCGCTGGTTTGCTGACAAGGTCTCTGAAGTGAGCTTCGGCTTCTGGGCGAGCACAATGTCTGCTCTCCTCTCTGCTCCCTGAAACACAAACACAACACTCAGCACCTCCAATGTACACTGGAGTGCCGTTATTCATCTCCTTTAATTGAATCTCTTGTTCGTGGCTCTTTATTTCATGGCTTTTTTATTCACAATTTGAATATCATCAAGAGGAGTGTGTCAATTCCTATTGTTGTGCAACTCAGTGGGTTCAAGGCGTGTCAGACTATTGTGTTCGCTGCATTGTCAGCACAGTCGTGCAGATTTGAACTTGCATGGTTTAGTCGGATGGAAACATACTTTTCTCTCATCCATCTATTAGGAGTCGCGCTAACACATTCGCCCCCTGTTGTGAAACGCTCAAATGTATTTTTAACCTTTGGCTTAAGGTTAAATTCAGAAGAGAGCGATGCATGCGGATTCCTGGATCCTCTCTTAGCCAAATCCCTCACCTCTCGAGCTGTATCACTGTACAGCGCTGACTCTACATGAAGCGTGACCCCGTTTCCCCCACGGCGACCCCCTCCTTCCCCTTCACAGCCTTGGAAGATAGAGGAGCACAGGGAAAGGCATGCCAAGGCAGTAGACACTTTTAAGCAAAGATTAAAGGTTTTTCTTTTTAATCAGTCATTTGGCAGCGATGTTAGCATTTCACCCTGGTGCGGCTAAGGATCAATTTTTAATGCAGCTGTGCACAGAGCAGACAGGGTGATTGGCAAGAGAGAAGCTATTTACAAAGGATCTATTTACAAATTTTCCATAGAAATATGCAGGGGGCACAATTGATATCCCATACAGAATTTTAAATCAGCTCCCTTCCTCGTTTTTGTTCGCCCCGTCACAAGGCGGCACGACCTCTGTGAGCCCCCGATGAACACGGCTATGGATGTGTTCGCTCACATGTAAGAATAGTAAAGGAACCCACAAACCTCCCCTGTGTTGCATTGTGCTTCATTTCTCCATGTTGTGCTGCCAGGAGCTGGTTAACTAGGTCAATCGACCCTGGTGTAAACACATCACAACAATCTACTGAGAACATGCTAATGACAATGACTTTTTATTCATATCTCGCTTGGCTTCAAGCTTTGTTAAAAAAAAACATACTTATATATATTGCGTACTGTATATATTTGACAAATTTGAACTCAATTAAAAAAACAATAATATTAATTGGTAGCATGCATTCATATACATTTAACTGTTTCATCATGTGCTCCTTTTTCGGGAAATTTTGGTTCAGGGCAAAGAAAACATTAGGCTCACTGGTGTCCATCTATGCGTCGGGAGTATCTCTGGACTGGGCACTGAGCCCCAGGTTTCCCGGAATGGTGCATTTGTTGGCACCTGTACTCATTTGTGTGTTCATGAGGAGGCAAATATTAAGACAGCTGAAGATGTCTGGCAACAATGAAAAAAGTTCAAAAAGTTATGACCAAGAGATCAAAGTCCCTTTTTTGCTGCTGAGTTATTATTTTTGTGTGTGTGTGTGCATTGAAGTGCTTCTTAGCGAAGGCCAGGCCAAAAATTAACTGCAACATTTATAAATCTTGGAGGGTCTCAAATGGCGTCGACGTGCTCCATA